>NW_027096015.1:0-600000 GCF_040115645.1 Euwallacea fornicatus | reverse complement strand
AGTCTTTGATTAAGAAATTTGGTCCTCATTGACCGAAGTTATCGAGCTTCAACATGTGAAAAGTCACAAAAATTTTATGTTTGAGCTCATAAAGTACTATTTTTCGTGGAAACTCAAGATGATACAATCATGATGTGTATCATTATGTTAAAGATCTCGTCGAGATGGTTCATTTGAGTCTTTGATTAAGAAATTTGGTCCTCATTGACCGAAGTTATCGAGCTTCAAAATGTGAAAAGTCACAAAACTTGTATGTTTGAGCTCATTAAGTACTATTTTTATTTGAAACTCAAGAAGATACAATCATGATGTGTAACGTCATGTTAAAAATCTCTACGAGATGGTTCATTTGAGTATTTGATTAAGAAATTTGGTGCTCATTGACCGAAGTTATCGAGCTTCAACATGTGAAAAGTCACAAAAATTGTATGTTTGAGCTCATAAAGTACTATTTTTCTTTGAAACTCAAGATGATACAATCATGATGTGTTACGTCATGTTAAAGATCTCGTCGAGATGGTTCATTTGAGTCTTTGATTAAGAAATTTGGTCCTCATTGACCGAAGTTATCGAGCTTCAAAATGTGAAAAGTCAAAAAACTTGTATGTTTGAGCTGATTAAGTACTATTTTTCGTGGAAACTCAAGATGATACAATCATGATGTGTATCATTATGTAAAAGATCTCGTCGAGATGGTTCATTTGAGTCTTTGATTAAGAAATTTGGTCCTCATTGACCGAAGTTATCGAGCTTCAACATGTGAAAAGTCACAAAAATTGTATGTTTGAGCTCATTAAGTACTATTTTTCTTTAAAACTCAAGAAGATACAATCATGATGTGTAACGTCATGTTAAAAATCTCGTCGAGATGGTTCATTTGAGTATTTGATTAAGAAATTTGGTCCTCATTGACCGAAGTTATCGAGCTTCAACATGTGAAAAGTCACAAAAATTTTATGTTTGAGCTCATAAAGTACTATTTTTCGTGGAAACTCAAGATGATACAATCATGATATGTATCATTATGTTAAAGATCTCGTCGAGATGGTTCATTTGAGTCTTTGATTAAGAAATTTGGTCCTCATTGACCGAAGTTATCGAGCTTCAAAATGTGAAAAGTCACAAAACTTGTATGTTTGAGCTCATTAAGTACTATTTTTATTTGAAACTCAAGAAGATACAATCATGATGTGTAACGTCATGTTAAAAATCTCGTCGAGATGGTTCATTTGAGTATTTGATTAAGAAATTTGGTGCTCATTGACCGAAGTTATCGAGCTTCAACATGTGAAAAGTCACAAAAATTGTATGTTTGAGCTCATAAAGTACTATTTTTCTTTGAAACTCAAGATGATACAATCATGATGTGTTACGTCATGTTAAAGATCTCGTCGAGATGGTTCATTTGAGTCTTTGATTAAGAAATTTGGTCCTCATTGACCGAAGTTATCGAGCTTCAAAATGTGAAAAGTCACAAAACTTGTATGTTTGAGCTCATTAAGTACTATTTTTATTTGAAACTCAAGAAGATACAATCATGATGTGTAACGTCATGTTAAAAATCTCGTCGAGATGGTTCATTTGAGTATTTGATTAAGAAATTTGGTGCTCATTGACCGAAGTTATCGAGCTTCAACATGTGAAAAGTCACAAAAATTGTATGTTTGAGCTCATAAAGTACTATTTTTCTTTGAAACTCAAGATGATACAATCATGATGTGTTACGTCATGTTAAAGATCTCGTCGAGATGGTTCATTTGAGTCTTTGATTAAGAAATTTGGTCCTCATTGACCGAAGTTATCGAGCTTCAACATGTGAAAAGTCACAAAAATTTTATGTTTGAGCTCATAAAGTACTATTTTTCGTGGAAACTCAAGATGATACAATCATGATGTGTATCATTATGTAAAAGATCTCGTCGAGATGGTTCATTTGAGTCTTTGATTAAGAAATTTGGTCCTCATTGACCGAAGTTATCGAGCTTCAACATGTGAAAAGTCACAAAAATTGTATGTTTGAGTTCATTAAGTACTATTTTTCTTTAAAACTCAAGAAGATACAATCATGATGTGTAACGTCATGTTAAAAATCTCGTCGAGATGGTTCATTTGAGTATTTGATTAAGAAATTTGGTCCTCATTGACCGAAGTTATCGAGCTTCAACATGTGAAAAGTCACAAAAATTTTATGTTTGAGCTCATAATGTACTATTTTTCGTGGAAACTCAAGATGATACAATCATGATATGTATCATTATGTTAAAGATCTCGTCGAGATGGTTCATTTGAGTCTTTGATTAAGAAATTTGGTCCTCATTGACCGAAGTTATAGAGCTTCAAAGTGTGAAAAGTCACAAAACTTGTATGTTTGAGCTCATAAAGTACTATTTTTCTTTGAAACTCAAGATGATACAATCATGATGTGTTACGTCATGTTAAAGATCTCGTCGAGATGGTTCATTTGAGTCTTTGATTAAGAAATTTGGTCCTCATTGACCGAAGTTATCGAGCTTCAAAGTGTGAAAAGTCACAAAACTTGTATGTTTGAGCTCATAAAGTACTATTTTTCTTTGAAACTCAAGATGATACAATCATGATGTGTTACGTCATGTTAAAGATCTCGTCGAGATGGTTCATCTGAGTCTTTGATTAAGAAATTTGGTCCTCATTGACCGAAGTTATCTTGCTTCAACATGTGAAAAATCACAAAACTTGTATGTTTGAGCTCATAAAGTACTATTTTTCGTGGAAACTCAAGATGATACAATCATGATGTGTTACGTCATGTTAAAGATCTCGCCGAGATGGTTCATCTGAGTCTTTGATTAAGAAATTTGGTCCTCATTGACCGAAGTTATCTTGCTTCAACATGTGAAAAGTCACAAAACTTGTATGTTTGAGCTCATAAAGTACTATTTTTCGTGGAAACTCAAGATGATACAATCATGATGTGTTACGTCATGTTAAAGATCTCGTCGAGATGGTTCATTTGAGTCTTTGATTAAGAAATTTGGTCCTCATTGACCGAAGTTATCTTGCTTCAACATGTTAAAAGTCACAAAACTTGTATGTTTGAGCTCATAAAGTACTATTTTTCGTGGAAACTCAAGATGATACAATCATGATGTGTTACGTCATGTTAAAGATCTCGTCGAGATGGTTCATTTGAGTCTTTGAATAAGAAATTTGGTCCTCATTGACCGAAGTTATCGAGCTTCAAAATGTGAAAAGTCACAAAACTTGTATGTTTGAGCTCATAAAGTACTATTTTTCGTGGAAACTCAAGATGATACAATCATGATGTGTTACGTCATGTTAACGATCTCGTCGAGATGGTTCATTTGAGTCTTTGATTAAGAAATTTGGTCCTCATTGACCGAAGTTATCGAGCTTCAACATGTGAAAAGTCACAAAAATTGTATGTTTGAGCTCATAAAGTACTATTTTTCTTTGAAACTCAAGATGATACAATCATGATGTGTTACGTCATGTTAAAGATCTCGTCGATATGGTTCATTTGAGTCTTTGATTAAGAAATTTGGTCCTCATTGACCGAAGTTATCGAGCTTCAACATGTGAAAAGTCACAAAAATTTTATGTTTGAGCTCATAAAGTACTATTTTTCGTGGAAACTCAAGATGATACAATCATGATATGTATCATTATGTTAAAGATCTCGTCGAGATGGTTCATTTGAGTCTTTGATTAAGAAATTTGGTCCTCATTGACCGAAGTTATCGAGCTTCAACATGTGAAAAGTCACAAAAATTTTATGTTTGAGCTCATAAAGTACTATTTTTCATGGAAACTCAAGATGATACAATCATGATGTGTATCATTATGTTAAAGATCTCGTCGAGATGGTTCATTTGAGTCTTTGATTAAGAAATTTGGTCCTCATTGACCGAAGTTATCGAGCTTCAAAATGTGAAAAGTCACAAAACTTGTATGTTTGAGCTGATTAAGTACTATTTTTCGTGGAAACTCAAGATGATACAATCATGATGTGTATCATTATGTTAAAGATCTCGTCGAGATGGTTCATTTGAGTCTTTGATTAAGAAATTTGGTCCTCATTGACCGAAGTTATCGAGCTTCAAAATGTGAAAAGTCACAAAACTTGTATGTTTGAGCTCATTAAGTACTATTTTTCTTTGAAACTCAAGAAGATACAATCATGATGTGTAACGTCATGTTAAAAATCTCGTCGAGATGGTTCATTTGAGTCTTTGATTAAGAAATTTGGTCCTCATTGACCGAAGTTATCGAGCTTCAACATGTGAAAAGTCACAAAAATTGTATGTTTGAACTCATAAAGTACTATTTTTCTTTGAAACTCAAGATGATACAATCATGATGTGTTACGTCATGTTAAAGATCTCGTCGAGATGGTTCATTTGAGTCTTTGATTAAGAAATTTGGTCCTCATTGACCGAAGTTATCTTGCTTCAACATGTGAAAAGTCACAAAACTTGTATGTTTGAGCTCATAAAGTACTATTTTTCGTGGAAACTCAAGATGATACAATCATGATGTGTTACGTCATGTTAAAGATCTCGTCGAGATGGTTCATTTGAGTCTTTGATTAAGAAATTTGGTCCTCATTGACCGAAGTTATAGAGCTTCAAAGTGTGAAAAGTCACAAAAATTGTATGTTTGAGCTCATAAAGTACTATTTTTCTTTGAAACTCAAGATGATACAATCATGATGTGTTACGTCATGTTGAAGATCTCGTCGAGATGGTTCATTTGAGTCTTTGATTAAGAAATTTGGTCCTCATTGACCGAAGTTATCTTGCTTCAACATGTGAAAAGTCACAAAACTTGTATGTTTGAGCTCATAAAGTACTATTTTTCGTGGAAACTCAAGATGATACAATCATGATGTGTTACATCATGTTAAAGATCTCGTCGAGATGGTTCATTTGAGTCTTTGATTAAGAAATTTGGTCCTCATTGACCGAAGTTATAGAGCTTCAAAGTGTGAAAAGTCACAAAAATTGTATGTTTGAGCTCATAAAGTACTATTTTTCTTTGAAACTCAAGATGATACAATCATGATGTGTTACGTCATGTTAAAGATCTCGTCGAGATGGTTCATTTGAGTCTTTGATTAAGAAATTTGGTCCTCATTGACCGAAGTTATCGAGCTTCAACATGTGAAAAGTCACAAAAATTGTATGTTTGAGCTCATAAAGTACTATTTTTCGTGGAAACTCAAGATGATACAATCATGATATGTATCATTATGTTAAAGATCTCGTCGAGATGGTTCATTTGAGTCTTTGATTAAGAAATTTGGTCCTCATTGACCGAAGTTATAGAGCTTCAAATTGTGAAAAGTCACAAAACTTGTATGTTTGAGCTCATAAAGTACTATTTTTCTTTGAAACTCAAGATGATACAATCATGATGTGTTACGTCATGTTAAAGATCTCGTCGAGATGGTTCATTTGAGTCTTTGATTAAGAAATTTGGTCCTCATTGACCGAAGTTATCGAGCTTCAAAGTGTGAAAAGTCACAAAACTTGTATGTTTGAGCTCATAAAGTACTATTTTTCGTGGAAACTCAAGATGATACAATCATGATGTGTTACGTCATGTTAAAGATCTCGTCGAGATGGTTCATTTGAGTCTTTGATTAAGAAATTTGGTCCTCATTGACCGAAGTTATCTTGCTTCAACATGTGAAAAGTCACAAAACTTGTATGTTTGAGCTCATAAAGTACTATTTTTCGTGGAAACTCAAGATGATACAATCATGATGTGTTACGTCATGTTAAAGATCTCGTCGAGATGGTTCATTTGAGTCTTTGATTAAGAAATTTGGTCCTCATTGACCGAAGTTATCTTGCTTCAACATGTTAAAAGTCACAAAACTTGTATGTTTGAGCTCATAAAGTACTATTTTTCGTGGAAACTCAAGATGATACAATCATGATGTGTTACGTCATGTTAAAGATCTCGTCGAGATGGTTCATTTGAGTCTTTGAATAAGAAATTTGGTCCTCATTGACCGAAGTTATCGAGCTTCAAAATGTGAAAAGTCACAAAACTTGTATGTTTGAGCTCATAAAGTACTATTTTTCGTGGAAACTCAAGATGATACAATCATGATGTGTTACGTCATGTTAACGATCTCGTCGAGATGGTTCATTTGAGTCTTTGATTAAGAAATTTGGTCCTCATTGACCGAAGTTATCGAGCTTCAACATGTGAAAAGTCACAAAAATTGTATGTTTGAGCTCATAAAGTACTATTTTTCTTTGAAACTCAAGATGATACAATCATGATGTGTTACGTCATGTTAAAGATCTCGTCGATATGGTTCATTTGAGTCTTTGATTAAGAAATTTGGTCCTCATTGACCGAAGTTATCGAGCTTCAACATGTGAAAAGTCACAAAAATTTTATGTTTGAGCTCATAAAGTACTATTTTTCGTGGAAACTCAAGATGATACAATCATGATATGTATCATTATGTTAAAGATCTCGTCGAGATGGTTCATTTGAGTCTTTGATTAAGAAATTTGGTCCTCATTGACCGAAGTTATCGAGCTTCAACATGTGAAAAGTCACAAAAATTTTATGTTTGAGCTCATAAAGTACTATTTTTCATGGAAACTCAAGATGATACAATCATGATGTGTATCATTATGTTAAAGATCTCGTCGAGATGGTTCATTTGAGTCTTTGATTAAGAAATTTGGTCCTCATTGACCGAAGTTATCGAGCTTCAAAATGTGAAAAGTCACAAAACTTGTATGTTTGAGCTGATTAAGTACTATTTTTCGTGGAAACTCAAGATGATACAATCATGATGTGTATCATTATGTTAAAGATCTCGTCGAGATGGTTCATTTGAGTCTTTGATTAAGAAATTTGGTCCTCATTGACCGAAGTTATCGAGCTTCAAAATGTGAAAAGTCACAAAACTTGTATGTTTGAGCTCATTAAGTACTATTTTTCTTTGAAACTCAAGAAGATACAATCATGATGTGTAACGTCATGTTAAAAATCTCGTCGAGATGGTTCATTTGAGTCTTTGATTAAGAAATTTGGTCCTCATTGACCGAAGTTATCGAGCTTCAACATGTGAAAAGTCACAAAAATTGTATGTTTGAACTCATAAAGTACTATTTTTCTTTGAAACTCAAGATGATACAATCATGATGTGTTACGTCATGTTAAAGATCTCGTCGAGATGGTTCATTTGAGTCTTTGATTAAGAAATTTGGTCCTCATTGACCGAAGTTATCTTGCTTCAACATGTGAAAAGTCACAAAACTTGTATGTTTGAGCTCATAAAGTACTATTTTTCGTGGAAACTCAAGATGATACAATCATGATGTGTTACGTCATGTTAAAGATCTCGTCGAGATGGTTCATTTGAGTCTTTGATTAAGAAATTTGGTCCTCATTGACCGAAGTTATAGAGCTTCAAAGTGTGAAAAGTCACAAAAATTGTATGTTTGAGCTCATAAAGTACTATTTTTCTTTGAAACTCAAGATGATACAATCATGATGTGTTACGTCATGTTGAAGATCTCGTCGAGATGGTTCATTTGAGTCTTTGATTAAGAAATTTGGTCCTCATTGACCGAAGTTATCTTGCTTCAACATGTGAAAAGTCACAAAACTTGTATGTTTGAGCTCATAAAGTACTATTTTTCGTGGAAACTCAAGATGATACAATCATGATGTGTTACATCATGTTAAAGATCTCGTCGAGATGGTTCATTTGAGTCTTTGATTAAGAAATTTGGTCCTCATTGACCGAAGTTATAGAGCTTCAAAGTGTGAAAAGTCACAAAAATTGTATGTTTGAGCTCATAAAGTACTATTTTTCTTTGAAACTCAAGATGATACAATCATGATGTGTTACGTCATGTTAAAGATCTCGTCGAGATGGTTCATTTGAGTCTTTGATTAAGAAATTTGGTCCTCATTGACCGAAGTTATCGAGCTTCAACATGTGAAAAGTCACAAAAATTGTATGTTTGAGCTCATAAAGTACTATTTTTCGTGGAAACTCAAGATGATACAATCATGATATGTATCATTATGTTAAAGATCTCGTCGAGATGGTTCATTTGAGTCTTTGATTAAGAAATTTGGTCCTCATTGACCGAAGTTATAGAGCTTCAAATTGTGAAAAGTCACAAAACTTGTATGTTTGAGCTCATAAAGTACTATTTTTCTTTGAAACTCAAGATGATACAATCATGATGTGTTACGTCATGTTAAAGATCTCGTCGAGATGGTTCATTTGAGTCTTTGATTAAGAAATTTGGTCCTCATTGACCGAAGTTATCGAGCTTCAAAGTGTGAAAAGTCACAAAACTTGTATGTTTGAGCTCATAAAGTACTATTTTTCGTGGAAACTCAAGATGATACAATCATGATGTGTTACGTCATGTTAAAGATCTCGTCGAGATGGTTCATTTGAGTCTTTGATTAAGAAATTTGGTCCTCATTGACCGAAGTTATCGAGCTTCAACATGTGAAAAGTCACAAAAATTTTATGTTTGAGCTCATAAAGTACTATTTTTCGTGGAAACTCAAGATGATACAATCATGATGTGTATCATTATGTTAAAGATCTCGTCGAGATGGTTCATTTGAGTCTTTGATTAAGAAGTTTGGTCCTCATTGACCGAAGTTATCGTGCTTCAAAATGTGAAAAGTCACAAAACTTGTATGTTTGAGCTCATTAAGTACTATTTTTCTTTGAAACTCAAGATGATACAATCATGATGTGTTACGTCATGTTAAAGATCTCGTCGAGATGGTTCATTTGAGTCTTTGATTAAGAAATTTGGTCCTCATTGACCGAAGTTATCGAGCTTCAAAGTGTGAAAAGTCACAAAACTTGTATGTTTGAGCTCATAAAGTACTATTTTTCGTGGAAACTCAAGATGATACAATCATGATGTGTTACGTCATGTTAAAGATCTCGTCGAGATGGTTCATTTGAGTATTTGATTAAGAAATTTGGTGCTCATTGACCGAAGTTATCGAGCTTCAACATGTGAAAAGTCACAAAAATTGTATGTTTGAGCTCATAAAGTACTATTTTTCTTTGAAACTCAAGATGATACAATCATGATGTGTTACGTCATGTTAAAGATCTCGTCGAGATGGTTCATTTGAGTCTTTGATTAAGAAGTTTGGTCCTCATTGACCGAAGTTATCGAGCTTCAAAATGTGAAAAGTCACAAAACTTGTATGTTTGAGCTCATAAAGTACTATTTTTCTTTGAAACTCAAGATGATACAATCATGATGTGTTACGTCATGTTAAAGATCTCGTCGAGATGGTTCATTTGAGTCTTTGATTAAGAAATTTGGTCCTCATTGACCGAAGTTATCGAGCTTCAACATGTGAAAAGTCACAAAAATTGTATGTTTGAGCTCATAAAGTACTATTTTTCTTTGAAACTCAAGATGATACAATCATGATGTGTTACGTCATGTTAAAGATCTCGTCGAGATGGTTCATTTGAGTCTTTGATTAAGAAGTTTGGTCCTCATTGACCGAAGTTATCGAGCTTCAAAATGTGAAAAGTCACAAAACTTGTATGTTTGAGCTGATTAAGTACTATTTTTCGTGGAAACTCAAGATGATACAATCATGATGTGTATCATTATGTAAAAGATCTCGTCGAGATGGTTCATTTGAGTCTTTGATTAAGAAATTTGGTCCTCATTGACCGAAGTTATCGTGCTTCAAAATGTGAAAAGTCACAAAACTTGTATGTTTGAGCTCATTAAGTACTATTTTTCTTTAAAACTCAAGAAGATACAATCATGATGTGTAACGTCATGTTAAAAATCTCGTCGAGATGGTTCATTTGAGTATTTGATTAAGAAATTTGGTCCTCATTGACCGAAGTTATCGAGCTTCAACATGTGAAAAGTCACAAAACTTGTATGTTTGAGCTCATTAAGTACTATTTTTCTTTGAAACTCAAGATGATACAATCATGATGTGTTACGTCATGTTAAAGATCTCGTCGAGATGGTTCATTTGAGTATTTGATTAAGAAATTTGGTCCTCATTGACCGAAGTTATCGTGCTTCAAAATGTGAAAAGTCACAAAACTTGTATGTTTGAGCTCATTAAGTACTATTTTTCTTTGAAACTCAAGAAGATACAATCATGATGTGTAACGTCATGTTAAAAATCTCGTCGAGATGGTTCATTTGAGTATTTGATTAAGAAATTTGGTCCTCATTGACCGAAGTTATCGAGCTTCAACATGTGAAAAGTCACAAAACTTGTATGTTTGAGCTCATTAAGTACTATTTTTCTTTGAAACTCAAGATGATACAATCATGATGTGTTACGTCATGTTAAAGATCTCGTCGAGATGGTTCATTTGAGTCTTTGATTAAGAAATTTGGTCCTCATTGACCGAAGTTATAGAGCTTCAAAGTGTGAAAAGTCACAAAACTTGTATGTTTGAGCTCATAAAGTACTATTTTTCGTGGAAACTCAAGATGATACAATCATGATGTGTAACGTCATGTTAAAAATCTCGTCGAGATGGTTCATTTGAGTCTTTGATTAAGAAATTTGGTCCTCATTGACCGAAGTTATCGAGCTTCAAAATGTGAAAAGTCACAAAACTTGTATGTTTGAGCTCATAAAGTACTATTTTTCGTGGAAACTCAAGATGATACAATCATGATATGTATCATTATGTTAAAGATCTCGTCGAGATGGTTCATTTGAGTCTTTGATTAAGAAATTTGGTCTTCATTGACCGAAGTTATAGAGCTTCAAAGTGTGAAAAGTCACAAAACTTGTATGTTTGAGCTCATAAAGTACTATTTTTCTTTGAAACTCAAGAAGATACAATCATGATGTGTAACGTCATGTTAAAGATCTCGTCGAGATGGTTCATTTGAGTATTTGATTAAGAAATTTGGTCCTCATTGACCGAAGTTATCGAGCTTCAACATGTGAAAAGTCACAAAAATTTTATGTTTGAGCTCATAAAGTACTATTTTTCGTGGAAACTCAAGATGATACAATCATGATATGTATCATTATGTTAAAGATCTCGTCGAGATGGTTCATTTGAGTCTTTGATTAAGAAATTTGGTCCTCATTGACCGAAGTTATAGAGCTTCAAAGTGTGAAAAGTCTCAAAACTTGTATGTTTGAGCTCATAAAGTACTATTTTTCTTTGAAACTCAAGATGATACAATCATGATGTGTTACGTCATGTTAAAGATCTCGTCGAGATGGTTCATTTGAGTCTTTGATTAAGAAATGTGGTCCTCATTGACCGAAGTTATCGAGCTTCAAAGTGTGAAAAGTCACAAAACTTGTATGTTTGAGCTCATAAAGTACTATTTTTCGTGGAAACTCAAGATGATACAATCATGATGTGTTACGTCATGTTAAAGATCTCGTCGAGATGGTTCATTTGAGTCTTTGATTAAGAAATTTGGTCCTCATTGACCGAAGTTATCGAGCTTCAACATGTGAAAAGTCACAAAAATTGTATGTTTGAGCTCATAAAGTACTATTTTTCGTGGAAACTCAAGATGATACAATCATGATGTGTTACGTCATGTTAAAGATCTCGTCGAGATGGTTCATTTGAGTCTTTGATTAGGAAATTTGGTCCTCATTGACCGAAGTTATCGAGCTTCAAAATGTGAAAAGTCACAAAACTTGTATGTTTGAGCTCATAAAGTACTATTTTTCGTGGAAACTCAAGATGATACAATCATGATGTGTTACGTCATGTTAAAGATCTCGTCGAGATGGTTCATTTGAGTCTTTGATTAAGAAATTTGGTCCTCATTGACCGAAGTTATCGAGCTTCAACATGTGAAAAGTCACAAAAATTGTATGTTTGAGCTCATAAAGTACTATTTTTCGTGGAAACTCAAGATGATACAATCATGATGTGTTACGTCATGTTAAAGATCTCGTCGAGATGGTTCATTTGAGTCTTTGATTAAGAAATTTGGTCCTCATTGACCGAAGTTATCGAGCTTCAAAGTGTGAAAAGTCACAAAACTTGTATGTTTGAGCTCATAAAGTACTATTTTTCGTGGAAACTCAAGATGATACAATCATGATGTGTTACGTCATGTTAAAGATCTCGTCGAGATGGTTCATTTGAGTATTTGATTAAGAAATTTGGTGCTCATTGACCGAAGTTATCGAGCTTCAACATGTGAAAAGTCACAAAAATTGTATGTTTGAGCTCATAAAGTACTATTTTTCTTTGAAACTCAAGATGATACAATCATGATGTGTTACGTCATGTTAAAGATCTCGTCGAGATGGTTCATTTGAGTCTTTGAATAAGAAATTTGGTCCTCATTGACCGAAGTTATCGAGCTTCAAAATGTGAAAAGTCACAAAACTTGTATGTTTGAGCTCATAAAGTACTATTTTTCGTGGAAACTCAAGATGATACAATCATGATGTGTTACGTCATGTTAACGATCTCGTCGAGATGGTTCATTTGAGTCTTTGATTAAGAAATTTGGTCCTCATTGACCGAAGTTATCGAGCTTCAACATGTGAAAAGTCACAAAAATTGTATGTTTGAGCTCATAAAGTACTATTTTTCTTTGAAACTCAAGATGATACAATCATGATGTGTTACGTCATGTTAAAGATCTCGTCGAGATGGTTCATTTGAGTATTTGATTAAGAAATTTGGTCCTCATTGACCGAAGTTATCGAGCTTCAACATGTGAAAAGTCACAAAACTTGTATGTTTGAGCTCATTAAGTACTATTTTTCTTTGAAACTCAAGATGATACAATCATGATGTGTTACGTCATGTTAAAGATCTCGTCGAGATGGTTCATTTGAGTATTTGATTAAGAAATTTGGTCCTCATTGACCGAAGTTATCGTGCTTCAAAATGTGAAAAGTCACAAAACTTGTATGTTTGAGCTCATTAAGTACTATTTTTCTTTGAAACTCAAGAAGATACAATCATGATGTGTAACGTCATGTTAAAAATCTCGTCGAGATGGTTCATTTGAGTATTTGATTAAGAAATTTGGTCCTCATTGACCGAAGTTATCGAGCTTCAACATGTGAAAAGTCACAAAACTTGTATGTTTGAGCTCATTAAGTACTATTTTTCTTTGAAACTCAAGATGATACAATCATGATGTGTTACGTCATGTTAAAGATCTCGTCGAGATGGTTCATTTGAGTCTTTGATTAAGAAATTTGGTCCTCATTGACCGAAGTTATCGAGCTTCAAAATGTGAAAAGTCACAAAACTTGTATGTTTGAGCTCATTAAGTACTATTTTTCTTTGAAACTCAAGATGATACAATCATGATGTGTTACGTCATGTTAAAGATCTCGTCGAGATGGTTCATTTGAGTATTTGATTAAGAAATTTGGTCCTCATTGACCGAAGTTATCGTGCTTCAAAATGTGAAAAGTCACAAAACTTGTATGTTTGAGCTCATTAAGTACTATTTTTCTTTGAAACTCAAGATGATACAATCATGATGTGTTACGTCATGTTAAAGATCTCGTCGAGATGGTTCATTTGAGTCTTTGATTAAGAAATTTGGTCCTCATTGACCGAAGTTATCGAGCTTCAAAATGTGAAAAGTCACAAAACTTGTATGTTTGAGCTGATTAAGTACTATTTTTCGTGGAAACTCAAGATGATACAATCATGATGTGTTACGTCATGTTAAAGATCTCGTCGAGATGGTTCATTTGAGTCTTTGATTAAGAAATTTGGTCCTCATTGACCGAAGTTATCGAGCTTCAAAATGTGAAAAGTCACAAAACTTGTATGTTTGAGCTCATTAAGTACTATTTTTCTTTGAAACTCAAGAAGATAAAATCATGATGTGTAACGTCATGTTAAAAATCTCGTCGAGATGGTTCATTTGAGTCTTTGATTAAGAAATTTGGTCCTCATTGACCGAAGTTATCGAGCTTCAAAATGTAAAAAGTCACAAAACTTGTATGTTTGAGCTCATTAAGTACTATTTTTCTTTGAAACTCAAGAAGATACAATCATGATGTGTAACGTCATGTTAAAGATCTCGTCGAGATGGTTCATTTGAGTATTTGATTAAGAAAGTTGGTCCTCATTGACCGAAGTTATCGAGCTTCAACATGTGAAAAGTCACAAAAATTTTATGTTTGAGCTCATAAAGTACTATTTTTCGTGGAAACTCAAGATGATACAATCATGATATGTATCATTATGTTAAAGATCTCGTCGAGATGGTTCATTTGAGTCTTTGATTAAGAAATTTGGTCCTCATTGACCGAAGTTATAGAGCTTCAAAGTGTGAAAAGTCACAAAACTTGTATGTTTGAGCTCATAAAGTACTATTTTTCTTTGAAACTCAAGATGATACAATCATGATGTGTTACGTCATGTTAAAGATCTCGTCGAGATGGTTCATTTGAGTCTTTGATTAAGAAATTTGGTCCTCATTGACCGAAGTTATCGAGCTTCAACATGTGAAAAGTCACAAAAATTGTATGTTTGAGCTCATAAAGTACTATTTTTCTTTGAAACTCAAGATGATACAATCATGATGTGTTACGTCATGTTAAAGATCTCGTCGAGATGGTTCATTTGAGTCTTTGATTAAGAAGTTTGGTCCTCATTGACCGAAGTTATCGAGCTTCAAAATGTGAAAAGTCACAAAACTTGTATGTTTGAGCTGATTAAGTACTATTTTTCGTGGAAACTCAAGATGATACAATCATGATGTGTATCATTATGTAAAAGATCTCGTCGAGATGGTTCATTTGAGTCTTTGATTAAGAAATTTGGTCCTCATTGACCGAAGTTATCGAGCTTCAACATGTGAAAAGTCACAAAAATTTTATGTTTGAGCTCATAAAGTACTATTTTTCGTGGAAACTCAAGATGATACAATCATGATATGTATCATTATGTTAAAGATCTCGTCGAGATGGTTCATTTGAGTCTTTGATTAAGAAATTTGGTCCTCATTGACCGAAGTTATAGAGCTTCAAAGTGTGAAAAGTCACAAAACTTGTATGTTTGAGCTCATAAAGTACTATTTTTCTTTGAAACTCAAGAAGATACAATCATGATGTGTAACGTCATGTTAAAGATCTCGTCGAGATGGTTCATTTGAGTATTTGATTAAGAAATTTGGTCCTCATTGACCGAAGTTATCGAGCTTCAACATGTGAAAAGTCACAAAAATTTTATGTTTGAGCTCATAAAGTACTATTTTTCGTGGAAACTCAAGATGATACAATCATGATATGTATCATTATGTTAAAGATCTCGTCGAGATGGTTCATTTGAGTCTTTGATTAAGAAATTTGGTCCTCATTGACCGAAGTTATAGAGCTTCAAAGTGTGAAAAGTCACAAAACTTGTATGTTTGAGCTCATAAAGTACTATTTTTCTTTGAAACTCAAGATGATACAATCATGATGTGTTACGTCATGTTAAAGATCTCGTCGAGATGGTTCATTTGAGTCTTTGATTAAGAAATGTGGTCCTCATTGACCGAAGTTATCGAGCTTCAAAGTGTGAAAAGTCACAAAACTTGTATGTTTGAGCTCATAAAGTACTATTTTTCGTGGAAACTCAAGATGATACAATCATGATGTGTTACGTCATGTTAAAGATCTCGTCGAGATGGTTCATTTGAGTCTTTGATTAAGAAATTTGGTCCTCATTGACCGAAGTTATCGAGCTTCAACATGTGAAAAGTCACAAAAATTGTATGTTTGAGCTCATAAAGTACTATTTTTCGTGGAAACTCAAGATGATACAATCATGATGTGTTACGTCATGTTAAAGATCTCGTCGAGATGGTTCATTTGAGTCTTTGATTAGGAAATTTGGTCCTCATTGACCGAAGTTATCGAGCTTCAAAATGTGAAAAGTCACAAAACTTGTATGTTTGAGCTGATTAAGTACTATTTTTCGTGGAAACTCAAGATGATACAATCATGATGTGTATCATTATGTTAAAGATCTCGTCGAGATGGTTCATTTGAGTCTTTGATTAAGAAATTTGGTCCTCATTGACCGAAGTTATCGAGCTTCAAAATGTGAAAAGTCACAAAACTTGTATGTTTGAGCTCATTAAGTACTATTTTTCTTTGAAACTCAAGAAGATACAATCATGATGTGTAACGTCATGTTAAAAATCTCGTCGAGATGGTTCATTTGAGTATTTGATTAAGAAATTTGGTCCTCATTGACCGAAGTTATCGAGCTTCAACATGTGAAAAGTCACAAAACTTGTATGTTTGAGCTCATTAAGTACTATTTTTCTTTGAAACTCAAGATGATACAATCATGATGTGTTACGTCATGTTAAAGATCTCGTCGAGATGGTTCATTTGAGTATTTGATTAAGAAATTTGGTCCTCATTGACCGAAGTTATCGTGCTTCAAAATGTGAAAAGTCACAAAACTTGTATGTTTGAGCTCATTAAGTACTATTTTTCTTTGAAACTCAAGAAGATACAATCATGATGTGTAACGTCATGTTAAAAATCTCGTCGAGATGGTTCATTTGAGTATTTGATTAAGAAATTTGGTCCTCATTGACCGAAGTTATCGAGCTTCAACATGTGAAATGTCACAAAACTTGTATGTTTGAGCTCATTAAGTACTATTTTTCTTTGAAACTCAAGATGATACAATCATGATGTGTTACGTCATGTTAAAGATCTCGTCGAGATGGTTCATTTGAGTCTTTGATTAAGAAATTTGGTCCTCATTGACCGAAGTTATCGAGCTTCAAAATGTGAAAAGTCACAAAACTTGTATGTTTGAGCTCATTAAGTACTATTTTTCTTTGAAACTCAAGAAGATACAATCATGATGTGTAACGTCATGTTAAAAATCTCGTCGAGATGGTTCATTTGAGTCTTTGATTAAGAAATTTGGTCCTCATTGACCGAAGTTATCGAGCTTCAAAATGTAAAAAGTCACAAAACTTGTATGTTTGAGCTCATTAAGTACTATTTTTCTTTGAAACTCAAGAAGATACAATCATGATGTGTAACGTCATGTTAAAGATCTCGTCGAGATGGTTCATTTGAGTATTTGATTAAGAAATTTGGTCCTCATTGACCGAAGTTATCGAGCTTCAACATGTGAAAAGTCACAAAAATTTTATGTTTGAGCTCATAAAGTACTATTTTTCGTGGAAACTCAAGATGATACAATCATGATATGTATCATTATGTTAAAGATCTCGTCGAGATGGTTCATTTGAGTCTTTGATTAAGAAATTTGGTCTTCATTGACCGAAGTTATAGAGCTTCAAAGTGTGAAAAGTCACAAAACTTGTATGTTTGAGCTCATAAAGTACTATTTTTCTTTGAAACTCAAGATGATACAATCATGATGTGTTACGTCATGTTAAAGATCTCGTCGAGATGGTTCATTTGAGTCTTTGATTAAGAAATTTGGTCCTCATTGACCGAAGTTATCGAGCTTCAAAGTGTGAAAAGTCACAAAACTTGTATGTTTGAGCTCATAAAGTACTATTTTTCGTGGAAACTCAAGATGATACAATCATGATGTGTATCATTATGTTAAAGATCTCGTCGAGATGGTTCATTTGAGTCTTTGATTAAGAAATTTGGTCCTCATTGACCGAAGTTATCGAGCTTCAAAGTGTGAAAAGTCACAAAACTTGTATTTTTGAGCTCATAAAGTACTATTTTTCGTGGAAACTCAAGATGATACAATCATGATGTGTTACGTCATGTTAAAGATCTCGTCGAGATGGTTCATTTGAGTCTTTGATTAAGAAATTTGGTCCTCATTGACCGAAGTTATCGAGCTTCAACATGTGAAAAGTCACAAAACTTGTATGTTTGAGCTCATTAAGTACTATTTTTCTTTGAAACTCAAGATGATACAATCATGATGTGTTACGTCATGTTAAAGATCTCGTCGAGATGGTTCATTTGAGTCTTTGATTAAGAAATTTGGTCCTCATTGACCGAAGTTATCGAGCTTCAAAATGTGAAAAGTCACAAAACTTGTATGTTTGAGCTCATTAAGTACTATTTTTCTTTGAAACTCAAGAAGATACAATCATGATGTGTAACGTCATGTTAAAAATCTCGTCGAGATGGTTCATTTGAGTCTTTGATTAAGAAATTTGGTCCTCATTGACCGAAGTTATCGAGCTTCAAAATGTAAAAAGTCACAAAACTTGTATGTTTGAGCTCATTAAGTACTATTTTTCTTTGAAACTCAAGAAGATACAATCATGATGTGTAACGTCATGTTAAAGATCTCGTCGAGATGGTTCATTTGAGTATTTGATTAAGAAATTTGGTCCTCATTGACCGAAGTTATCGAGCTTCAACATGTGAAAAGTCACAAAAATTTTATGTTTGAGCTCATAAAGTACTATTTTTCGTGGAAACTCAAGATGATACAATCATGATATGTATCATTATGTTAAAGATCTCGTCGAGATGGTTCATTTGAGTCTTTGATTAAGAAATTTGGTCTTCATTGACCGAAGTTATAGAGCTTCAAAGTGTGAAAAGTCACAAAACTTGTATGTTTGAGCTCATAAAGTACTATTTTTCTTTGAAACTCAAGATGATACAATCATGATGTGTTACGTCATGTTAAAGATCTCGTCGAGATGGTTCATTTGAGTCTTTGATTAAGAAATTTGGTCCTCATTGACCGAAGTTATCGAGCTTCAAAGTGTGAAAAGTCACAAAACTTGTATGTTTGAGCTCATAAAGTACTATTTTTCGTGGAAACTCAAGATGATACAATCATGATGTGTATCATTATGTTAAAGATCTCGTCGAGATGGTTCATTTGAGTCTTTGATTAAGAAATTTGGTCCTCATTGACCGAAGTTATCGAGCTTCAAAGTGTGAAAAGTCACAAAACTTGTATTTTTGAGCTCATAAAGTACTATTTTTCGTGGAAACTCAAGATGATACAATCATGATGTGTTACGTCATGTTAAAGATCTCGTCGAGATGGTTCATTTGAGTCTTTGATTAAGAAATTTGGTCCTCATTGACCGAAGTTATCGAGCTTCAACATGTGAAAAGTCAAAAAAATTGTATGTTTGAGCTCATAAAGTACTATTTTTCTTTGAAACTCAAGATGATACAATCATGATGTGTTACGTCATGTTAAAGATCTCGTCGAGATGGTTCATTTGAGTCTTTGATTAAGAAATTTGGTCCTCATTGACCGAAGTTATCGAGCTTCAAAATGTGAAAAGTCACAAAACTTGTATGTTTGAGCTGATTAAGTACTATTTTTCGTGGAAACTCAAGATGATACAATCATGATGTGTATCATTATGTTAAAGATCTCGTCGAGATGGTTCATTTGAGTCTTTGATTAAGAAATTTGGTCCTCATTGACCGAAGTTATCGAGCTTCAAAGTGTGAAAAGTCACAAAACTTGTATGTTTGAGCTCATAAAGTACTATTTTTCGTGGAAACTCAAGATGATACAATCATGATGTGTTACGTCATGTTAAAGATCTCGTCGAGATGGTTCATTTGAGTCTTTGATTAAGAAATTTGGTCCTCATTGACCGAAGTTATCGAGCTTCAACATGTGAAAAGTCACAAAAATTTTATGTTTGAGCTCATAAAGTACTATTTTTCTTTGAAACTCAAGAAGATACAATCATGATGTGTAACGTCATGTTAAAAATCTCGTCGAGATGGTTCATTTGAGTATTTGATTAAGAAATTTGGTCCTCATTGACCGAAGTTATCGAGCTTCAAAGTGTGAAAAGTCACAAAAATTGTATGTTTGAGCTCATAAAGTACTATTTTTCTTTGAAACTCAAGATGATACAATCATGATGTGTTACGTCATGTTAAAGATCTCGTCGAGATGGTTCATTTGAGTCTTTGATTAAGAAATTTGGTCCTCATTGACCGAAGTTATCGAGCTTCAAAATGTGAAAAGTCACAAAACTTGTATGTTTGAGCTGATTAAGTACTATTTTTCGTGGAAACTCAAGATGATACAATCATGATGTGTATCATTATGTTAAAGATCTCGTCGAGATGGTTCATTTGAGTCTTTGATTAAGAAATTTGGTCCTCATTGACCGAAGTTATCGAGCTTCAAAGTGTGAAAAGTCACAAAACTTGTATGTTTGAGCTCATAAAGTACTATTTTTCGTGGAAACTCAAGATCATACAATCATGATGTGTTACGTCATGTTAAAGATCTCGTCGAGATGGTTCATTTGAGTCTTTGATTAAGAAATTTGGTCCTCATTGACCGAAGTTATCGAGCTTCAACATGTGAAAAGTCACAAAAATTTTATGTTTGAGCTCATAAAGTACTATTTTTCGTGGAAACTCAAGATGATACAATCATGATGTGTATCATTATGTAAAAGATCTCGTCGAGATGGTTCATTTGAGTCTTTGATTAAGAAATTTGGTCCTCATTGACCGAAGTTATCGTGCTTCAAAATGTGAAAAGTCACAAAACTTGTATGTTTGAGCTCATTAAGTACTATTTTTCTTTGAAACTCAAGAAGATACAATCATGATGTGTAACGTCATGTTAAAAATCTCGTCGAGATGGTTCATTTGAGTATTTGATTAAGAAATTTGGTCCTCATTGACCGAAGTTATCGAGCTTCAACATGTGAAAAGTCACAAAACTTGTATGTTTGAGCTCATTAAGTACTATTTTTCTTTGAAACTCAAGATGATACAATCATGATGTGTTACGTCATGTTAAAGATCTCGTCGAGATGGTTCATTTGAGTCTTTGATTAAGAAATTTGGTCCTCATTGACCGAAGTTATCGAGCTTCAAAGTGTGAAAAGTCACAAAACTTGTATGTTTGAGCTCATAAAGTACTATTTTTCGTGGAAACTCAAGATGATACAATCATGATGTGTATCATTATGTTAAAGATCTCGTCGAGATGGTTCATTTGAGTCTTTGATTAAGAAATTTGGTCCTCATTGACCGAAGTTATCGAGCTTCAAAGTGTGAAAAGTCACAAAACTTGTATTTTTGAGCTCATAAAGTACTATTTTTCGTGGAAACTCAAGATGATACAATCATGATGTGTTACGTCATGTTAAAGATCTCGTCGAGATGGTTCATTTGAGTCTTTGATTAAGAAATTTGGTCCTCATTGACCGAAGTTATCGAGCTTCAACATGTGAAAAGTCAAAAAAATTGTATGTTTGAGCTCATAAAGTACTATTTTTCTTTGAAACTCAAGATGATACAATCATGATGTGTTACGTCATGTTAAAGATCTCGTCGAGATGGTTCATTTGAGTCTTTGATTAAGAAATTTGGTCCTCATTGACCGAAGTTATCGAGCTTCAAAATGTGAAAAGTCACAAAACTTGTATGTTTGAGCTGATTAAGTACTATTTTTCGTGGAAACTCAAGATGATACAATCATGATGTGTATCATTATGTTAAAGATCTCGTCGAGATGGTTCATTTGAGTCTTTGATTAAGAAATTTGGTCCTCATTGACCGAAGTTATCGAGCTTCAAAGTGTGAAAAGTCACAAAACTTGTATGTTTGAGCTCATAAAGTACTATTTTTCGTGGAAACTCAAGATGATACAATCATGATGTGTTACGTCATGTTAAAGATCTCGTCGAGATGGTTCATTTGAGTCTTTGATTAAGAAATTTGGTCCTCATTGACCGAAGTTATCGAGCTTCAACATGTGAAAAGTCACAAAAATTTTATGTTTGAGCTCATAAAGTACTATTTTTCTTTGAAACTCAAGAAGATACAATCATGATGTGTAACGTCATGTTAAAAATCTCGTCGAGATGGTTCATTTGAGTATTTGATTAAGAAATTTGGTCCTCATTGACCGAAGTTATCGAGCTTCAAAGTGTGAAAAGTCACAAAAATTGTATGTTTGAGCTCATAAAGTACTATTTTTCTTTGAAACTCAAGATGATACAATCATGATGTGTTACGTCATGTTAAAGATCTCGTCGAGATGGTTCATTTGAGTCTTTGATTAAGAAATTTGGTCCTCATTGACCGAAGTTATCGAGCTTCAAAATGTGAAAAGTCACAAAACTTGTATGTTTGAGCTGATTAAGTACTATTTTTCGTGGAAACTCAAGATGATACAATCATGATGTGTATCATTATGTTAAAGATCTCGTCGAGATGGTTCATTTGAGTCTTTGATTAAGAAATTTGGTCCTCATTGACCGAAGTTATCGAGCTTCAAAGTGTGAAAAGTCACAAAACTTGTATGTTTGAGCTCATAAAGTACTATTTTTCGTGGAAACTCAAGATCATACAATCATGATGTGTTACGTCATGTTAAAGATCTCGTCGAGATGGTTCATTTGAGTCTTTGATTAAGAAATTTGGTCCTCATTGACCGAAGTTATCGAGCTTCAACATGTGAAAAGTCACAAAAATTTTATGTTTGAGCTCATAAAGTACTATTTTTCGTGGAAACTCAAGATGATACAATCATGATGTGTATCATTATGTAAAAGATCTCGTCGAGATGGTTCATTTGAGTCTTTGATTAAGAAATTTGGTCCTCATTGACCGAAGTTATCGTGCTTCAAAATGTGAAAAGTCACAAAACTTGTATGTTTGAGCTCATTAAGTACTATTTTTCTTTGAAACTCAAGAAGATACAATCATGATGTGTAACGTCATGTTAAAAATCTCGTCGAGATGGTTCATTTGAGTATTTGATTAAGAAATTTGGTCCTCATTGACCGAAGTTATCGAGCTTCAACATGTGAAAAGTCACAAAACTTGTATGTTTGAGCTCATTAAGTACTATTTTTCTTTGAAACTCAAGATGATACAATCATGATGTGTTACGTCATGTTAAAGATCTCGTCGAGATGGTTCATTTGAGTCTTTGATTAAGAAATTTGGTCCTCATTGACCGAAGTTATCGAACTTCAAAATGTGAAAAGTCACAAAACTTGTATGTTTGAGCTCATTAAGTACTATTTTTCTTTGAAACTCAAGAAGATACAATCATGATGTGTAACGTCATGTTAAAAATCTCGTCGAGATGGTTCATTTGAGTCTTTGATTAAGAAATTTGGTCCTCATTGACCGAAGTTATCGAGCTTCAAAATGTGAAAAGTCACAAAACTTGTATGTTTGAGCTCATTAAGTACTATTTTTCTTTGAAACTCAAGATGATACAATCATGATGTGTTACGTCATGTTAAAGATCTCGTCGAGATGGTTCATTTGAGTCTTTGATTAAGAAATGTGGTCCTCATTGACCGAAGTTGTCGAGCTTCAAAGTGTGAAAAGTCACAAAACTTGTATGTTTGAGCTCATTAAGTACTATTTTTCTTTGAAACTCAAGATGATACAATCATGATGTGTTACGTCATGTTAAAGATCTCGTCGAGGTGGTTCATTTGAGTATTTGATTAAGAAATTTGGTCCTCATTGACCGAAGTTATCGTGCTTCAAAATGTGAAAAGTCACAAAACTTGTATGTTTGAGCTCATTAAGTACTATTTTTCTTTGAAACTCAAGAAGATACAATCATGATGTGTAACGTCATGTTAAAAATCTCGTCGAGATGGTTCATTTGAGTCTTTGATTAAGAAATTTGGTCCTCATTGACCGAAGTTATCGAGCTTCAAAATGTAAAAAGTCACAAAACTTGTATGTTTGAGCTCATTAAGTACTATTTTTCTTTGAAACTCAAGAAGATACAATCATGATGTGTAACGTCATGTTAAAGATCTCGTCGAGATGGTTCATTTGAGTATTTGATTAAGAAATTTGGTCCTCATTGACCGAAGTTATCGAGCTTCAACATGTGAAAAGTCACAAAAATTTTATGTTTGAGCTCATAAAGTACTATTTTTCGTGGAAACTCAAGATGATACAATCATGATATGTATCATTATGTTAAAGATCTCGTCGAGATGGTTCATTTGAGTCTTTGATTAAGAAATTTGGTCCTCATTGACCGAAGTTATAGAGCTTCAAAGTGTGAAAAGTCACAAAACTTGTATGTTTGAGCTCATAAAGTACTATTTTTCTTTGAAACTCAAGATGATACAATCATGATGTGTTACGTCATGTTAAAGATCTCGTCGAGATGGTTCATTTGAGTCTTTGATTAAGAAATGTGGTCCTCATTGACCGAAGTTATCGAGCTTCAAAGTGTGAAAAGTCACAAAACTTGTATGTTTGAGCTCATAAAGTACTATTTTTCGTGGAAACTCAAGATGATACAATCATGATGTGTTACGTCATGTTAAAGATCTCGTCGAGATGGTTCATTTGAGTCTTTGATTAAGAAATTTGGTCCTCATTGACCGAAGTTATCGAGCTTCAACATGTGAAAAGTCACAAAAATTGTATGTTTGAGCTCATAAAGTACTATTTTTCGTGGAAACTCAAGATGATACAATCATGATGTGTTACGTCATGTTAAAGATCTCGTCGAGATGGTTCATTTGAGTCTTTGATTAGGAAATTTGGTCCTCATTGACCGAAGTTATCGAGCTTCAAAATGTGAAAAGTCACAAAACTTGTATGTTTGAGCTGATTAAGTACTATTTTTCGTGGAAACTCAAGATGATACAATCATGATGTGTATCATTATGTTAAAGATCTCGTCGAGATGGTTCATTTGAGTCTTTGATTAAGAAATTTGGTCCTCATTGACCGAAGTTATCGAGCTTCAAAATGTGAAAAGTCACAAAACTTGTATGTTTGAGCTCATTAAGTACTATTTTTCTTTGAAACTCAAGAAGATACAATCATGATGTGTAACGTCATGTTAAAAATCTCGTCGAGATGGTTCATTTGAGTATTTGATTAAGAAATTTGGTCCTCATTGACCGAAGTTATCGAGCTTCAACATGTGAAAAGTCACAAAACTTGTATGTTTGAGCTCATTAAGTACTATTTTTCTTTGAAACTCAAGAAGATACAATCATGATGTGTAACGTCATGTTAAAAATCTCGTCGAGATGGTTCATTTGAGTATTTGATTAAGAAATTTGGTCCTCATTGACCGAAGTTATCGAGCTTCAACATGTGAAAAGTCACAAAACTTGTATGTTTGAGCTCATTAAGTACTATTTTTCTTTGAAACTCAAGATGATACAATCATGATGTGTTACGTCATGTTAAAAATCTCGTCGAGATGGTTCATTTGAGTCTTTGATTAAGAAATTTGGTCCTCATTGACCGAAGTTATCGAGCTTCAAAATGTAAAAAGTCACAAAACTTGTATGTTTGAGCTCATTAAGTACTATTTTTCTTTGAAACTCAAGAAGATACAATCATGATGTGTAACGTCATGTTAAAGATCTCGTCGAGATGGTTCATTTGAGTATTTGATTAAGAAATTTGGTCCTCATTGACCGAAGTTATCGAGCTTCAACATGTGAAAAGTCACAAAAATTTTATGTTTGAGCTCATAAAGTACTATTTTTCGTGGAAACTCAAGATGATACAATCATGATATGTATCATTATGTTAAAGATCTCGTCGAGATGGTTCATTTGAGTCTTTGATTAAGAAATTTGGTCTTCATTGACCGAAGTTATAGAGCTTCAAAGTGTGAAAAGTCACAAAACTTGTATGTTTGAGCTCATAAAGTACTATTTTTCTTTGAAACTCAAGATGATACAATCATGATGTGTTACGTCATGTTAAAGATCTCGTCGAGATGGTTCATTTGAGTCTTTGATTAAGAAATTTGGTCCTCATTGACCGAAGTTATCGAGCTTCAAAGTGTGAAAAGTCACAAAACTTGTATGTTTGAGCTCATAAAGTACTATTTTTCGTGGAAACTCAAGATGATACAATCATGATGTGTATCATTATGTTAAAGATCTCGTCGAGATGGTTCATTTGAGTCTTTGATTAAGAAATTTGGTCCTCATTGACCGAAGTTATCGAGCTTCAAATTGTGAAAAGTCACAAAACTTGTATTTTTGAGCTCATAAAGTACTATTTTTCGTGGAAACTCAAGATGATACAATCATGATGTGTTACGTCATGTTAAAGATCTCGTCGAGATGGTTCATTTGAGTCTTTGATTAAGAAATTTGGTCCTCATTGACCGAAGTTATCGAGCTTCAACATGTGAAAAGTCAAAAAAATTGTATGTTTGAGCTCATAAAGTACTATTTTTCTTTGAAACTCAAGATGATACAATCATGATGTGTTACGTCATGTTAAAGATCTCGTCGAGATGGTTCATTTGAGTCTTTGATTAAGAAATTTGGTCCTCATTGACCGAAGTTATCGAGCTTCAAAATGTGAAAAGTCACAAAACTTGTATGTTTGAGCTGATTAAGTACTATTTTTCGTGGAAACTCAAGATGATACAATCATGATGTGTATCATTATGTTAAAGATCTCGTCGAGATGGTTCATTTGAGTCTTTGATTAAGAAATTTGGTCCTCATTGACCGAAGTTATCGAGCTTCAAAGTGTGAAAAGTCACAAAACTTGTATGTTTGAGCTCATAAAGTACTATTTTTCGTGGAAACTCAAGATGATACAATCATGATGTGTTACGTCATGTTAAAGATCTCGTCGAGATGGTTCATTTGAGTCTTTGATTAAGAAATTTGGTCCTCATTGACCGAAGTTATCGAGCTTCAACATGTGAAAAGTCACAAAAATTTTATGTTTGAGCTCATAAAGTACTATTTTTCTTTGAAACTCAAGAAGATACAATCATGATGTGTAACGTCATGTTAAAAATCTCGTCGAGATGGTTCATTTGAGTATTTGATTAAGAAATTTGGTCCTCATTGACCGAAGTTATCGAGCTTCAAAGTGTGAAAAGTCACAAAAATTGTATGTTTGAGCTCATAAAGTACTATTTTTCTTTGAAACTCAAGATGATACAATCATGATGTGTTACGTCATGTTAAAGATCTCGTCGAGATGGTTCATTTGAGTCTTTGATTAAGAAATTTGGTCCTCATTGACCGAAGTTATCGAGCTTCAAAATGTGAAAAGTCACAAAACTTGTATGTTTGAGCTGATTAAGTACTATTTTTCGTGGAAACTCAAGATGATACAATCATGATGTGTATCATTATGTTAAAGATCTCGTCGAGATGGTTCATTTGAGTCTTTGATTAAGAAATTTGGTCCTCATTGACCGAAGTTATCGAGCTTCAAAGTGTGAAAAGTCACAAAACTTGTATGTTTGAGCTCATAAAGTACTATTTTTCGTGGAAACTCAAGATCATACAATCATGATGTGTTACGTCATGTTAAAGATCTCGTCGAGATGGTTCATTTGAGTCTTTGATTAAGAAATTTGGTCCTCATTGACCGAAGTTATCGAGCTTCAACATGTGAAAAGTCACAAAAATTTTATGTTTGAGCTCATAAAGTACTATTTTTCGTGGAAACTCAAGATGATACAATCATGATGTGTATCATTATGTAAAAGATCTCGTCGAGATGGTTCATTTGAGTCTTTGATTAAGAAATTTGGTCCTCATTGACCGAAGTTATCGTGCTTCAAAATGTGAAAAGTCACAAAACTTGTATGTTTGAGCTCATTAAGTACTATTTTTCTTTGAAACTCAAGAAGATACAATCATGATGTGTAACGTCATGTTAAAAATCTCGTCGAGATGGTTCATTTGAGTATTTGATTAAGAAATTTGGTCCTCATTGACCGAAGTTATCGAGCTTCAACATGTGAAAAGTCACAAAACTTGTATGTTTGAGCTCATTAAGTACTATTTTTCTTTGAAACTCAAGATGATACAATCATGATGTGTTACGTCATGTTAAAGATCTCGTCGAGATGGTTCATTTGAGTCTTTGATTAAGAAATTTGGTCCTCATTGACCGAAGTTATCGAGCTTCAAAATGTGAAAAGTCACAAAACTTGTATGTTTGAGCTCATTAAGTACTATTTTTCTTTGAAACTCAAGAAGATACAATCATGATGTGTAACGTCATGTTAAAAATCTCGTCGAGATGGTTCATTTGAGTCTTTGATTAAGAAATTTGGTCCTCATTGACCGAAGTTATCGAGCTTCAAAATGTGAAAAGTCACAAAACTTGTATGTTTGAGCTCATTAAGTACTATTTTTCTTTGAAACTCAAGATGATACAATCATGATGTGTTACGTCATGTTAAAGATCTCGTCGAGATGGTTCATTTGAGTCTTTGATTAAGAAATGTGGTCCTCATTGACCGAAGTTGTCGAGCTTCAAAGTGTGAAAAGTCACAAAACTTGTATGTTTGAGCTCATTAAGTACTATTTTTCTTTGAAACTCAAGATGATACAATCATGATGTGTTACGTCATGTTAAAGATCTCGTCGAGATGGTTCATTTGAGTATTTGATTAAGAAATTTGGTCCTCATTGACCGAAGTTATCGTGCTTCAAAATGTGAAAAGTCACAAAACTTGTATGTTTGAGCTCATTAAGTACTATTTTTCTTTGAAACTCAAGAAGATACAATCATGATGTGTAACGTCATGTTAAAAATCTCGTCGAGATGGTTCATTTGAGTATTTGATTAAGAAATTTGGTCCTCATTGACCGAAGTTATCGAGCTTCAACATGTGAAAAGTCACAAAACTTGTATGTTTGAGCTCATTAAGTACTATTTTTCTTTGAAACTCAAGAAGATACAATCATGATGTGTATCATTATGTTAAAGATCTCGTCGAGATGGTTCATTTGAGTCTTTGATTAAGAAATTTGGTCCTCATTGACCGAAGTTATCGAGCTTCAAAGTGTGAAAAGTCACAAAACTTGTATTTTTGAGCTCATAAAGTACTATTTTTCGTGGAAACTCAAGATGATACAATCATGATGTGTTACGTCATGTTAAAGATCTCGTCGAGATGGTTCATTTGAGTCTTTGATTAAGAAATTTGGTCCTCATTGACCGAAGTTATCGAGCTTCAAAATGTGAAAAGTCACAAAACTTGTATGTTTGAGCTCATTAAGTACTATTTTTCTTTGAAACTCAAGAAGATACAATCATGATGTGTAACGTCATGTTAAAAATCTCGTCGAGATGGTTCATTTGAGTCTTTGATTAAGAAATTTGGTCCTCATTGACCGAAGTTATCGAGCTTCAAAATGTAAAAAGTCACAAAACTTGTATGTTTGAGCTCATTAAGTACTATTTTTCTTTGAAACTCAAGAAGATACAATCATGATGTGTAACGTCATGTTAAAGATCTCGTCGAGATGGTTCATTTGAGTATTTGATTAAGAAATTTGGTCCTCATTGACCGAAGTTATCGAGCTTCAACATGTGAAAAGTCACAAAAATTTTATGTTTGAGCTCATAAAGTACTATTTTTCGTGGAAACTCAAGATGATACAATCATGATATGTATCATTATGTTAAAGATCTCGTCGAGATGGTTCATTTGAGTCTTTGATTAAGAAATTTGGTCTTCATTGACCGAAGTTATAGAGCTTCAAAGTGTGAAAAGTCACAAAACTTGTATGTTTGAGCTCATAAAGTACTATTTTTCTTTGAAACTCAAGATGATACAATCATGATGTGTTACGTCATGTTAAAGATCTCGTCGAGATGGTTCATTTGAGTCTTTGATTAAGAAATTTGGTCCTCATTGACCGAAGTTATCGAGCTTCAAAGTGTGAAAAGTCACAAAACTTGTATGTTTGAGCTCATAAAGTACTATTTTTCGTGGAAACTCAAGATGATACAATCATGATGTGTATCATTATGTTAAAGATCTCGTCGAGATGGTTCATTTGAGTCTTTGATTAAGAAATTTGGTCCTCATTGACCGAAGTTATCGAGCTTCAAAGTGTGAAAAGTCACAAAACTTGTATTTTTGAGCTCATAAAGTACTATTTTTCGTGGAAACTCAAGATGATACAATCATGATGTGTTACGTCATGTTAAAGATCTCGTCGAGATGGTTCATTTGAGTCTTTGATTAAGAAATTTGGTCCTCATTGACCGAAGTTATCGAGCTTCAACATGTGAAAAGTCACAAAACTTGTATGTTTGAGCTCATTAAGTACTATTTTTCTTTGAAACTCAAGATGATACAATCATGATGTGTTACGTCATGTTAAAGATCTCGTCGAGATGGTTCATTTGAGTCTTTGATTAAGAAATTTGGTCCTCATTGACCGAAGTTATCGAGCTTCAAAATGTGAAAAGTCACAAAACTTGTATGTTTGAGCTCATTAAGTACTATTTTTCTTTGAAACTCAAGAAGATACAATCATGATGTGTAACGTCATGTTAAAAATCTCGTCGAGATGGTTCATTTGAGTCTTTGATTAAGAAATTTGGTCCTCATTGACCGAAGTTATCGAGCTTCAAAATGTAAAAAGTCACAAAACTTGTATGTTTGAGCTCATTAAGTACTATTTTTCTTTGAAACTCAAGAAGATACAATCATGATGTGTAACGTCATGTTAAAGATCTCGTCGAGATGGTTCATTTGAGTATTTGATTAAGAAATTTGGTCCTCATTGACCGAAGTTATCGAGCTTCAACATGTGAAAAGTCACAAAAATTTTATGTTTGAGCTCATAAAGTACTATTTTTCGTGGAAACTCAAGATGATACAATCATGATATGTATCATTATGTTAAAGATCTCGTCGAGATGGTTCATTTGAGTCTTTGATTAAGAAATTTGGTCTTCATTGACCGAAGTTATAGAGCTTCAAAGTGTGAAAAGTCACAAAACTTGTATGTTTGAGCTCATAAAGTACTATTTTTCTTTGAAACTCAAGATGATACAATCATGATGTGTTACGTCATGTTAAAGATCTCGTCGAGATGGTTCATTTGAGTCTTTGATTAAGAAATTTGGTCCTCATTGACCGAAGTTATCGAGCTTCAAAGTGTGAAAAGTCACAAAACTTGTATGTTTGAGCTCATAAAGTACTATTTTTCGTGGAAACTCAAGATGATACAATCATGATGTGTATCATTATGTTAAAGATCTCGTCGAGATGGTTCATTTGAGTCTTTGATTAAGAAATTTGGTCCTCATTGACCGAAGTTATCGAGCTTCAAAGTGTGAAAAGTCACAAAACTTGTATTTTTGAGCTCATAAAGTACTATTTTTCGTGGAAACTCAAGATGATACAATCATGATGTGTTACGTCATGTTAAAGATCTCGTCGAGATGGTTCATTTGAGTCTTTGATTAAGAAATTTGGTCCTCATTGACCGAAGTTATCGAGCTTCAACATGTGAAAAGTCAAAAAAATTGTATGTTTGAGCTCATAAAGTACTATTTTTCTTTGAAACTCAAGATGATACAATCATGATGTGTTACGTCATGTTAAAGATCTCGTCGAGATGGTTCATTTGAGTCTTTGATTAAGAAATTTGGTCCTCATTGACCGAAGTTATCGAGCTTCAAAATGTGAAAAGTCACAAAACTTGTATGTTTGAGCTGATTAAGTACTATTTTTCGTGGAAACTCAAGATGATACAATCATGATGTGTATCATTATGTTAAAGATCTCGTCGAGATGGTTCATTTGAGTCTTTGATTAAGAAATTTGGTCCTCATTGACCGAAGTTATCGAGCTTCAAAGTGTGAAAAGTCACAAAACTTGTATGTTTGAGCTCATAAAGTACTATTTTTCGTGGAAACTCAAGATGATACAATCATGATGTGTTACGTCATGTTAAAGATCTCGTCGAGATGGTTCATTTGAGTCTTTGATTAAGAAATTTGGTCCTCATTGACCGAAGTTATCGAGCTTCAACATGTGAAAAGTCACAAAAATTTTATGTTTGAGCTCATAAAGTACTATTTTTCTTTGAAACTCAAGAAGATACAATCATGATGTGTAACGTCATGTTAAAAATCTCGTCGAGATGGTTCATTTGAGTATTTGATTAAGAAATTTGGTCCTCATTGACCGAAGTTATCGAGCTTCAAAGTGTGAAAAGTCACAAAAATTGTATGTTTGAGCTCATAAAGTACTATTTTTCTTTGAAACTCAAGATGATACAATCATGATGTGTTACGTCATGTTAAAGATCTCGTCGAGATGGTTCATTTGAGTCTTTGATTAAGAAATTTGGTCCTCATTGACCGAAGTTATCGAGCTTCAAAATGTGAAAAGTCACAAAACTTGTATGTTTGAGCTGATTAAGTACTATTTTTCGTGGAAACTCAAGATGATACAATCATGATGTGTATCATTATGTTAAAGATCTCGTCGAGATGGTTCATTTGAGTCTTTGATTAAGAAATTTGGTCCTCATTGACCGAAGTTATCGAGCTTCAAAGTGTGAAAAGTCACAAAACTTGTATGTTTGAGCTCATAAAGTACTATTTTTCGTGGAAACTCAAGATCATACAATCATGATGTGTTACGTCATGTTAAAGATCTCGTCGAGATGGTTCATTTGAGTCTTTGATTAAGAAATTTGGTCCTCATTGACCGAAGTTATCGAGCTTCAACATGTGAAAAGTCACAAAAATTTTATGTTTGAGCTCATAAAGTACTATTTTTCGTGGAAACTCAAGATGATACAATCATGATGTGTATCATTATGTAAAAGATCTCGTCGAGATGGTTCATTTGAGTCTTTGATTAAGAAATTTGGTCCTCATTGACCGAAGTTATCGTGCTTCAAAATGTGAAAAGTCACAAAACTTGTATGTTTGAGCTCATTAAGTACTATTTTTCTTTGAAACTCAAGAAGATACAATCATGATGTGTAACGTCATGTTAAAAATCTCGTCGAGATGGTTCATTTGAGTATTTGATTAAGAAATTTGGTCCTCATTGACCGAAGTTATCGAGCTTCAACATGTGAAAAGTCACAAAACTTGTATGTTTGAGCTCATTAAGTACTATTTTTCTTTGAAACTCAAGATGATACAATCATGATGTGTTACGTCATGTTAAAGATCTCGTCGAGATGGTTCATTTGAGTCTTTGATTAAGAAATTTGGTCCTCATTGACCGAAGTTATCGAGCTTCAAAATGTGAAAAGTCACAAAACTTGTATGTTTGAGCTCATTAAGTACTATTTTTCTTTGAAACTCAAGAAGATACAATCATGATGTGTAACGTCATGTTAAAAATCTCGTCGAGATGGTTCATTTGAGTCTTTGATTAAGAAATTTGGTCCTCATTGACCGAAGTTATCGAGCTTCAAAATGTGAAAAGTCACAAAACTTGTATGTTTGAGCTCATTAAGTACTATTTTTCTTTGAAACTCAAGATGATACAATCATGATGTGTTACGTCATGTTAAAGATCTCGTCGAGATGGTTCATTTGAGTCTTTGATTAAGAAATGTGGTCCTCATTGACCGAAGTTGTCGAGCTTCAAAGTGTGAAAAGTCACAAAACTTGTATGTTTGAGCTCATTAAGTACTATTTTTCTTTGAAACTCAAGAAGATACAATCATGATGTGTAACGTCATGTTAAAGATCTCGTCGAGATGGTTCATTTGAGTATTTGATTAAGAAATTTGGTCCTCATTGACCGAAGTTATCGAGCTTCAACATGTGAAAAGTCACAAAAATTTTATGTTTGAGCTCATAAAGTACTATTTTTCGTGGAAACTCAAGATGATACAATCATGATATGTATCATTATGTTAAAGATCTCGTCGAGATGGTTCATTTGAGTCTTTGATTAAGAAATTTGGTCTTCATTGACCGAAGTTATAGAGCTTCAAAGTGTGAAAAGTCACAAAACTTGTATGTTTGAGCTCATAAAGTACTATTTTTCTTTGAAACTCAAGATGATACAATCATGATGTGTTACGTCATGTTAAAGATCTCGTCGAGATGGTTCATTTGAGTCTTTGATTAAGAAATTTGGTCCTCATTGACCGAAGTTATCGAGCTTCAAAGTGTGAAAAGTCACAAAACTTGTATGTTTGAGCTCATAAAGTACTATTTTTCGTGGAAACTCAAGATGATACAATCATGATGTGTATCATTATGTTAAAGATCTCGTCGAGATGGTTCATTTGAGTCTTTGATTAAGAAATTTGGTCCTCATTGACCGAAGTTATCGAGCTTCAAAGTGTGAAAAGTCACAAAACTTGTATTTTTGAGCTCATAAAGTACTATTTTTCGTGGAAACTCAAGATGATACAATCATGATGTGTTACGTCATGTTAAAGATCTCGTCGAGATGGTTCATTTGAGTCTTTGATTAAGAAATTTGGTCCTCATTGACCGAAGTTATCGAGCTTCAACATGTGAAAAGTCAAAAAAATTGTATGTTTGAGCTCATAAAGTACTATTTTTCTTTGAAACTCAAGATGATACAATCATGATGTGTTACGTCATGTTAAAGATCTCGTCGAGATGGTTCATTTGAGTCTTTGATTAAGAAATTTGGTCCTCATTGACCGAAGTTATCGAGCTTCAAAATGTGAAAAGTCACAAAACTTGTATGTTTGAGCTGATTAAGTACTATTTTTCGTGGAAACTCAAGATGATACAATCATGATGTGTATCATTATGTTAAAGATCTCGTCGAGATGGTTCATTTGAGTCTTTGATTAAGAAATTTGGTCCTCATTGACCGAAGTTATCGAGCTTCAAAGTGTGAAAAGTCACAAAACTTGTATGTTTGAGCTCATAAAGTACTATTTTTCGTGGAAACTCAAGATGATACAATCATGATGTGTTACGTCATGTTAAAGATCTCGTCGAGATGGTTCATTTGAGTCTTTGATTAAGAAATTTGGTCCTCATTGACCGAAGTTATCGAGCTTCAACATGTGAAAAGTCACAAAAATTTTATGTTTGAGCTCATAAAGTACTATTTTTCTTTGAAACTCAAGAAGATACAATCATGATGTGTAACGTCATGTTAAAAATCTCGTCGAGATGGTTCATTTGAGTATTTGATTAAGAAATTTGGTCCTCATTGACCGAAGATATCGAGCTTCAAAGTGTGAAAAGTCACAAAAATTGTATGTTTGAGCTCATAAAGTACTATTTTTCTTTGAAACTCAAGATGATACAATCATGATGTGTTACGTCATGTTAAAGATCTCGTCGAGATGGTTCATTTGAGTCTTTGATTAAGAAATTTGGTCCTCATTGACCGAAGTTATCGAGCTTCAACATGTGAAAAGTCACAAAAATTTTATGTTTGAGCTCATAAAGTACTATTTTTCGTGGAAACTCAAGATGATACAATCATGATATGTATCATTATGTTAAAGATCTCGTCGAGATGGTTCATTTGAGTCTTTGATTAAGAAATTTGGTCTTCATTGACCGAAGTTATAGAGCTTCAAAGTGTGAAAAGTCACAAAACTTGTATGTTTGAGCTCATAAAGTACTATTTTTCTTCGAAACTCAAGATGATACAATCATGATGTGTTACGTCATGTTAAAGATCTCGTCGAGATGGTTCATTTGAGTCTTTGATTAAGAAATTTGGTCCTCATTGACCGAAGTTATCTTGCTTCAACATGTGAAAAGTCACAAAACTTGTATGTTTGAGCTCATAAAGTACTATTTTTCGTGGAAACTCAAGATGATACAATCATGATGTGTTACGTCATGTTAAAGATCTCGTCGAGATGGTTCATTTGAGTCTTTGATTAAGAAATTTGGTCCTCATTGACCGAAGTTATCGAGCTTCAACATGTGAAAAGTCACAAAAATTGTATGTTTGAACTCATAAAGTACTATTTTTCTTTGAAACTCAAGATGATACAATCATGATGTGTTACGTCATGTTAAAGATCTCGTCGAGATGGTTCATTTGAGTCTTTGATTAAGAAATTTGGTCCTCATTGACCGAAGTTATCGAGCTTCAACATGTGAAAAGTCACAAAAATTTTATGTTTGAGCTCATAAAGTACTATTTTTCTTTGAAACTCAAGAAGATACAATCATGATGTGTAACGTCATGTTAAAAATCTCGTCGAGATGGTTCATTTGAGTATTTGATTAAGAAATTTGGTCCTCATTGACCGAAGTTATCGAGCTTCAAAGTGTGAAAAGTCACAAAAATTGTATGTTTGAGCTCATAAAGTACTATTTTTCGTGGAAACTCAAGATGATACAATCATGATGTGTTACGTCATGTTAAAGATCTCGTCGAGATGGTTCATTTGAGTCTTTGATTAAGAAATTTGGTCCTCATTGACCGAAGTTATCGAGCTTCAAAATGTGAAAAGTCACAAAACTCGTATGTTTGAGCTGATTAAGTACTATTTTTCGTGGAAACTCAAGATGATACAATCATGATGTGTATCATTATGTTAAAGATCTCGTCGAGATGGTTCATTTGAGTCTTTGATTAAGAAATTTGGTCCTCATTGACCGAAGTTATCGAGCTTCAAAGTGTGAAAAGTCACAAAACTTGTATGTTTGAGCTCATAAAGTACTATTTTTCGTGGAAACTCAAGATCATACAATCATGATGTGTTACGTCATGTTAAAGATCTCGTCGAGATGGTTCATTTGAGTCTTTGATTAAGAAATTTGGTCCTCATTGACCGAAGTTATCGAGCTTCAAAATGTAAAAAGTCACAAAACTTGTATGTTTGAGCTCATTAAGTACTATTTTTCTTTGAAACTCAAGAAGATACAATCATGATGTGTAACGTCATGTTAAAGATCTCGTCGAGATGGTTCATTTGAGTATTTGATTAAGAAATTTGGTCCTCATTGACCGAAGTTATCGAGCTTCAAAGTGTGAAAAGTCACAAAACTTGTATGTTTGAGCTCATAAAGTACTATTTTTCGTGGAAACTCAAGATCATACAATCATGATGTGTTACGTCATGTTAAAGATCTCGTCGAGATGGTTCATTTGAGTCTTTGATTAAGAAATTTGGTCCTCATTGACCGAAGTTATAGAGCTTCAAAGTGTGAAAAGTCACAAAACTTGTATGTTTGAGCTCATAAAGTACTATTTTTCTTTGAAACTCAAGATGATACAATCATGATGTGTTACGTCATGTTAAAGATCTCGTCGAGATGGTTCATTTGAGTCTTTGATTAAGAAATTTGGTCCTCATTGACCGAAGTTATCGAGCTTCAAAGTGTGAAAAGTCACAAAACTTGTATGTTTGAGCTCATAAAGTACTATTTTTCGTGGAAACTCAAGATGATACAATCATGATGTGTATCATTATGTTAAAGATCTCGTCGAGATGGTTCATTTGAGTCTTTGATTAAGAAATTTGGTCCTCATTGACCGAAGTTATCGAGCTTCAAAGTGTGAAAAGTCACAAAACTTGTATTTTTGAGCTCATAAAGTACTATTTTTCGTGGAAACTCAAGATGATACAATCATGATGTGTTACGTCATGTTAAAGATCTCGTCGAGATGGTTCATTTGAGTCTTTGATTAAGAAATTTGGTCCTCATTGACCGAAGTTATCGAGCTTCAACATGTGAAAAGTCAAAAAAATTGTATGTTTGAGCTCATAAAGTACTATTTTTCTTTGAAACTCAAGATGATACAATCATGATGTGTTACGTCATGTTAAAGATCTCGTCGAGATGGTTCATTTGAGTCTTTGATTAAGAAATTTGGTCCTCATTGACCGAAGTTATCGAGCTTCAAAATGTGAAAAGTCACAAAACTTGTATGTTTGAGCTGATTAAGTACTATTTTTCGTGGAAACTCAAGATGATACAATCATGATGTGTATCATTATGTTAAAGATCTCGTCGAGATGGTTCATTTGAGTCTTTGATTAAGAAATTTGGTCCTCATTGACCGAAGTTATCGAGCTTCAAAGTGTGAAAAGTCACAAAACTTGTATGTTTGAGCTCATAAAGTACTATTTTTCGTGGAAACTCAAGATGATACAATCATGATGTGTTACGTCATGTTAAAGATCTCGTCGAGATGGTTCATTTGAGTCTTTGATTAAGAAATTTGGTCCTCATTGACCGAAGTTATCGAGCTTCAACATGTGAAAAGTCACAAAAATTTTATGTTTGAGCTCATAAAGTACTATTTTTCTTTGAAACTCAAGAAGATACAATCATGATGTGTAACGTCATGTTAAAAATCTCGTCGAGATGGTTCATTTGAGTATTTGATTAAGAAATTTGGTCCTCATTGACCGAAGTTATCGAGCTTCAAAGTGTGAAAAGTCACAAAAATTGTATGTTTGAGCTCATAAAGTACTATTTTTCTTTGAAACTCAAGATGATACAATCATGATGTGTTACGTCATGTTAAAGATCTCGTCGAGATGGTTCATTTGAGTCTTTGATTAAGAAATTTGGTCCTCATTGACCGAAGTTATCGAGCTTCAACATGTGAAAAGTCACAAAAATTTTATGTTTGAGCTCATAAAGTACTATTTTTCGTGGAAACTCAAGATGATACAATCATGATATGTATCATTATGTTAAAGATCTCGTCGAGATGGTTCATTTGAGTCTTTGATTAAGAAATTTGGTCTTCATTGACCGAAGTTATAGAGCTTCAAAGTGTGAAAAGTCACAAAACTTGTATGTTTGAGCTCATAAAGTACTATTTTTCTTCGAAACTCAAGATGATACAATCATGATGTGTTACGTCATGTTAAAGATCTCGTCGAGATGGTTCATTTGAGTCTTTGATTAAGAAATTTGGTCCTCATTGACCGAAGTTATCTTGCTTCAACATGTGAAAAGTCACAAAACTTGTATGTTTGAGCTCATAAAGTACTATTTTTCGTGGAAACTCAAGATGATACAATCATGATGTGTTACGTCATGTTAAAGATCTCGTCGAGATGGTTCATTTGAGTCTTTGATTAAGAAATTTGGTCCTCATTGACCGAAGTTATCGAGCTTCAACATGTGAAAAGTCACAAAAATTGTATGTTTGAACTCATAAAGTACTATTTTTCTTTGAAACTCAAGATGATACAATCATGATGTGTTACGTCATGTTAAAGATCTCGTCGAGATGGTTCATTTGAGTATTTGATTAAGAAATTTGGTCCTCATTGACCGAAGTTATCGAGCTTCAACATGTGAAAAGTCAAAAAAATTGTATGTTTGAGCTCATAAAGTACTATTTTTCTTTGAAACTCAAGATGATACAATCATGATGTGTTACGTCATGTTAAAGATCTCGTCGAGATGGTTCATGTGAGTCTTTGATTAAGAAATTTGGTCCTCATTGACCGAAGTTATCGAGCTTCAAAATGTGAAAAGTCACAAAACTTGTATGTTTGAGCTGATTAAGTACTATTTTTCGTGGAAACTCAAGATGATACAATCATGATGTGTATCATTATGTTAAAGATCTCGTCGAGATGGTTCATTTGAGTCTTTGATTAAGAAATTTGGTCCTCATTGACCGAAGTTATCGAGCTTCAAAGTGTGAAAAGTCACAAAACTTGTATGTTTGAGCTCATAAAGTACTATTTTTCTTTGAAACTCAAGATGATACAATCATGATGTGTTACGTCATGTTAAAGATCTCGTCGAGATGGTTCATTTGAGTCTTTGATTAAGAAATTTGGTCCTCATTGACCGAAGTTATCGAGCTTCAAAGTGTGAAAAGTCACAAAACTTGTATGTTTGAGCTCATAAAGTACTATTTTTCGTGGAAACTCAAGATGATACAATCATGATGTGTATCATTATGTTAAAGATCTCGTCGAGATGGTTCATTTGAGTCTTTGATTAAGAAATTTGGTCCTCATTGACCGAAGTTATCGAGCTTCAAAGTGTGAAAAGTCACAAAACTTGTATTTTTGAGCTCATAAAGTACTATTTTTCGTGGAAACTCAAGATGATACAATCATGATGTGTTACGTCATGTTAAAGATCTCGTCGAGATGGTTCATTTGAGTCTTTGATTAAGAAATTTGGTCCTCATTGACCGAAGTTATCGAGCTTCAAAGTGTGAAAAGTCACAAAACTTGTATGTTTGAGCTCATAAAGTACTATTTTTCGTGGAAACTCAAGATGATACAATCATGATGTGTATCATTATGTTAAAGATCTCGTCGAGATGGTTCATTTGAGTCTTTGATTAAGAAATTTGGTCCTCATTGACCGAAGTTATCGAGCTTCAAAGTGTGAAAAGTCACAAAACTTGTATTTTTGAGCTCATAAAGTACTATTTTTCGTGGAAACTCAAGATGATACAATCATGATGTGTTACGTCATGTTAAAGATCTCGTCGAGATGGTTCATTTGAGTCTTTGATTAAGAAATTTGGTCCTCATTGACCGAAGTTATCGAGCTTCAACATGTGAAAAGTCAAAAAAATTGTATGTTTGAGCTCATAAAGTACTATTTTTCTTTGAAACTCAAGATGATACAATCATGATGTGTTACGTCATGTTAAAGATCTCGTCGAGATGGTTCATGTGAGTCTTTGATTAAGAAATTTGGTCCTCATTGACCGAAGTTATCGAGCTTCAAAATGTGAAAAGTCACAAAACTTGTATGTTTGAGCTGATTAAGTACTATTTTTCGTGGAAACTCAAGATGATACAATCATGATGTGTATCATTATGTTAAAGATCTCGTCGAGATGGTTCATTTGAGTCTTTGATTAAGAAATTTGGTCCTCATTGACCGAAGTTATCGAGCTTCAAAGTGTGAAAAGTCACAAAACTTGTATGTTTGAGCTCATAAAGTACTATTTTTCGTGGAAACTCAAGATGATACAATCATGATGTGTTACGTCATGTTAAAGATCTCGTCGAGATGGTTCATTTGAGTCTTTGATTAAGAAATTTGGTCCTCATTGACCGAAGTTATCGAGCTTCAACATGTGAAAAGTCACAAAAATTTTATGTTTGAGCTCATAAAGTACTATTTTTCTTTGAAACTCAAGAAGATACAATCATGATGTGTAACGTCATGTTAAAAATCTCGTCGAGATGGTTCATTTGAGTATTTGATTAAGAAATTTGGTCCTCATTGACCGAAGTTATCGAGCTTCAAAGTGTGAAAAGTCACAAAAATTGTATGTTTGAGCTCATAAAGTACTATTTTTCTTTGAAACTCAAGATGATACAATCATGATGTGTTACGTCATGTTAAAGATCTCGTCGAGATGGTTCATTTGAGTCTTTGATTAAGAAATTTGGTCCTCATTGACCGAAGTTATCGAGCTTCAAAGTGTGAAAAGTCACAAAACTTGTATTTTTGAGCTGATTAAGTACTATTTTTCGTGGAAACTCAAGATGATACAATCATGATGTGTAACGTCATGTTAAAAATCTCGTCGAGATGGTTCATTTGAGTCTTTGATTAAGAAATTTGGTCCTCATTGACCGAAGTTATCGAGCTTCAACATGTGAAAAGTCAAAAAAATTGTATGTTTGAGCTCATAAAGTACTATTTTTCTTTGAAACTCAAGATGATACAATCATGATGTGTTACGTCATGTTAAAGATCTCGTCGAGATGGTTCATTTGAGTCTTTGATTAAGAAATTTGGTCCTCATTGACCGAAGTTATCGAGCTTCAAAATGTGAAAAGTCACAAAACTTGTATGTTTGAGCTGATTAAGTACTATTTTTCGTGGAAACTCAAGATGATACAATCATGATGTGTATCATTATGTTAAAGATCTCGTCGAGATGGTTCATTTGAGTCTTTGATTAAGAAATTTGGTCCTCATTGACCGAAGTTATCGAGCTTCAAAGTGTGAAAAGTCACAAAACTTGTATGTTTGAGCTCATAAAGTACTATTTTTCGTGGAAACTCAAGATGATACAATCATGATGTGTTACGTCATGTTAAAGATCTCGTCGAGATGGTTCATTTGAGTCTTTGATTAAGAAATTTGGTCCTCATTGACCGAAGTTATCGAGCTTCAACATGTGAAAAGTCACAAAAATTTTATGTTTGAGCTCATAAAGTACTATTTTTCTTTGAAACTCAAGAAGATACAATCATGATGTGTAACGTCATGTTAAAAATCTCGTCGAGATGGTTCATTTGAGTATTTGATTAAGAAATTTGGTCCTCATTGACCGAAGTTATCGAGCTTCAAAGTGTGAAAAGTCACAAAAATTGTATGTTTGAGCTCATAAAGTACTATTTTTCTTTGAAACTCAAGATGATACAATCATGATGTGTTACGTCATGTTAAAGATCTCGTCGAGATGGTTCATTTGAGTCTTTGATTAAGAAATTTGGTCCTCATTGACCGAAGTTATCGAGCTTCAAAATGTGAAAAGTCACAAAACTTGTATGTTTGAGCTGATTAAGTACTATTTTTCGTGGAAACTCAAGATGATACAATCATGATGTGTATCATTATGTTAAAGATCTCGTCGAGATGGTTCATTTGAGTCTTTGATTAAGAAATTTGGTCCTCATTGACCGAAGTTATCGAGCTTCAAAGTGTGAAAAGTCACAAAACTTGTATGTTTGAGCTCATAAAGTACTATTTTTCGTGGAAACTCAAGATCATACAATCATGATGTGTTACGTCATGTTAAAGATCTCGTCGAGATGGTTCATTTGAGTCTTTGATTAAGAAATTTGGTCCTCATTGACCGAAGTTATCGAGCTTCAACATGTGAAAAGTCACAAAAATTTTATGTTTGAGCTCATAAAGTACTATTTTTCGTGGAAACTCAAGATGATACAATCATGATGTGTATCATTATGTAAAAGATCTCGTCGAGATGGTTCATTTGAGTCTTTGATTAAGAAATTTGGTCCTCATTGACCGAAGTTATCGAGCTTCAAAATGTGAAAAGTCACAAAACTTGTATGTTTGAGCTCATTAAGTACTATTTTTCTTTGAAACTCAAGATGATACAATCATGATGTGTTACGTCATGTTAAAGATCTCGTCGAGATGGTTCATTTGAGTCTTTGATTAAGAAATGTGGTCCTCATTGACCGAAGTTATCGAGCTTCAAAGTGTGAAAAGTCACAAAACTTGTATGTTTGAGCTCATAAAGTACTATTTTTCGTGGAAACTCAAGATGATACAATCATGATGTGTTACGTCATGTTAAAGATCTCGTCGAGATGGTTCATTTGAGTCTTTGATTAAGAAATTTGGTCCTCATTGACCGAAGTTATCGAGCTTCAACATGTGAAAAGTCACAAAAATTGTATGTTTGAGCGCATAAAGTACTATTTTTCGAGGAAACTCAAGATGATACAATCATGATGTGTTACGTCATGTTAAAGATCTCGTCGAGATGGTTCATTTGAGTCTTTGATTAGGAAATTTGGTCCTCATTGACCGAAGTTATCGAGCTTCAAAATGTGAAAAGTCACAAAACTTGTATGTTTGAGCTGATTAAGTACTATTTTTCGTGGAAACTCAAGATGATACAATCATGATGTGTATCATTATGTTAAAGATCTCGTCGAGATGGTTCATTTGAGTCTTTGATTAAGAAATTTGGTCCTCATTGACCGAAGTTATCGAGCTTCAAAATGTGAAAAGTCACAAAACTTGTATGTTTGAGCTCATTAAGTACTATTTTTCTTTGAAACTCAAGAAGATACAATCATGATGTGTAACGTCATGTTAAAGATCTCGTCGAGATGGTTCATTTGAGTATTTGATTAAGAAATTTGGTCCTCATTGACCGAAGTTATCGAGCTTCAACATGTGAAAAGTCACAAAAATTTTATGTTTGAGCTCATAAAGTACTATTTTTCGTGGAAACTCAAGATGATACAATCATGATATGTATCATTATGTTAAAGATCTCGTCGAGATGGTTCATTTGAGTCTTTGATTAAGAAATTTGGTCTTCATTGACCGAAGTTATAGAGCTTCAAAGTGTGAAAAGTCACAAAACTTGTATGTTTGAGCTCATAAAGTACTATTTTTCTTTGAAACTCAAGATGATACAATCATGATGTGTTACGTCATGTTAAAGATCTCGTCGAGATGGTTCATTTGAGTCTTTGATTAAGAAATTTGGTCCTCATTGACCGAAGTTATCGAGCTTCAAAGTGTGAAAAGTCACAAAACTTGTATGTTTGAGCTCATAAAGTACTATTTTTCGTGGAAACTCAAGATGATACAATCATGATGTGTATCATTATGTTAAAGATCTCGTCGAGATGGTTCATTTGAGTCTTTGATTAAGAAATTTGGTCCTCATTGACCGAAGTTATCGAGCTTCAAAGTGTGAAAAGTCACAAAACTTGTATGTTTGAGCTCATAAAGTACTATTTTTCTTTGAAACTCAAGATGATACAATCATGATGTGTTACGTCATGTTAAAGATCTCGTCGAGATGGTTCATTTGAGTCTTTGATTAAGAAATTTGGTCCTCATTGACCGAAGTTATCGAGCTTCAAAATGTGAAAAGTCACAAAACTTGTATGTTTGAGCTGATTAAGTACTATTTTTCGTGGAAACTCAAGATGATACAATCATGATGTGTATCATTATGTTAAAGATCTCGTCGAGATGGTTCATTTGAGTCTTTGATTAAGAAATTTGGTCCTCATTGACCGAAGTTATCGAGCTTCAACATGTGAAAAGTCAAAAAAATTGTATGTTTGAGCTCATAAAGTACTATTTTTCTTTGAAACTCAAGATGATACAATCATGATGTGTTACGTCATGTTAAAGATCTCGTCGAGATGGTTCATTTGAGTCTTTGATTAAGAAATTTGGTCCTCATTGACCGAAGTTATCGAGCTTCAAAATGTGAAAAGTCACAAAACTTGTATGTTTGAGCTGATTAAGTACTATTTTTCGTGGAAACTCAAGATGATACAATCATGATGTGTATCATTATGTTAAAGATCTCGTCGAGATGGTTCATTTGAGTCTTTGATTAAGAAATTTGGTCCTCATTGACCGAAGTTATCGAGCTTCAAAGTGTGAAAAGTCACAAAACTTGTATGTTTGAGCTCATAAAGTACTATTTTTCGTGGAAACTCAAGATGATACAATCATGATGTGTTACGTCATGTTAAAGATCTCGTCGAGATGGTTCATTTGAGTCTTTGATTAAGAAATTTGGTCCTCATTGACCGAAGTTATCGAGCTTCAACATGTGAAAAGTCACAAAAATTTTATGTTTGAGCTCATAAAGTACTATTTTTCGTGGAAACTCAAGATGATACAATCATGATGTGTATCATTATGTAAAAGATCTCGTCGAGATGGTTCATTTGAGTCTTTGATTAAGAAATTTGGTCCTCATTGACCGAAGTTATCGAGCTTCAACATGTGAAAAGTCACAAAAATTGTATGTTTGAGCTCATTAAGTACTATTTTTCTTTGAAACTCAAGAAGATACAATCATGATGTGTAACGTCATGTTAAAAATCTCGTCGAGATGGTTCATTTGAGTATTTGATTAAGAAATTTGGTCCTCATTGACCGAAGTTATCGAGCTTCAAAGTGTGAAAAGTCACAAAAATTGTATGTTTGAGCTCATAAAGTACTATTTTTCTTTGAAACTCAAGATGATACAATCATGATGTGTTACGTCACGTTAAAGATCTCGTCGAGATGGTTCATTTGAGTATTTGATTAAGAAATTTGGTCCTCATTGACCGAAGTTATCGAGCTTCAACATGTGAAAAGTCACAAAAATTTTATGTTTGAGCTCATAAAGTACTATTTTTCGTGGAAACTCAAGATGATATAATCATGATGTGTATCATTATGTTAAAGATCTCGTCGAGATGGTTCATTTGAGTCTTTGATTAAGAAATTTGGTCCTCATTGACCGAAGTTATCGAGCTTCAAAGTGTGAAAAGTCACAAAACTTGTATGTTTGAGCTCATAAAGTACTATTTTTTTTTGAAACTCAAGATGATACAATCATGATGTGTTACGTCATGTTAAAGATCTCGTCGAGATGGTTCATTTGAGTCTTTGATTAAGAAATGTGGTCCTCATTGACCGAAGTTATCGAGCTTCAAAGTGTGAAAAGTCACAAAACTTGTATGTTTGAGCTCATAAAGTACTATTTTTCGTGGAAACTCAAGATGATACAATCATGATGTGTTACGTCATGTTAAAGATCTCGTCGAGATGGTTCATTTGAGTCTTTGATTAAGAAATTTGGTCCTCATTGACCGAAGTTATCGAGCTTCAACATGTGAAAAGTCACAAAAATTGTATGTTTGAGCGCATAAAGTACTATTTTTCGAGGAAACTCAAGATGATACAATCATGATGTGTTACGTCATGTTAAAGATCTCGTCGAGATGGTTCATTTGAGTCTTTGATTAGGAAATTTGGTCCTCATTGACCGAAGTTATCGAGCTTCAAAATGTGAAAAGTCACAAAACTTGTATGTTTGAGCTGATTAAGTACTATTTTTCGTGGAAACTCAAGATGATACAATCATGATGTGTATCATTATGTTAAAGATCTCGTCGAGATGGTTCATTTGAGTCTTTGATTAAGAAATTTGGTCCTCATTGACCGAAGTTATCGAGCTTCAAAATGTGAAAAGTCACAAAACTTGTATGTTTGAGCTGATTAAGTACTATTTTTCGTGGAAACTCAAGATGATACAATCATGATGTGTATCATTATGTTAAAGATCTCGTCGAGATGGTTCATTTGAGTCTTTGATTAAGAAATTTGGTCCTCATTGACCGAAGTTATCGAGCTTCAAAGTGTGAAAAGTCACAAAACTTGTATGTTTGAGCTCATAAAGTACTATTTTTCGTGGAAACTCAAGATGATACAATCATGATGTGTTACGTCATGTTAAAGATCTCGTCGAGATGGTTCATTTGAGTCTTTGATTAAGAAATTTGGTCCTCATTGACCGAAGTTATCGAGCTTCAACATGTGAAAAGTCACAAAAATTTTATGTTTGAGCTCATAAAGTACTATTTTTCGTGGAAACTCAAGATGATACAATCATGATGTGTATCATTATGTAAAAGATCTCGTCGAGATGGTTCATTTGAGTCTTTGATTAAGAAATTTGGTCCTCATTGACCGAAGTTATCGAGCTTCAACATGTGAAAAGTCACAAAAATTGTATGTTTGAGCTCATTAAGTACTATTTTTCTTTGAAACTCAAGAAGATACAATCATGATGTGTAACGTCATGTTAAAAATCTCGTCGAGATGGTTCATTTGAGTATTTGATTAAGAAATTTGGTCCTCATTGACCGAAGTTATCGAGCTTCAACATGTGAAAAGTCACAAAAATTTTATGTTTGAGCTCATAAAGTACTATTTTTCGTGGAAACTCAAGATGATATAATCATGATGTGTATCATTATGTTAAAGATCTCGTCGAGATGGTTCATTTGAGTCTTTGATTAAGAAATTTGGTCCTCATTGACCGAAGTTATCGAGCTTCAAAATGTGAAAAGTCACAAAACTTGTATGTTTGAGCTCATTAAGTACTATTTTTCTTTGAAACTCAAGAAGATACAATCATGATGTGTAACGTCATGTTAAAAATCTCGTCGAGATGGTTCATTTGAGTCTTTGATTAAGAAATTTGGTCCTCATTGACCGAACTTATCGAGCTTCAACATGTGAAAAGTCACAAAAATTGTATGTTTGAGCTCATAAAGTACTATTTTTCTTTGAAACTCAAGATGATACAATCATGATGTGTTACGTCATGTTAAAGATCTCGTCGAGATGGTTCATTTGAGTCTTTGATTAAGAAATTTGGTCCTCATTGACCGAAGTTATCTTGCTTCAACATGTGAAAAGTCACAAAACTTGTATGTTTGAGCTCATAAAGTACTATTTTTCGTGGAAACTCAAGATGATACAATCATGATGTGTTACGTCATGTTAAAGATCTCGTCGAGATGGTTCATTTGAGTTTTTGATTAAGAAATTTGGTCCTCATTGACCGAAGTTATCGAGCTTCAACATGTGAAAAGTCACAAAACTTGTATGTTTGAGCTCATAAAGTACTATTTTTCGTGGAAACTCAAGATGATACAATCATGATGTGTTACGTCATGTTAAAGATCTCGTCGAGATGGTTCATTTGAGTCTTTGATTAAGAAATTTGGTCCTCATTGACCGAAGTTATCTTGCTTCAACATGTGAAAAGTCACAAAACTTGTATGTTTGAGCTCATAAAGTACTATTTTTCGTGGAAACTCAAGATGATACAATCATGATGTGTTACGTCATGTTAAAGATCTCGTCGAGATGGTTCATTTGAGTCTTTGATTAAGAAATTTGGTCCTCATTGACCGAAGTTATCGAGCTTCAAAATGTGAAAAGTCACAAAACTTGTATGTTTGAGCTGATTAAGTACTATTTTTCGTGGAAACTCAAGATCATTCAATCATGATGTGTACCATTATGTTAAAGATCTCGTCGAGATGGTTCATTTGAGTCTGTGATTAAGAAATTTGGTCCTCATTGACCGAAGTTATCGAGCTTCAAAATGTGAAAAGTCACAAAACTTGTATGTTTGAGCTCATAAAGTACTATTTTTCGTGGAAACTCAAGACGATACAATCATGATATGTATCATTATGTTAAAGATCTCGTCGAGATGGTTCATTTGAGTCTTTGATTAAGAAATTTGGTCCTCATTGACCGAAGTTATCGAGCTTCAACATGTGAAAAGTCACAAAAATTTTATGTTTGAGCTCATAAAGTACTATTTTTCGTGGAAACTCAAGATGATACAATCATGATGTGTATCATTATGTTAAAGATCTCGTCGAGATGGTTCATTTGAGTCTTTGATTAAGAAATTTGGTCCTTATTGACCGAAGTTATCGAGCTTCAAAATGTGAAAAGTCACAAAACTTGTATGTTTGAGCTCATTAAGTACTATTTTTCTTTGAAACTCAAGAAGATACAATCATGATGTGTAACGTCATGTTAAAAATCTCGTCGAGATGGTTCATTTGAGTCTTTGATTAAGAAATTTGGTCCTCATTGACCGAAGTTATCGAGCTTCAACATGTGAAAAGTCACAAAAATTGTATGTTTGAGCTCATAAAGTACTATTTTTCTTTGAAACTCAAGTTGATACAATCATGATGTGTTACGTCATGTTAAAGATCTCGTCGAGATGGTTCATTTGAGTCTTTGATTAAGAAATTTGGTCCTCATTGACCGAAGTTATCGAGCTTCAACATGTGAAAAGTCACAAAAATTTTATGTTTGAGCTCATAAAGTACTATTTTTCGTGGAAACTCAAGATGATACAATAATGATGTGTATCATTATGTTAAAGATCTCGTCGAGATGGTTCATTTGAGTCTTTGATTAAGAAATTTGGTCCTCATTGACCGAAGTTATCGAGCTTCAAAATGTGAAAAGTCACAAAACTTGTATGTTTGAGCTCATTAAGTACTATTTTTCTTTGAAACTCAAGAAGATACAATCATGATGTGTAACGTCATGTTAAAAATCTCGTCGAGATGGTTCATTTGAGTCTTTGATTAAGAAATTTGGTCCTCATTGACCGAAGTTATCGAGCTTCAACATGTGAAAAGTTACAAAAATTGTATGTTTGAGCTCATAAAGTACTATTTTTCTTTGAAACTCAAGTTGATACAATCATGATGTGTTACGTCATGTTAAAGATCTCGTCGAGATGGTTCATTTGAGTCTTTGATTAAGAAATTTGGTCCTCATTGACCGAAGTTATCGAGCTTCAACATGTGAAAAGTCACAAAAATTGTATGTTTGAGCTCATAAAGTACTATTTTTCTTTGAAACTCAAGTTGATACAATCATGATGTGTTACGTCATGTTAAAGATCTCGTCGAGATGGTTCATTTGAGTCTTTGATTAAGAAATTTGGTCCTCATTGACCGAAGTTATCGAGCTTCAACATGTGAAAAGTCACAAAAATTTTATGTTTGAGCTCATAAAGTACTATTTTTCGTGGAAACTCAAGATGATACAATAATGATGTGTATCATTATGTTAAAGATCTCGTCGAGATGGTTCATTTGAGTCTTTGATTAAGAAATTTGGTCCTCATTGACCGAAGTTATCGAGCTTCAAAGTGTGAAAAGTCACAAAACTTGTATGTTTGAGCTCATAAAGTACTATTTTTCGTGGAAACTCAAGATGATACAATCATGATGTGTTACGTCATGTTAAAGATCTCGTCGAGATGGTTCATTTGAGTCTTTGATTAAGAAATTTGGTCCTCATTGACCGAAGTTATCGAGCTTCAACATGTGAAAAGTCACAAAAATTTTATGTTTGAGCTCATAAAGTACTATTTTTCGTGGAAACTCAAGATGATACAATCATGATGTGTATCATTATGTAAAAGATCTCGTCGAGATGGTTCATTTGAGTCTTTGATTAAGAAATTTGGTCCTCATTGACCGAAGTTATCGAGCTTCAACATGTGAAAAGTCACAAAAATTGTATGTTTGAGCTCATTAAGTACTATTTTTCTTTGAAACTCAAGAAGATACAATCATGATGTGTAACGTCATGTTAAAAATCTCGTCGAGATGGTTCATTTGAGTATTTGATTAAGAAATTTGGTCCTCATTGACCGAAGTTATCGAGCTTCAACATGTGAAAAGTCACAAAAATTTTATGTTTGAGCTCATAAAGTACTATTTTTCGTGGAAACTCAAGATGATATAATCATGATGTGTATCATTATGTTAAAGATCTCGTCGAGATGGTTCATTTGAGTCTTTGATTAAGAAATTTGGTCCTCATTGACCGAAGTTATCGAGCTTCAAAATGTGAAAAGTCACAAAACTTGTATGTTTGAGCTCATTAAGTACTATTTTTCTTTGAAACTCAAGAAGATACAATCATGATGTGTAACGTCATGTTAAAAATCTCGTCGAGATGGTTCATTTGAGTCTTTGATTAAGAAATTTGGTCCTCATTGACCGAACTTATCGAGCTTCAACATGTGAAAAGTCACAAAAATTGTATGTTTGAGCTCATAAAGTACTATTTTTCTTTGAAACTCAAGATGATACAATCATGATGTGTTACGTCATGTTAAAGATCTCGTCGAGATGGTTCATTTGAGTCTTTGATTAAGAAATTTGGTCCTCATTGACCGAAGTTATCTTGCTTCAACATGTGAAAAGTCACAAAACTTGTATGTTTGAGCTCATAAAGTACTATTTTTCGTGGAAACTCAAGATGATACAATCATGATGTGTATCATTATGTTAAAGATCTCGTCGAGATGGTTCATTTGAGTCTTTGATTAAGAAATTTGGTCCTCATTGACCGAAGTTATAGAGCTTCAAAGTGTGAAAAGTCACAAAACTTGTATGTTTGAGCTCATAAAGTACTATTTTTCTTTGAAACTCAAGATGATACAATCATGATGTGTTACGTCATGTTAAAGATCTCGTCGAGATGGTTCATTTGAGTATTTGATTAAGAAATTTGGTCCTCATTGACCGAAGTTATCGAGCTTCAAAATGTGAAAAGTCACAAAACTTGTATGTTTGAGCTGATTAAGTACTATTTTTCGTGGAAACTCAAGATCATACAATCATGATGTGTATCATTATGTAAAAGATCTCGTCGAGATGGTTCATTTGAGTCTTTGATTAAGAAATTTGGTCCTCATTGACCGAAGTTATCGAGCTTCAACATGTGAAAAGTCACAAAAATTGTATGTTTGAGCTCATAAAGTACTATTTTTCTTTGAAACTCAAGATGATACAATCATGATGTGTTACGTCGTGTTAAAGATCTCGTCGAGATGGTTCATTTGAGTCTTTGATTAAGAAATTTGGTCCTCATTGACCGAAGTTATCGAGCTTCAACATGTGAAAAGTCACAAAAATTGTATGTTTGAGCTCATAAAGTACTATTTTTCTTTGAAACTCAAGATGATACAATCATGATGTGTTACGTCATGTTAAAGATCTCGTCGAGATGGTTCATTTGAGTCTTTGATTAAGAAATTTGGTCCTCATTGACCGAAGTTATAGAGCTTCAAAGTGTGAAAAGTCACAAAACTTGTATGTTTGAGCTCATAAAGTACTATTTTTCTTTGAAACTCAAGATGATACAATCATGATGTGTTACGTCATGTTAAAGATCTCGTCGAGATGGTTCATTTGAGTATTTGATTAAGAAATTTGGTCCTCATTGACCGAAGTTATCGAGCTTCAACATGTGAAAAGTCACAAAAATTGTATGTTTGAGCTCATAAAGTACTATTTTTCTTTGAAACTCAAGATGATACAATCATGATGTGTTACGTCATGTTAAAGATCTCGTCGAGATGGTTCATTTGAGTCTTTGATTAAGAAATTTGGTCCTCATTGACCGAAGTTATAGAGCTTCAAAGTGTGAAAAGTCACAAAACTTGTATGTTTGAGCTCATAAAGTACTATTTTTCTTTGAAACTCAAGATGATACAATCATGATGTGTTACGTCATGTTAAAGATCTCGTCGAGATGGTTCATTTGAGTATTTGATTAAGAAATTTGGTCCTCATTGACCGAAGTTATCGAGCTTCAACATGTGAAAAGTCACAAAAATTGTATGTTTGAGCTCATAAAGTACTATTTTTCGTGGAAACTCAACATGATACAATCATGATGTGTTACGTCATGTTAAAGATCTCGTCGAGATGGTTCATATGAGTCTTTGATTAAGAAATTTGGTCCTCATTGACCGAAGTTATAGAGCTTCAAAGTGTGAAAAGTCACAAAACTTGTATGTTTGAGCTGATTAAGTACTATTTTTCGTGGAAACTCAAGATGATACAATCATGATGTGTATCATTATGTTAAAGATCTCGTCGAGATGGTTTATTTGAGTCTTTGTTTAAGAAATTTGGTCCTCATTGACCGAAGTTATAGAGCTTCAAAGTGTGAAAAGTCACAAAACTTGTATGTTTGAGCTCATAAAGTACTATTTTTCGTGGAAACTCAAGATGATACAATCATGATGTGTATCATTATGTTAAAGATCTCGTCGAGATGGTTCATTTGAGTCTTTGATTAAGAAATTTGGTCCTCATTGACCGAAGTTATAGAGCTTCAAAGTGTGAAAAGTCACAAAACTTGTATGTTTGAACTCATAAAGTACTATTTTTCTTTGAAACTCAAGATGATAAAATTATGATGTGTTACGTCGTGTTAAAGATCTCGTCGAGATGGTTCATTTGAGTCTTTGATTAAGAAATTTGGTCCTCATTGACCGAAGTTATAGAGCTTCAAAATGTGAAAAGTCACAAAACTTGTATGTTTGAGCTGATTAAGTACTATTTTTCGTGGAAACTCAAGATGATACAATCATGATGTGTATCATTATGTTAAAGATCTCGTCGAGATGGTTCATTTGAGTCTTTGATTAAGAAATTTGGTCTTCATTGACCGAAGTTATAGAGCTTCAAAGTGTGGAAAGTCACAAAACTTGTATGTTTGAGCTCATAAAGTACTATTTTTCTTTGAAACTCAAGATGATACAATCATGATGTGTTACGTCATGTTAAAGATCTCGTCGAGATGGTTCATTTGAGTCTTAGATTAAGAAATTTGGTCCTCATTGACCGAAGTTATCGAGCTTCAAAATGTGAAAAGTCACAAAACTTGTATGTTTGAGCTGATTAAGTACTATTTTTCTTTGAAACTCAAGAAGATACAATCATGATGTGTAACGTCATGTTAAAGATCTCGTCGAGATGGGTCATTTGAGTATTTGATTAAGAAATTTGGTCCTCATTGACCGAAGTTATCGAGCTTCAACATGTGAAAAGTCACAAAAATTTTATGTTTGAGCTCATAAAGTACTATTTTTCGTGGAAACTCAAGATGATACAATCATGATGTGTTACGTCATGTTAAAGATCTCGTCGAGATGGTTCATTTGAGTCTTTGATTAAGAAATTTGGTCCTCATTGACCGAAGTTATCGAGCTTCAAATTGTGAAAAGTCACAAAACTTGTATGTTTGAGCTCATAAAGTACTATTTTTCTTTGAAACTCAAGATGATACAATCATGATGTGTTACGTCATGTTAAAGATCTCGTCGAGATGGTTCATATGAGTCTTTGATTAAGAAATTTGGTCCTCATTGACCGAAGTTATAGAGCTTCAAAGTGTGAAAAGTCACAAAACTTGTATGTTTGAGCTCATAAAGTACTATTTTTCTTTGAAACTCAAGATGATACAATCATGATGTGTTACGTCATGTTAAAGATCTCGTCGAGATGGTTCATATGAGTCTTTGATTAAGAAATTTGGTCCTCATTGACCGAAGTTATAGAGCTTCAAAGTGTGAAAAGTCACAAAACTTGTATGTTTGAGCTCATAAAGTACTATTTTTCTTTGAAACTCAAGATGATACAATCATGATGTGTTACGTCATGTTAAAGATCTCGTCGAGATGGTTCATTTGAGTATTTGATTAAGAAATTTGGTCCTCATTGACCGAAGTTATCGAGCTTCAACATGTGAAAAGTCACAAAAATTGTATGTTTGAGCTCATAAAGTACTAGTTTTCTTTGAAACTCAAGATGATACAATCATGATGTGTTACGTCGTGTTAAAGATCTCGTCGAGATGGTTCATTTGAGTCTTTGATTAAGAAATTTGGTCCTCATTGACCGAAGTTATAGAGCTTCAAAGTGTGAAAAGTCACAAAACTTGTATGTTTGAGCTCATAAAGTACTATTTTTCTTTGAAACTCAAGATGATACAATCATGATGTGTTACGTCGTGTTAAAGATCTCGTCGAGATGGTTCATTTGAGTCTTTGATTAAGAAATTTGGTCCTCATTGACCGAAGTTATAGAGCTTCAAAGTGTGAAAAGTCACAAAACTTGCATGTTTGAGCTCATAAAGTACTATTTTTCGTGGAAACTCAAGATGATACAATCATGATTTGTATCATTATGTTAAAGATCTCGTCGAGATGGTTCATTTGAGTCTTTGGTTAAGAAATTTGGTCCTCATTGACCGAAGTTATCGAGCTTCAAAATGTGAAAAGTCACAAAACTTGTATGTTTGAGCTCATAAAGTACTATTTTTCGTGGAAACTCAAGATGATACAATCATGATTTGTATCATTATGTTAAAGATCTCGTCGAGATGGTTCATTTGAGTCTTTGGTTAAGAAATTTGGTCCTCATTGACCGAAGTTATCGAGCTTCAAAATGTGAAAAGTCACAAAACTTGTATGTTTGAGCTCATAAAGTACTATTTTTCGTGGAAACTCAAGATGATACAATCATGATGTGTATAATTATGTTAAAGATCTCGTCGAGATGGTTCATATGAGTCTTTGATTAAGAAATTTGGTCCTCATTGACCGAAGTTATAGAGCTTCAAAGTGTGAAAAGTCACAAAACTTGTATGTTTGAGCTCATAAAGTACTATTTTTCTTTGAAACTCAAGATGATACAATCATGATGTGTTACGTCATGTTAAAGATCTCGTCGTGATGGTTCATTTGAGTATTTGATTAAGAAATTTGGTCCTCATTGACCGAAGTTATCGAGCTTCAACATGTGAAAAGTCACAAAAATTTTATGTTTGAGCTCATAAAGTACTATTTTTCGTGGAAACTCAAGATGATACAATCATGATGTGTATAATTATGTTAAAGATCTCGTCGAGATGGTTCATATGAGTCTTTGATTAAGAAATTTGGTCCTCATTGACCGAAGTTATAGAGCTTCAAAGTGTGAAAAGTCACAAAACTTGTATGTTTGAGCTCATAAAGTACTATTTTTCTTTGAAACTCAAGATGATACAATCATGATGTGTTACGTCATGTTAAAGATCTCGTCGAGATGGTTCATTTGAGTCTTTGATTAAGAAATTTGGTCCTCATTGACCGAAGTTATAGAGCTTCAAAGTGTGAAAAGTCACAAAACTTGTATGTTTGAGCTCATAAAGTACTATTTTTCGTGGAAACTCAAGATGATACAATCATGATGTGTATAATTATGTTAAAGATCTCGTCGAGATGGTTCATTTGAGTCTTTGTTTAAGAAATTTGGTCCTCATTGACCGAAGTTATAGAGCTTCAAAGTGTGAAAAGTCACAAAACTTGTATGTATGAGCTCATAAAGTACTATTTTTCGTGGAAACTCAAGATGATACAATCATGATGTGTATCATTATGATAAAGATCTCGTCGAGACGGTTCATATGAGTCTTTGATTAAGAAATTTGGTCCTCATTGACCGAAGTTATAGAGCTTCAAAGTGTGAAAAGTCACAAAACTTGTATGTTTGAGCTGATTAAGTACTATTTTTCGTGGAAACTCAAGATGATACAATCATGATGTGTATAATTATGTTAAAGATCTCGTCGAGATGGTTCATTTGAGTCTCTGTTTAAGAAATTTGGTCTTCATTGACCGAAGTTATCGAGCTTCAACATGTGAAAAGTCACAAAAATTTTATGTTTGAGCTCATAAAGTACTATTTTTCGTGGAAACTCAAGATGATACAATCATGATGTGTTACGTCATGTTAAAGATCTCGTCGAGATGGTTCATTTGAGTCTTTGATTAAGAAATTTGGTCCTCATTGACCGAAGTTATCTTGCTTCAACATGTGAAAAGTCACAAAACTTGTATGTTTGAGCTCATAAAGTACTATTTTTCGTGGAAACTCAAGATGATACAATCATGATGTGTTACGTCATGTTAAAGATCTCGTCGAGATGGTTCATTTGAGTATTTGATTAAGAAATTTGGTCCTCATTGACCGAAGTTATAGAGCTTCAAAGTGTGAAAAGTCACAAAACTTGTATGTTTGAGCTGATTAAGTACTATTTTTCGTGGAAACTCAAGATGATACAATCATGATGTGTATAATTATGTTAAAGATCTCGTCGAGATGGTTCATTTGAGTCTTTGATTAAGAAATTTGGTCCTCATTGACCGAAGTTATCGAGCTTCAAATTGTGAAAAGTCACAAAACTTGTATGTTTGAGCTCATAAAGTACTATTTTTCTTTGAAACTCAAGATGATACAATCATGATGTGTTACGTCATGTTAAAGATCTCGTCGAGATGGTTCATATGAGTCTTTGATTAAGAAATTTGGTCCTCATTGACCGAAGTTATAGAGCTTCAAAGTGTGAAAAGTCACAAAACTTGTATGTTTGAGCTCATAAAGTACTATTTTTCGTGGAAACTCAAGATGATACAATCATGATGTGTATAATTATGTTAAAGATCTCGTCGAGATGGTTCATTTGAGTCTTTGTTTAAGAAATTTGGTCCTCATTGACCGAAGTTATAGAGCTTCAAAGTGTGAAAAGTCACAAAAATTGTATGTTTGAGCTCATAAAGTACTATTTTTCGTGGAAACTCAAGATGATACAATCATGATGTGTATCATTATGATAAAGATCTCGTCGAGATGGTTCATTTGAGTCTTTGTTTAAGAAATTTGGTCCTCATTGACCGAAGTTATAGAGCTTCAAAGTGTGAAAAGTCACAAAACTTGTATGTTTGAGCTCATAAAGTACTATTTTTCGTGGAAACTCAAGATGATACAATCATGATGTGTTACGTCGTGTTAAAGATCTCGTCGAGATGGTTCATTTGAGTCTTTGATTAAGAAATTTGGTCCTCATTGACCGAAGTTATCGAGCTTCAACATGTGAAAAGTCACAAAAATTGTATGTTTGAGCTCATAAAGTACTATTTTTCTTTGAAACTCAAGATGATACAATCATGATGTGTTACGTCGTGTTAAAGATCTCGTCGAGATGGTTCATTTGAGTCTTTGATTAAGAAATTTGGTCCTCATTGACCGAAGTTATCGAGCTTCAACATGTGAAAAGTCACAAAAATTGTATGTTTGAGCTCATAAAGTACTATTTTTCTTTGAAACTCAAGATGATACAATCATGATGTGTTACGTCATGTTAAAGATCTCGTCGAGATGGTTCATTTGAGTCTTTGATTAAGAAATTTGGTCCTCATTGACCGAAGTTATAGAGCTTCAAAGTGTGAAAAGTCACAAAACTTGTATGTTTGAGCTCATAAAGTACTATTTTTCTTTGAAACTCAAGATGATACAATCATGATGTGTAACGTCATGTTAAAGATCTCGTCGAGATGGTTCATTTGAGTATTTGATTAAGAAATTTGGTCCTCATTGACCGAAGTTATCGAGCTTCAACATGTGAAAAGTCACAAAAATTGTATGTTTGAGCTCATAAAGTACTATTTTTCTTTGAAACTCAAGATGATACAATCATGATGTGTTACGTCATGTTAAAGATCTCGTCGAGATGGTTCATTTGAGTATTTGATTAAGAAATTTGGTCCTCATTGACCGAAGTTATCGAGCTTCAACATGTGATAAGTCACAAAAATTGTATGTTTGAGCTCATAAAGTACTATTTTTCTTTGAAACTCAAGATGATACAATCATGATGTGTTACGTCGTGTTAAAGATCTCGTCGAGATGGTTCATTTGAGTCTTTGATTAAGAAATTTGGTCCTCATTGACCGAAGTTATAGAGCTTCAAAGTGTGAAAAGTCACAAAACTTGTATGTTTGAGCTCATAAAGTACTATTTTTCTTTGAAACTCAAGATGATACAATCATGATGTGTTACGTCATGTTAAAGATCTCGTCGAGATGGTTCATTTGAGTATTTGATTAAGAAATTTGGTCCTCATTGACCGAAGTTATCGAGCTTCAACATGTGAAAAGTCACAAAAATTGTATGTTTGAGCTCATAAAGTACTATTTTTCGTGGAAACTCAAGATGATACAATCATGATGTGTTACGTCATGTTAAAGATCTCGTCGAGATGGTTCATATGAGTCTTTGATTAAGAAATTTGGTCCTCATTGACCGAAGTTATAGAGCTTCAAAGTGTGAAAAGTCACAAAACTTGTATGTTTGAGCTGATTAAGTACTATTTTTCGTGGAAACTCAAGATGATACAATCATGATGTGTATCATTATGTTAAAGATCTCGTCGAGATGGTTTATTTGAGTCTTTGTTTAAGAAATTTGGTCCTCATTGACCGAAGTTATAGAGCTTCAAAGTGTGAATAGTCACAAAACTTGTATGTTTGAGCTCATAAAGTACTATTTTTCTTTGAAACTCAAGATGATACAATCATGATGTGTTACGTCATGTTAAAGATCTCGTCGAGATGGTTCATTTGAGTCTTTGATTAAGAAATTTGGTCCTCATTGACCGAAGTTATCGAGCTTCAACATGTGAAAAGTCACAAAACTTGTATGTTTGAGCTCATAAAGTACTATTTTTCGTGGAAACTCAAGATGATACAATCATGATGTGTTACGTCATGTTAAAGATCTCGTCGAGATGGTTCATTTGAGTCTTTGATTAAGAAATTTTGTCCTCATTGACCGAAGTTATCGAGCTTCAACATGTGAAAAGTCACAAAACTTGTATGTTTGAGCTCATAAAGTACTATTTTTCGTGGAAACTCAAGATGATACAATCATGATGTGTATCATTATGTTAAAGATCTCGTCGAGATGGTTCATTTGAGTCTTTGATTAAGAAATTTGGTCCTCATTGACCGAAGTTATAGAGCTTCAAAGTGTGAAAAGTCACAAAACTTGTATGTTTGAGCTCATAAAGTACTATTTTTCTTTGAAACTCAAGATGATACAATCATGATGTGTTACGTCATGTTAAAGATCTCGTCGAGATGGTTCATTTGAGTATTTGATTAAGAAATTTGGTCCTCATTGACCGAAGTTATCGAGCTTCAAAATGTGAAAAGTCACAAAACTTGTATGTTTGAGCTGATTAAGTACTATTTTTCGTGGAAACTCAAGATCATACAATCATGATGTGTATCATTATGTAAAAGATCTCGTCGAGATGGTTCATTTGAGTCTTTGATTAAGAAATTTGGTCCTCATTGACCGAAGTTATCGAGCTTCAACATGTGAAAAGTCACAAAAATTGTATGTTTGAGCTCATAAAGTACTATTTTTCTTTGAAACTCAAGATGATACAATCATGATGTGTTACGTCGTGTTAAAGATCTCGTCGAGATGGTTCATTTGAGTCTTTGATTAAGAAATTTGGTCCTCATTGACCGAAGTTATCGAGCTTCAACATGTGAAAAGTCACAAAAATTGTATGTTTGAGCTCATAAAGTACTATTTTTCTTTGAAACTCAAGATGATACAATCATGATGTGTTACGTCATGTTAAAGATCTCGTCGAGATGGTTCATTTGAGTCTTTGATTAAGAAATTTGGTCCTCATTGACCGAAGTTATAGAGCTTCAAAGTGTGAAAAGTCACAAAACTTGTATGTTTGAGCTCATAAAGTACTATTTTTCTTTGAAACTCAAGATGATACAATCATGATGTGTAACGTCATGTTAAAGATCTCGTCGAGATGGTTCATTTGAGTATTTGATTAAGAAATTTGGTCCTCATTGACCGAAGTTATCGAGCTTCAACATGTGAAAAGTCACAAAAATTGTATGTTTGAGCTCATAAAGTACTATTTTTCTTTGAAACTCAAGATGATACAATCATGATGTGTTACGTCATGTTAAAGATCTCGTCGAGATGGTTCATTTGAGTATTTGATTAAGAAATTTGGTCCTCATTGACCGAAGTTATCGAGCTTCAACATGTGATAAGTCACAAAAATTGTATGTTTGAGCTCATAAAGTACTATTTTTCTTTGAAACTCAAGATGATACAATCATGATGTGTTACGTCGTGTTAAAGATCTCGTCGAGATGGTTCATTTGAGTCTTTGATTAAGAAATTTGGTCCTCATTGACCGAAGTTATAGAGCTTCAAAGTGTGAAAAGTCACAAAACTTGTATGTTTGAGCTCATAAAGTACTATTTTTCTTTGAAACTCAAGATGATACAATCATGATGTGTTACGTCATGTTAAAGATCTCGTCGAGATGGTTCATTTGAGTATTTGATTAAGAAATTTGGTCCTCATTGACCGAAGTTATCGAGCTTCAACATGTGAAACGTCACAAAAATTGTATGTTTGAGCTCATAAAGTACTATTTTTCGTGGAAACTCAAGATGATACAATCATGATGTGTTACGTCATGTTAAAGATCTCGTCGAGATGGTTCATATGAGTCTTTGATTAAGAAATTTGGTCCTCATTGACCGAAGTTATAGAGCTTCAAAGTGTGAAAAGTCACAAAACTTGTATGTTTGAGCTGATTAAGTACTATTTTTCGTGGAAACTCAAGATGATACAATCATGATGTGTATCATTATGTTAAAGATCTCGTCGAGATGGTTTATTTGAGTCTTTGTTTAAGAAATTTGGTCCTCATTGACCGAAGTTATAGAGCTTCAAAGTGTGAAAAGTCACAAAACTTGTATGTTTGAGCTCATAAAGTACTATTTTTCGTGGAAACTCAAGATGATACAATCATGATGTGTATCATTATGTTAAAGATCTCGTCGAGATGGTTCATTTGAGTCTTTGATTAAGAAATTTGGTCCTCATTGACCGAAGTTATAGAGCTTCAAAGTGTGAAAAGTCACAAAACTTGTATGTTTGAACTCATAAAGTACTATTTTTCTTTGAAACTCAAGATGATAAAATTATGATGTGTTACGTCGTGTTAAAGATCTCGTCGAGATGGTTCATTTGAGTCTTTGATTAAGAAATTTGGTCCTCATTGACCGAAGTTATAGAGCTTCAAAATGTGAAAAGTCACAAAACTTGTATGTTTGAGCTGATTAAGTACTATTTTTCGTGGAAACTCAAGATGATACAATCATGATGTGTATCATTATGTTAAAGATCTCGTCGAGATGGTTCATTTGAGTCTTTGATTAAGAAATTTGGTCCTCATTGACCGAAGTTATAGAGCTTCAAAGTGTGAAAAGTCACAAAACTTGTATGTTTGAACTCATAAAGTACTATTTTTCTTTGAAACTCAAGATGATAAAATTATGATGTGTTACGTCGTGTTAAAGATCTCGTCGAGATGGTTCATTTGAGTCTTTGATTAAGAAATTTGGTCCTCATTGACCGAAGTTATAGAGCTTCAAAGTGTGAAAAGTCACAAAACTTGTATGTTTGAACTCATAAAGTACTATTTTTCTTTGAAACTCAAGATGATACAATCATGATGTGTATCATTATGTTAAAGATCTCGTCGAGATGGTTCATTTGAGTCTTTGATTAAGAAATTTGGTCCTCATTGACCGAAGTTATAGAGCTTCAAAGTGTGGAAAGTCACAAAACTTGTATGTTTGAGCTCATAAAGTACTATTTTTCTTTGAAACTCAAGATGATACAATCATGATGTGTTACGTCATGTTAAAGATCTCGTCGAGATGGTTCATTTGAGTCTTAGATTAAGAAATTTGGTCCTCATTGACCGAAGTTATCGAGCTTCAAAATGTGAAAAGTCACAAAACTTGTATGTTTGAGCTGATTAAGTACTATTTTTCTTTGAAACTCAAGAAGATACAATCATGATGTGTAACGTCATGTTAAAGATCTCGTCGAGATGGTTCATTTGAGTATTTGATTAAGAAATTTGGTCCTCATTGACCGAAGTTATCGAGCTTCAACATGTGAAAAGTCACAAAAATTTTATGTTTGAGCTCATAAAGTACTATTTTTCGTGGAAACTCAAGATGATACAATCATGATGTGTTACGTCATGTTAAAGATCTCGTCGAGATGGTTCATTTGAGTCTTTGATTAAGAAATTTGGTCCTCATTGACCGAAGTTATCGAGCTTCAAATTGTGAAAAGTCACAAAACTTGTATGTTTGAGCTCATAAAGTACTATTTTTCTTTGAAACTCAAGATGATACAATCATGATGTGTTACGTCATGTTAAAGATCTCGTCGAGATGGTTCATATGAGTCTTTGATTAAGAAATTTGGTCCTCATTGACCGAAGTTATAGAGCTTCAAAATGTGAAAAGTCACAAAACTTGTATGTTTGAGCTGATTAAGTACTATTTTTCGTGGAAACTCAAGATGATACAATCATGATGTGTATCATTATGTTAAAGATCTCGTCGAGATGGTTCATTTGAGTCTTTGGTTAAGAAATTTGGTCCTCATTGACCGAAGTTATCTTGCTTCAACATGTGAAAAGTCACAAAACTTGTATGTTTGAGCTGATTAAGTACTATTTTTCGTGGAAACTCAAGATGATACAATCATGATGTGTATCATTATGTTAAAGATCTCGTCGAGATGGTTCATTTGAGTCTTTGATTAAGAAATTTGGTCCTCATTGACCGAAGTTATAGAGCTTCAAAGTGTGAAAAGTCACAAAACTTGTATGTTTGAACTCATAAAGTACTATTTTTCTTTGAAACTCAAGATGATAAAATTATGATGTGTTACGTCGTGTTAAAGATCTCGTCGAGATGGTTCATTTGAGTCTTTGATTAAGAAATTTGGTCCTCATTGACCGAAGTTATAGAGCTTCAAAATGTGAAAAGTCACAAAACTTGTATGTTTGAGCTGATTAAGTACTATTTTTCGTGGAAACTCAAGATGATACAATCATGATGTGTATCATTATGTTAAAGATCTCGTCGAGATGGTTCATTTGAGTCTTTGATTAAGAAATTTGGTCCTCATTGACCGAAGTTATAGAGCTTCAAAGTGTGGAAAGTCACAAAACTTGTATGTTTGAGCTCATAAAGTACTATTTTTCTTTGAAACTCAAGATGATACAATCATGATGTGTTACGTCATGTTAAAGATCTCGTCGAGATGGTTCATTTGAGTCTTAGATTAAGAAATTTGGTCCTCATTGACCGAAGTTATCGAGCTTCAAAATGTGAAAAGTCACAAAACTTGTATGTTTGAGCTGATTAAGTACTATTTTTCTTTGAAACTCAAGAAGATACAATCATGATGTGTAACGTCATGTTAAAGATCTCGTCGAGATGGTTCATTTGAGTATTTGATTAAGAAATTTGGTCCTCATTGACCGAAGTTATCGAGCTTCAACATGTGAAAAGTCACAAAAATTTTATGTTTGAGCTCATAAAGTACTATTTTTCGTGGAAACTCAAGATGATACAATCATGATGTGTTACGTCATGTTAAAGATCTCGTCGAGATGGTTCATTTGAGTCTTTGATTAAGAAATTTGGTCCTCATTGACCGAAGTTATCGAGCTTCAAATTGTGAAAAGTCACAAAACTTGTATGTTTGAGCTCATAAAGTACTATTTTTCTTTGAAACTCAAGATGATACAATCATGATGTGTTACGTCATGTTAAAGATCTCGTCGAGATGGTTCATATGAGTCTTTGATTAAGAAATTTGGTCCTCATTGACCGAAGTTATAGAGCTTCAAAGTGTGAAAAGTCACAAAACTTGTATGTTTGAGCTCATAAAGTACTATTTTTCTTTGAAACTCAAGATGATACAATCATGATGTGTTACGTCATGTTAAAGATCTCGTCGAGATGGTTCATATGAGTCTTTGATTAAGAAATTTGGTCCTCATTGACCGAAGTTATAGAGCTTCAAAGTGTGAAAAGTCACAAAACTTGATTGTTTGAGCTCATAAAGTACTATTTTTCTTTGAAACTCAAGATGATACAATCATGATGTGTTACGTCATGTTAAAGATCTCGTCGAGATGGTTCATTTGAGTATTTGATTAAGAAATTTGGTCCTCATTGACCGAAGTTATCGAGCTTCAACATGTGAAAAGTCACAAAAATTGTATGTTTGAGCTCATAAAGTACTAGTTTTCTTTGAAACTCAAGATGATACAATCATGATGTGTTACGTCGTGTTAAAGATCTCGTCGAGATGGTTCATTTGAGTCTTTGATTAAGAAATTTGGTCCTCATTGACCGAAGTTATAGAGCTTCAAAGTGTGAAAAGTCACAAAACTTGTATGTTTGAGCTCATAAAGTACTATTTTTCTTTGAAACTCAAGATGATACAATCATGATGTGTTACGTCGTGTTAAAGATCTCGTCGAGATGGTTCATTTGAGTCTTTGATTAAGAAATTTGGTCCTCATTGACCGAAGTTATAGAGCTTCAAAGTGTGAAAAGTCACAAAACTTGCATGTTTGAGCTCATAAAGTACTATTTTTCGTGGAAACTCAAGATGATACAATCATGATGTGTATCATTATGTTAAAGATCTCGTCGAGATGGTTCATTTGAGTCTTTGGTTAAGAAATTTGGTCCTCATTGACCGAAGTTATCTTGCTTCAACATGTGAAAAGTCACAAAACTTGTATGTTTGAGCTCATAAAGTACTATTTTTCGTGGAAACTCAAGATGATACAATCATGATGTGTTACGTCATGTTAAAGATCTCGTCGAGACGGTTCATTTGAATCTTTGATTAAGAAATTTGGTCCTCATTGACCGAAGTTATCTTGCATCAACATGTGAAAAGTCACAAAACTTGTATGTTTGAGCTCAAAAAGTACTATTTTTCGTGGAAACTCAAGATGATACAATCATGATGTGTTACGTCATGTTAAAGATCTCGTCGAGACGGTTCATTTGAGTCTTTGATTAAGAAATTTGGTCCTCATTGACCGAAGTTATAGAGCTTCAAAGTGTGAAAAGTCACAAAACTTGCATGTTTGAGCTCATAAAGTACTATTTTTCGTGGAAACTCAAGATGATACAATCATGATTTGTATCATTATGTTAAAGATCTCGTCGAGATGGTTCATTTGAGTCTTTGGTTAAGAAATTTGGTCCTCATTGACCGAAGTTATCGAGCTTCAAAATGTGAAAAGTCACAAAACTTGTATGTTTGAGCTCATAAAGTACTATTTTTCGTGGAAACTCAAGATGATACAATCATGATGTGTATAATTATGTTAAAGATCTCGTCGAGATGGTTCATATGAGTCTTTGATTAAGAAATTTGGTCCTCATTGACCGAAGTTATAGAGCTTCAAAGTGTGAAAAGTCACAAAACTTGTATGTTTGAGCTCATAAAGTACTATTTTTCTTTGAAACTCAAGATGATACAATCATGATGTGTTACGTCATGTTAAAGATCTCGTCGAGATGGTTCATTTGAGTATTTGATTAAGAAATTTGGTCCTCATTGACCGAAGTTATCGAGCTTCAACATGTGAAAAGTCACAAAAATTTTATGTTTGAGCTCATAAAGTACTATTTTTCGTGGAAACTCAAGATGATACAATCATGATGTGTTACGTCATGTTAAAGATCTCGTCGAGATGGTTCATTTGAGTCTTTGATTAAGAAATTTGGTCCTCATTGACCGAAGTTATAGAGCTTCAAAGTGTGAAAAGTCACAAAACTTGTATGTTTGAGCTCATAAAGTACTATTTTTCGTGGAAACTCAAGATGATACAATCATGATGTGTATAATTATGTTAAAGATCTCGTCGAGATGGTTCATTTGAGTCTTTGTTTAAGAAATTTGGTCCTCATTGACCGAAGTTATAGAGCTTCAAAGTGTGAAAAGTCACAAAACTTGTATGTTTGAGCTCATAAAGTACTATTTTTCGTGGAAACTCAAGATGATACAATCATGATGTGTATCATTATGATAAAGATCTCGTCGAGATGGTTCATATGAGTCTTTGATTAAGAAATTTGGTCCTCATTGACCGAAGTTATAGAGCTTCAAAGTGTGAAAAGTCACAAAACTTGTATGTTTGAGCTGATTAAGTACTATTTTTCGTGGAAACTCAAGATGATACAATCATGATGTGTATAATTATGTTAAAGATCTCGTCGAGATGGTTCATTTGAGTCTTTGTTTAAGAAATTTGGTCTTCATTGACCGAAGTTATCGAGCTTCAACATGTGAAAAGTCACAAAAATTTTATGTTTGAGCTCATAAAGTACTATTTTTCGTGGAAACTCAAGATGATACAATCATGATGTGTTACGTCATGTTAAAGATCTCGTCGAGATGGTTCATTTGAGTCTTTGATTAAGAAATTTGGTCCTCATTGACCGAAGTTATCTTGCTTCAACATGTGAAAAGTCACAAAACTTGTATGTTTGAGCTCATAAAGTACTATTTTTCGTGGAAACTCAAGATGATACAATCATGATGTGTATCATTATGTTAAAGATCTCGTCGAGATGGTTCATTTGAGTCTTTGATTAAGAAATTTGGTCCTCATTGACCGAAGTTATAGAGCTTCAAAGTGTGAAAAGTCACAAAACTTGTATGTTTGAACTCATAAAGTACTATTTTTCTTTGAAACTCAAGATGATAAAATTATGATGTGTTACGTCGTGTTAAAGATCTCGTCGAGATGGTTCATTTGAGTCTTTGATTAAGAAATTTGGTCCTCATTGACCGAAGTTATAGAGCTTCAAAATGTGAAAAGTCACAAAACTTGTATGTTTGAGCTGATTAAGTACTATTTTTCGTGGAAACTCAAGATGATACAATCATGATGTGTATCATTATGTTAAAGATCTCGTCGAGATGGTTCATTTGAGTCTTTGATTAAGAAATTTGGTCCTCATTGACCGAAGTTATAGAGCTTCAAAGTGTGGAAAGTCACAAAACTTGTATGTTTGAGCTCATAAAGTACTATTTTTCTTTGAAACTCAAGATGATACAATCATGATGTGTTACGTCATGTTAAAGATCTCGTCGAGATGGTTCATTTGAGTCTTAGATTAAGAAATTTGGTCCTCATTGACCGAAGTTATCGAGCTTCAAAATGTGAAAAGTCACAAAACTTGTATGTTTGAGCTGATTAAGTACTATTTTTCTTTGAAACTCAAGAAGATACAATCATGATGTGTAACGTCATGTTAAAGATCTCGTCGAGATGGTTCATTTGAGTATTTGATTAAGAAATTTGGTCCTCATTGACCGAAGTTATCGAGGTTCAACATGTGAAAAGTCACAAAAATTTTATGTTTGAGCTCATAAAGTACTATTTTTCGTGGAAACTCAAGATGATACAATCATGATGTGTTACGTCATGTTAAAGATCTCGTCGAGATGGTTCATTTGAGTCTTTGATTAAGAAATTTGGTCCTCATTGACCGAAGTTATCGAGCTTCAAATTGTGAAAAGTCACAAAACTTGTATGTTTGAGCTCATAAAGTACTATTTTTCTTTGAAACTCAAGATGATACAATCATGATGTGTTACGTCATGTTAAAGATCTCGTCGAGATGGTTCATATGAGTCTTTGATTAAGAAATTTGGTCCTCATTGACCGAAGTTATAGAGCTTCAAAGTGTGAAAAGTCACAAAACTTGTATGTTTGAGCTCATAAAGTACTATTTTTCTTTGAAACTCAAGATGATACAATCATGATGTGTTACGTCATGTTAAAGATCTCGTCGAGATGGTTCATATGAGTCTTTGATTAAGAAATTTGGTCCTCATTGACCGAAGTTATAGAGCTTCAAAGTGTGAAAAGTCACAAAACTTGATTGTTTGAGCTCATAAAGTACTATTTTTCTTTGAAACTCAAGATGATACAATCATGATGTGTTACGTCATGTTAAAGATCTCGTCGAGATGGTTCATTTGAGTATTTGATTAAGAAATTTGGTCCTCATTGACCGAAGTTATCGAGCTTCAACATGTGAAAAGTCACAAAAATTGTATGTTTGAGCTCATAAAGTACTAGTTTTCTTTGAAACTCAAGATGATACAATCATGATGTGTTACGTCGTGTTAAAGATCTCGTCGAGATGGTTCATTTGAGTCTTTGATTAAGAAATTTGGTCCTCATTGACCGAAGTTATAGAGCTTCAAAGTGTGAAAAGTCACAAAACTTGTATGTTTGAGCTCATAAAGTACTATTTTTCTTTGAAACTCAAGATGATACAATCATGATGTGTTACGTCGTGTTAAAGATCTCGTCGAGATGGTTCATTTGAGTCTTTGATTAAGAAATTTGGTCCTCATTGACCGAAGTTATAGAGCTTCAAAGTGTGAAAAGTCACAAAACTTGCATGTTTGAGCTCATAAAGTACTATTTTTCGTGGAAACTCAAGATGATACAATCATGATGTGTATCATTATGTTAAAGATCTCGTCGAGATGGTTCATTTGAGTCTTTGGTTAAGAAATTTGGTCCTCATTGACCGAAGTTATCTTGCTTCAACATGTGAAAAGTCACAAAACTTGTATGTTTGAGCTCAAAAAGTACTATTTTTCGTGGAAACTCAAGATGATACAATCATGATGTGTTACGTCATGTTAAAGATCTCGTCGAGACGGTTCATTTGAGTCTTTGATTAAGAAATTTGGTCCTCATTGACCGAAGTTATAGAGCTTCAAAGTGTGAAAAGTCACAAAACTTGCATGTTTGAGCTCATAAAGTACTATTTTTCGTGGAAACTCAAGATGATACAATCATGATTTGTATCATTATGTTAAAGATCTCGTCGAGATGGTTCATTTGAGTCTTTGGTTAAGAAATTTGGTCCTCATTGACCGAAGTTATCGAGCTTCAAAATGTGAAAAGTCACAAAACTTGTATGTTTGAGCTCATAAAGTACTATTTTTCGTGGAAACTCAAGATGATACAATCATGATGTGTATAATTATGTTAAAGATCTCGTCGAGATGGTTCATATGAGTCTTTGATTAAGAAATTTGGTCCTCATTGACCGAAGTTATAGAGCTTCAAAGTGTGAAAAGTCACAAAACTTGTATGTTTGAGCTCATAAAGTACTATTTTTCTTTGAAACTCAAGATGATACAATCATGATGTGTTACGTCATGTTAAAGATCTCGTCGAGATGGTTCATTTGAGTATTTGATTAAGAAATTTGGTCCTCATTGACCGAAGTTATCGAGCTTCAACATGTGAAAAGTCACAAAAATTTTATGTTTGAGCTCATAAAGTACTATTTTTCGTGGAAACTCAAGATGATACAATCATGATGTGTTACGTCATGTTAAAGATCTCGTCGAGATGGTTCATTTGAGTCTTTGATTAAGAAATTTGGTCCTCATTGACCGAAGTTATAGAGCTTCAAAGTGTGAAAAGTCACAAAACTTGTATGTTTGAGCTCATAAAGTACTATTTTTCGTGGAAACTCAAGATGATACAATCATGATGTGTATAATTATGTTAAAGATCTCGTCGAGATGGTTCATTTGAGTCTTTGTTTAAGAAATTTGGTCCTCATTGACCGAAGTTATAGAGCTTCAAAGTGTGAAAAGTCACAAAACTTGTATGTTTGAGCTCATAAAGTACTATTTTTCGTGGAAACTCAAGATGATACAATCATGATGTGTATCATTATGATAAAGATCTCGTCGAGATGGTTCATATGAGTCTTTGATTAAGAAATTTGGTCCTCATTGACCGAAGTTATAGAGCTTCAAAGTGTGAAAAGTCACAAAACTTGTATGTTTGAGCTGATTAAGTACTATTTTTCGTGGAACCTCAAGATGATACAATCATGATGTGTATAATTATGTTAAAGATCTCGTCGAGATGGTTCATTTGAGTCTTTGTTTAAGAAATTTGGTCTTCATTGACCGAAGTTATCGAGCTTCAACATGTGAAAAGTCACAAAAATTTTATGTTTGAGCTCATAAAGTACTATTTTTCGTGGAAACTCAAGATGATACAATCATGATGTGTTACGTCATGTTAAAGATCTCGTCGAGATGGTTCATTTGAGTCTTTGATTAAGAAATTTGGTCCTCATTGACCGAAGTTATCTTGCTTCAACATGTGAAAAGTCACAAAACTTGTATGTTTGAGCTCATAAAGTACTATTTTTCGTGGAAACTCAAGATGATACAATCATGATGTGTATCATTATGTTAAAGATCTCGTCGAGATGGTTCATTTGAGTCTTTGATTAAGAAATTTGGTCCTCATTGACCGAAGTTATAGAGCTTCAAAGTGTGAAAAGTCACAAAACTTGTATGTTTGAACTCATAAAGTACTATTTTTCTTTGAAACTCAAGATGATAAAATTATGATGTGTTACGTCGTGTTAAAGATCTCGTCGAGATGGTTCATTTGAGTCTTTGATTAAGAAATTTGGTCCTCATTGACCGAAGTTATAGAGCTTCAAAATGTGAAAAGTCACAAAACTTGTATGTTTGAGCTGATTAAGTACTATTTTTCGTGGAAACTCAAGATGATACAATCATGATGTGTATCATTATGTTAAAGATCTCGTCGAGATGGTTCATTTGAGTCTTTGATTAAGAAATTTGGTCCTCATTGACCGAAGTTATAGAGCTTCAAAGTGTGGAAAGTCACAAAACTTGTATGTTTGAGCTCATAAAGTACTATTTTTCTTTGAAACTCAAGATGATACAATCATGATGTGTAACGTCATGTTAAAGATCTCGTCGAGATGGTTCATTTGAGTATTTGATTAAGAAATTTGGTCCTCATTGACCGAAGTTATCGAGGTTCAACATGTGAAAAGTCACAAAAATTTTATGTTTGAGCTCATAAAGTACTATTTTTCGTGGAAACTCAAGATGATACAATCATGATGTGTTACGTCATGTTAAAGATCTCGTCGAGATGGTTCATTTGAGTCTTTGATTAAGAAATTTGGTCCTCATTGACCGAAGTTATCGAGCTTCAAATTGTGAAAAGTCACAAAACTTGTATGTTTGAGCTCATAAAGTACTATTTTTCTTTGAAACTCAAGATGATACAATCATGATGTGTTACGTCATGTTAAAGATCTCGTCGAGATGGTTCATATGAGTCTTTGATTAAGAAATTTGGTCCTCATTGACCGAAGTTATAGAGCTTCAAAGTGTGAAAAGTCACAAAACTTGTATGTTTGAGCTCATAAAGTACTATTTTTCTTTGAAACTCAAGATGATACAATCATGATGTGTTACGTCATGTTAAAGATCTCGTCGAGATGGTTCATATGAGTCTTTGATTAAGAAATTTGGTCCTCATTGACCGAAGTTATAGAGCTTCAAAGTGTGAAAAGTCACAAAACTTGATTGTTTGAGCTCATAAAGTACTATTTTTCTTTGAAACTCAAGATGATACAATCATGATGTGTTACGTCATGTTAAAGATCTCGTCGAGATGGTTCATTTGAGTATTTGATTAAGAAATTTGGTCCTCATTGACCGAAGTTATCGAGCTTCAACATGTGAAAAGTCACAAAAATTGTATGTTTGAGCTCATAAAGTACTAGTTTTCTTTGAAACTCAAGATGATACAATCATGATGTGTTACGTCGTGTTAAAGATCTCGTCGAGATGGTTCATTTGAGTCTTTGATTAAGAAATTTGGTCCTCATTGACCGAAGTTATAGAGCTTCAAAGTGTGAAAAGTCACAAAACTTGTATGTTTGAGCTCATAAAGTACTATTTTTCTTTGAAACTCAAGATGATACAATCATGATGTGTTACGTCGTGTTAAAGATCTCGTCGAGATGGTTCATTTGAGTCTTTGATTAAGAAATTTGGTCCTCATTGACCGAAGTTATAGAGCTTCAAAGTGTGAAAAGTCACAAAACTTGTATGTTTGAGCTCATAAAGTACTATTTTTCTTTGAAACTCAAGATGATACAATCATGATGTGTTACGTCATGTTAAAGATCTCGTCGAGATGGTTCATATGAGTCTTTGATTAAGAAATTTGGTCCTCATTGACCGAAGTTATAGAGCTTCAAAGTGTGAAAAGTCACAAAACTTGATTGTTTGAGCTCATAAAGTACTATTTTTCTTTGAAACTCAAGATGATACAATCATGATGTGTTACGTCATGTTAAAGATCTCGTCGAGATGGTTCATTTGAGTATTTGATTAAGAAATTTGGTCCTCATTGACCGAAGTTATCGAGCTTCAACATGTGAAAAGTCACAAAAATTGTATGTTTGAGCTCATAAAGTACTAGTTTTCTTTGAAACTCAAGATGATACAATCATGATGTGTTACGTCGTGTTAAAGATCTCGTCGAGATGGTTCATATGAGTCTTTGATTAAGAAATTTGGTCCTCATTGACCGAAGTTATAGAGCTTCAAAGTGTGAAAAGTCACAAAACTTGATTGTTTGAGCTCATAAAGTACTATTTTTCTTTGAAACTCAAGATGATACAATCATGATGTGTTACGTCATGTTAAAGATCTCGTCGAGATGGTTCATTTGAGTATTTGATTAAGAAATTTGGTCCTCATTGACCGAAGTTATCGAGCTTCAACATGTGAAAAGTCACAAAAATTGTATGTTTGAGCTCATAAAGTACTAGTTTTCTTTGAAACTCAAGATGATACAATCATGATGTGTTACGTCGTGTTAAAGATCTCGTCGAGATGGTTCATTTGAGTCTTTGATTAAGAAATTTGGTCCTCATTGACCGAAGTTATAGAGCTTCAAAATGTGAAAAGTCACAAAACTTGTATGTTTGAGCTGATTAAGTACTATTTTTCGTGGAAACTCAAGATGATACAATCATGATGTGTATCATTATGTTAAAGATCTCGTCGAGATGGTTCATTTGAGTCTTTGATTAAGAAATTTGGTCCTCATTGACCGAAGTTATAGAGCTTCAAAGTGTGGAAAGTCACAAAACTTGTATGTTTGAGCTCATAAAGTACTATTTTTCTTTGAAACTCAAGATGATACAATCATGATGTGTTACGTCATGTTAAAGATCTCGTCGAGATGGTTCATTTGAGTCTTAGATTAAGAAATTTGGTCCTCATTGACCGAAGTGATCGAGCTTCAAAATGTGAAAAGTCACAAAACTTGTATGTTTGAGCTGATTAAGTACTATTTTTCTTTGAAACTCAAGAAGATACAATAATGATGTGTAACGTCATGTTAAAGATCTCGTCGAGATGGTTCATTTGAGTATTTGATTAAGAAATTTGGTCCTCATTGACCGAAGTTATCGAGCTTCAACATGTGAAAAGTCACAAAAATTTTATGTTTGAGCTCATAAAGTACTATTTTTCGTGGAAACTCAAGATGATACAATCATGATGTGTTACGTCATGTTAAAGATCTCGTCGAGATGGTTCATTTGAGTCTTTGATTAAGAAATTTGGTCCTCATTGACCGAAGTTATCGAGCTTCAAATTGTGAAAAGTCACAAAACTTGTATGTTTGAGCTCATAAAGTACTATTTTTCTTTGAAACTCAAGATGATACAATCATGATGTGTTACGTCATGTTAAAGATCTCGTCGAGATGGTTCATATGAGTCTTTGATTAAGAAATTTGGTCCTCATTGACCGAAGTTATAGAGCTTCAAAGTGTGAAAAGTCACAAAACTTGTATGTTTGAGCTCATAAAGTACTATTTTTCTTTGAAACTCAAGATGATACAATCATGATGTGTTACGTCATGTTAAAGATCTCGTCGAGATGGTTCATATGAGTCTTTGATTAAGAAATTTGGTCCTCATTGACCGAAGTTATAGAGCTTCAAAGTGTGAAAAGTCACAAAACTTGATTGTTTGAGCTCATAAAGTACTATTTTTCTTTGAAACTCAAGATGATACAATCATGATGTGTTACGTCATGTTAAAGATCTCGTCGAGATGGTTCATTTGAGTATTTGATTAAGAAATTTGGTCCTCATTGACCGAAGTTATCGAGCTTCAACATGTGAAAAGTCACAAAAATTGTATGTTTGAGCTCATAAAGTACTAGTTTTCTTTGAAACTCAAGATGATACAATCATGATGTGTTACGTCGTGTTAAAGATCTCGTCGAGATGGTTCATTTGAGTCTTTGATTAAGAAATTTGGTCCTCATTGACCGAAGTTATAGAGCTTCAAAGTGTGAAAAGTCACAAAACTTGTATGTTTGAGCTCATAAAGTACTATTTTTCTTTGAAACTCAAGATGATACAATCATGATGTGTTACGTCGTGTTAAAGATCTCGTCGAGATGGTTCATTTGAGTCTTTGATTAAGAAATTTGGTCCTCATTGACCGAAGTTATAGAGCTTCAAAGTGTGAAAAGTCACAAAACTTGCATGTTTGAGCTCATAAAGTACTATTTTTCGTGGAAACTCAAGATGATACAATCATGATGTGTATCATTATGTTAAAGATCTCGTCGAGATGGTTCATTTGAGTCTTTGGTTAAGAAATTTGGTCCTCATTGACCGAAGTTATCTTGCTTCAACATGTGAAAAGTCACAAAACTTGTATGTTTGAGCTCATAAAGTACTATTTTTCGTGGAAACTCAAGATGATACAATCATGATGTGTTACGTCATGTTAAAGATCTCGTCGAGACGGTTCATTTGAATCTTTGATTAAGAAATTTGGTCCTCATTGACCGAAGTTATCTTGCTTCAACATGTGAAAAGTCACAAAACTTGTATGTTTGAGCTCAAAAAGTACTATTTTTCGTGGAAACTCAAGATGATACAATCATGATGTGTTACGTCATGTTAAAGATCTCGTCGAGACGGTTCATTTGAGTCTTTGATTAAGAAATTTGGTCCTCATTGACCGAAGTTATAGAGCTTCAAAGTGTGAAAAGTCACAAAACTTGCATGTTTGAGCTCATAAAGTACCATTTTTCGTGGAAACTCAAGATGATACAATCATGATTTGTATCATTATGTTAAAGATCTCGTCGAGATGGTTCATTTGAGTCTTTGGTTAAGAAATTTGGTCCTCATTGACCGAAGTTATCGAGCTTCAAAATGTGAAAAGTCACAAAACTTGTATGTTTGAGCTCATAAAGTACTATTTTTCGTGGAAACTCAAGATGATACAATCATGATGTGTATAATTATGTTAAAGATCTCGTCGAGATGGTTCATATGAGTCTTTGATTAAGAAATTTGGTCCTCATTGACCGAAGTTATAGAGCTTCAAAGTGTGAAAAGTCACAAAACTTGTATGTTTGAGCTCATAAAGTACTATTTTTCTTTGAAACTCAAGATGATACAATCATGATGTGTTACGTCATGTTAAAGATCTCGTCGAGATGGTTCATTTGAGTATTTGATTAAGAAATTTGGTCCTCATTGACCGAAGTTATCGAGCTTCAACATGTGAAAAGTCACAAAAATTTTATGTTTGAGCTCATAAAGTACTATTTTTCGTGGAAACTCAAGATGATACAATCATGATGTGTTACGTCATGTTAAAGATCTCGTCGAGATGGTTCATTTGAGTCTTTGTTTAAGAAATTTGGTCCTCATTGACCGAAGTTATAGAGCTTCAAAGTGTGAAAAGTCACAAAACTTGTATGTTTGAGCTCATAAAGTACTATTTTTCGTGGAAACTCAAGATGATACAATCATGATGTGTATCATTATGATAAAGATCTCGTCGAGATGGTTCATATGAGTCTTTGATTAAGAAATTTGGTCCTCATTGACCGAAGTTATAGAGCTTCAAAGTGTGAAAAGTCACAAAACTTGTATGTTTGAGCTGATTAAGTACTATTTTTCGTGGAAACTCAAGATGATACAATCATGATGTGTATAATTATGTTAAAGATCTCGTCGAGATGGTTCATTTGAGTCTTTGTTTAAGAAATTTGGTCTTCATTGACCGAAGTTATCGAGCTTCAACATGTGAAAAGTCACAAAAATTTTATGTTTGAGCTCATAAAGTACTATTTTTCGTGGAAACTCAAGATGATACAATCATGATGTGTTACGTCATGTTAAAGATCTCGTCGAGATGGTTCATTTGAGTCTTTGATTAAGAAATTTGGTCCTCATTGACCGAAGTTATCTTGCTTCAACATGTGAAAAGTCACAAAACTTGTATGTTTGAGCTCATAAAGTACTATTTTTCGTGGAAACTCAAGATGATACAATCATGATGTGTTACGTCATGTTAAAGATCTCGTCGAGATGGTTCATTTGAGTATTTGATTAAGAAATTTGGTCCTCATTGACCGAAGTTATAGAGCTTCAAAGTGTGAAAAGTCACAAAACTTGTATGTTTGAGCTGATTAAGTACTATTTTTCGTGGAAACTCAAGATGATACAATCATGATGTGTATAATTATGTTAAAGATCTCGTCGAGATGGTTCATTTGAGTCTTTGATTAAGAAATTTGGTCCTCATTGACCGAAGTTATCGAGCTTCAAATTGTGAAAAGTCACAAAACTTGTATGTTTGAGCTCATAAAGTACTATTTTTCTTTGAAACTCAAGATGATACAATCATGATGTGTTACGTCATGTTAAAGATCTCGTCGAGATGGTTCATTTGAGTCTTTGATTAAGAAATTTGGTCCTCATTGACCGAAGTTATCTTGCTTCAACATGTGAAAAGTCACAAAACTTGTATGTTTGAGCTCATAAAGTACTAGTTTTCGTGGAAACTCAAGATGATACAATCATGATGTGTTACGTCATGTTAAAGATCTCGTCGAGATGGTTCATTTGAGTATTTGATTAAGAAATTTGGTCCTCATTGACCGAAGTTATAGAGCTTCAAAGTGTGAAAAGTCACAAAACTTGTATGTTTGAGCTCATAAAGTACTATTTTTCTTTGAAACTCAAGATGATACAATCATGATGTGTTACGTCATGTTAAAGATCTCGTCGAGATGGTTCATTTGAGTATTTGATTAAGAAATTTGGTCCTCATTGACCGAAGTTATCGAGCTTCAACATGTGAAAAGTCACAAAAATTTTATGTTTGAGCTCATAAAGTACTATTTTTCGTGGAAACTCAAGATGATACAATCATGATGTGTATCATTATGTTAAAGATCTCGTCGAGATGGTTCATTTGAGTCTTTGTTTAAGAAATTTGGTACTCATTGACCGAAGTTATCGAGCTTCAACATGTGAAAAGTCACAAAAATTGTATGTTTGAGCTCTTTAAGTACTATTTTTCTTTGAAACTCAAGATGATACAATCATGATGTGTTACGTCATGTTAAAGATCTCGTCGAGATGGTTCATTTGAGTCTTTGTTTAAGAAATTTGGTCCTCATTGACCGAAGTTATAGAGCTTCAACATGTGAAAAGTCACAAAACTTGTATGTTTGAGTTCATAAAGTACTATTTTTCTTTGAAACTCAAGATGATTGTATCATGATGTGTTACGTCATGTTAAAGATCTCGTCGAGATGGTTCATTTGAGTATTTGATTAAGAAATTTGGTCCTCATTGACCGAAGTTATCGAGCTTCAACATGTGAAAAGTCACAAAAATTTTATGTTTGAGCTCATAAAGTACTATTTTTCGTGGAAACTCAAGATGATACAATCATGATGTGTATCATTATGTTAAAGATCTCGTCGAGATGGTTCATTTGAGTCTTTGTTTAAGAAATTTGGTCCTCATTGACCGAAGTTATCGAGCTTCAAAGTGTGAAAAGTCACAAAACTTGTATGTTTGAGCTCATAAAGTACTATTTTTCTTTGAAACTCAAGATGATACAATCATGATGTGTATAATTATGTTAAAGATCTCGTCGAGATGGTTCATTTGAGTCTTTGATTAAGAAATTTGGTCCTCATTGACCGAAGTTATAGAGCTTCAAAATGTGAAAAGTCACAAAACTTGTATGTTTGAGCTGATTAAGTACTATTTTTCGTGGAAACTCAAGATGATACAATCATGATGTGTATCATTATGTTAAAGATCTCGTCGAGATGGTTCATTTGAGTCTTGGTTTAAGAAATTTGGTCCTCATTGACCGAAGTTATAGAGCTTCAAAGTGTGAAAAGTCACAAAACTTGATTGTTTGAGCTCATAAAGTACTATTTTTCTTTGAAACTCAAGATGATACAATCATGATGTGTATAATTATGTTAAAGATCTCGTCGAGATGGTTCATTTGAGTTTTTGATTAAGAAATTTGGTCCTCATTGACCGAAGTTATCGAGCTTCAAATTGTGAAAAGTCACAAAACTTGTATGTTTGAGCTCATAAAGTACTATTTTTCTTTGAAACTCAAGATGATACAATCATGATGTGTTACGTCATGTTAAAGATCTCGTCGAGATGGTTCATTTGAGTCTTTGATTAAGAAATTTGGTCCTCATTGACCGAAGTTATCTTGCTTCAACATGTGAAAAGTCACAAAACTTGTATGTTTGAGCTCATAAAGTACTATTTTTCGTGGAAACTCAAGATGATACAATCATGATGTGTTACGTCATGTTAAAGATCTCGTCGAGATGGTTCATTTGAGTCTTTGATTAAGAAATTTGGTCCTCATTGACCGAAGTTATCGAGCTTCAACATGTGAAAAGTCACAAAACTTGTATGTTTGAGCTCATAAAGTACTATTTTTCGTGGAAACTCAAGATGATACAATCATGATGTGTTACGTCATGTTAAAGATCTCGTCGAGATGGTTCATTTGAGTCTTTGATTAAGAAATTTGGTCCTCATTGACCGAAGTTATCGAGCTTCAAAGTGTGAAAAGTCACAAAACTTGTATGTTTGAGCTCATAAAGTACTATTTTTCTTTGAAACTCAAGATGATACAATCATGATGTGTTACGTCATGTTAAAGATCTCGTCGAGATGGTTCATTTGAGTCTTTGATTAAGAAATTTGGACCTCATTGACCGAAGTTATCGAGCTTCAACATGTGAAAAGTCACAAAAATTGTATGTTTGAGCTCATAAAGTACTATTTTTCTTTGAAACTCAAGATGATACAATCATGATGTGTTACGTCATGTTAAAGATCTCGTCGAGATGGTTCATTTGAGTCTTTGATTAAGAAATTTGGTCCTCATTGACCGAAGTTATAGAGCTTCAAAGTGTGAAAAGTCACAAAACTTGTATGTTTGAGCTCATAAAGTACTATTTTTCTTTGAAACTCAAGATGATACAATCATGATGTGTTACGTCGTGTTAAAGATCTCGTCGAGATGGTTCATTTGAGTCTATGATTAAGAAATTTGGTCCTCATTGACCGAAGTTATCGAGCTTCAAAGTGTGAAAAGTCACAAAACTTGTATGTTTGAGCTCATAAAGTACTATTTTTCTTTGAAACTCAAGATGATACAATCATGATGTGTTACGTCATGTTAAAGATCTCGTCGAGATGGTTCATTTGAGTATTTGATTAAGAAATTTGGTCCTCATTGACCGAAGTTATCGAGCTTCAAAATGTGAAAAGTCACAAAACTTGTATGTTTGAGCTGATTAAGTACTATTTTTCGTGGAAACTCAAGATCATACAATCATGATGTGTATCATTATGTAAAAGATCTCGTCGAGATGGTTCATTTGAGTCTTTGATTAAGAAATTTGGTCCTCATTGACCGAAGTTATCGAGCTTCAACATGTGAAAAGTCACAAAAATTGTATGTTTGAGCTCATAAAGTACTATTTTTCTTTGAAACTCAAGATGATACAATCATGATGTGTTACGTCGTGTTAAAGATCTCGTCGAGATGGTTCATTTGAGTCTTTGATTAAGAAATTTGGTCCTCATTGACCGAAGTTATCGAGCTTCAACATGTGAAAAGTCACAAAAATTGTATGTTTGAGCTCATAAAGTACTATTTTTCTTTGAAACTCAAGATGATACAATCATGATGTGTTACGTCATGTTAAAGATCTCGTCGAGATGGTTCATTTGAGTCTTTGATTAAGAAATTTGGTCCTCATTGACCGAAGTTATAGAGCTTCAAAGTGTGAAAAGTCACAAAACTTGTATGTTTGAGCTCATAAAGTACTATTTTTCTTTGAAACTCAAGATGATACAATCATGATGTGTTACGTCATGTTAAAGATCTCGTCGAGATGGTTCATTTGAGTATTTGATTAAGAAATTTGGTCCTCATTGACCGAAGTTATCGAGCTTCAACATGTGAAAAGTCACAAAAATTGTATGTTTGAGCTCATAAAGTACTATTTTTTGTGGAAACTCAAGATGATACAATCATGATGTGTTACGTCATGTTAAAGATCTCGTCGAGATGGTTCATTTGAGTCTTTGACTAAGAAATTTGGTCCTCATTGACCGAAGTTATAGAGCTTCAAAGTGTGAAAAGTCACAAAACTTGTATGTTTGAGCTCATAAAGTACTATTTTTCTTTGAAACTCAAGATGATACAATCATGATGTGTTACGTCATGTTAAAGATCTCGTCGAGATGGTTCATTTGAGTATTTGATTAAGAAATTTGGTCCTCATTGACCGAAGTTATCGAGCTTCAAAATGTGAAAAGTCACAAAACTTGTATGTTTGAGCTGATTAAGTACTATTTTTCGTGGAAACTCAATATGATACAATCATGATGTGTATCATTATGTTAAAGATCTCGTCGAGATGGTTCATTTGAGTCTTTGTTTAAGAAATTTGGTCCTCATTGACCGAAGTTATCGAGCCCCAACATGTGAAAAGTCACAAAAATTGTATGTTTGAGCTCTTTAAGTACTATTTTTCTTTGAAACTCAAGATGATACAATCATGATGTGTTACGTCATGTTAAAGATCTCGTCGAGATGGTTCATTTGAGTCTTTGATTAAGAAATTTGGTCCTCATTGACCGAAGTTATCGAGCTTCAACATGTGAAAAGTCACAAAACTTGTATGTTTGAGCTCATAAAGTACTATTTTTCGTGGAAACTCAAGATGATACAATCATGATGTGTTACGTCATGTTAAAGATCTCGTCGAGATGGTTCATTTGAGTCTTTGATTAAGAAATTTGGTCCTCATTGACCGAAGTTATAGAGCTTCAAAGTGTGAAAAGTCACAAAACTTGTATGTTTGAGCTCATAAAGTACTATTTTTCTTTGAAACTCAAGATGATACAATCATGATGTGTTACGTCATGTTAAAGATCTCGTCGAGATGGTTCATTTGAGTATTTGATTAAGAAATTTGGTCCTCATTGACCGAAGTTATCGAGCTTCAACATGTGATAAGTCACAAAAATTGTATGTTTGAGCTCATAAAGTACTATTTTTCTTTGAAACTCAAGATGATACAATCATGATGTGTTACGTCGTGTTAAAGATCTCGTCGAGATGGTTCATTTGAGTCTTTGATTAAGAAATTTGGTCCTCATTGACCGAAGTTATCGAGCTTCAAAGTGTGAAAAGTCACAAAACTTGTATCTTTGAGCTCATAAAGTACTATTTTTCTTTGAAACTCAAGATGATACAATCATGATGTGTTACGTCATGTTAAAGATCTCGTCGAGATGGTTCATTTGAGTATTTGATTAAGAAATTTGGTCCTCATTGACCGAAGTTATCGAGCTTCAACATGTGAAAAGTCACAAAAATTGTATGTTTGAGCTCATAAAGTACTATTTTTCGTGGAAACTCAAGATGATACAATCATGATGTGTTACGTCATGTTAAAGATCTCGTCGAGATGGTTCATTTGAGTCTTTGACTAAGAAATTTGGTCCTCATTGACCGAAGTTATAGAGCTTCAAAGTGTGAAAAGTCACAAAACTTGTATGTTTGAGATCATAAAGTACTATTTTTCTTTGAAACTCAAGATGATACAATCATGATGTGTTACGTCATGTTAAAGATCTCGTCGAGATGGTTCATTTGAGTATTTGATTAAGAAATTTGGTCCTCATTGACCGAAGTTATCGAGCTTCAAAATGTGAAAAGTCACAAAACTTGTATGTTTGAGCTGATTAAGTACTATTTTTCGTGGAAACTCAAGATGATACAATCATGATGTGTATCATTATGTTAAAGATCTCGTCGAGATGGTTCATTTGAGTCTTTGATTAAGAAATTTGGTCCTCATTGACCGAAGTTATCGAGCTTCAAAGTGTGAAAAGTCACAAAACTTGTATGTTTGAGCTCATAAAGTACTATTTTTCTTTGAAACTCAAGATGATACAATCATGATGTGTTACGTCATGTTAAAGATCTCGTCGAGATGGTTCATTTGAGTCTTGGATTAAGAAATTTTGTCCTCATTGACCGAAGTTATCGAGCTTCAACATGTGAAAAGTCACAAAAATTGTATGTTTGAGCTCATAAAGTACTATTTTTCTTTGAAACTCAAGATGATACAATCATGATGTGTTACGTCGTGTTAAAGATCTCGTCGAGATGGTTCATTTGAGTCTTTGATTAAGAAATTTGGTCCTCATTGACCGAAGTTATAGAGCTTCAAAGTGCGAAAAGTCACAAAACTTGTATGTTTGAGCTCATAAAGTACTATTTTTCTTTGAAACTCAAGATGATACAATCATGATGTGTTACGTCATGTTAAAGATCTCGTCGAGATGGTTCATTTGAGTCTTTGATTAAGAAATTTGGTCCTCATTGACCGAAGTTATCGAGCTTCAACATGTGTAAAGTCACAAAACTTGTATGTTTGAGCTCATAAAGTACTATTTTTCGTGGAAACTCAAGATGATACAATCATGATGTGTTACGTCATGTTAAAGATCTCGTCGAGATGGTTCATTTGAGTCTTTGATTAAGAAATTTGGTCCTCATTGACCGAAGTTATCGAGCTTCAAAATGTGAAAAGTCACAAAACTTGTATGTTTGAGCTGATTAAGTACTATTTTTCGTGGAAACTCAAGATCATACAATCATGATGTGTATCATTATGTAAAAGATCTCGTCGAGATGGTTCATTTGAGTCTTTGATTAAGAAATTTGGTCCTCATTGACCGAAGTTATCGAGCTTCAACATGTGAAAAGTCACAAAAATTGTATGTTTGAGCTCATAAAGTACTATTTTTCTTTGAAACTCAAGATGATACAATCATGATGTGTTACGTCGTGTTAAAGATCTCGTCGAGATGGTTCATTTGAGTCTTTGATTAAGAAATTTGGTCCTCATTGACCGAAGTTATCGAGCTTCAACATGTGATAAGTCACAAAAATTGTATGTTTGAGCTCATAAAGTACTATTTTTCTTTGAAACTCAAGATGATACAATCATGATGTGTTACGTCGTGTTAAAGATCTCGTCGAGATGGTTCATTTGAGTATTTGATTAAGAAATTTGGTCCTCATTGACCGAAGTTATCGAGCTTCAACATGTGAAAAGTCACAAAAATTGTATGTTTGAGCTCATAAAGTACTATTTTTCGCGGAAACTCAAGATGATACAATCATGATGTGTTACGTCGTGTTAAAGATCTCGTCGAGATGGTTCATTTGAGTCTTTGATTAAGAAATTTGGTCCTCATTGACCGAAGTTATAGAGCTTCAAAGTGTGAAAAGTCACAAAAATTGTATGTTTGAGCTCATAAAGTACTATTTTTCTTTGAAACTCAAGATGATACAATCATGATGTGTTACGTCATGTTAAAGATCTCGTCGAGATGGTTCATTTGAGTCTTTGATTAAGAAATTTGGTCCTCATTGACCGAAATTATAGAGTTTCAAAGTGTGAAAAGTCACAAAACTTGTATGTTTGAGCTCATAAAGTACTATTTTTCTTTGAAACTCAAGATGATACAATCATGATGTGTTACGTCATGTTAAAGATCTCGTCGAGATGGTTCATTTGAGTATTTGATTAAGAAATTTGGTCCTCATTGACCGAAGTTATCGAGCTTCAACATGTGAAAAGTCACAAAAATTTTATGTTTGAGCTCATAAAGTACTATTTTTCGTGGAAACTCAAGATGATACAATCATGATGTGTATCATTATGTTAAAGATCTCGTCGAGATGGTTCATTTGAGTCTTTGTTTAAGAAATTTGGTACTCATTGACCGAAGTTATCGAGCTTCAACATGTGAAAAGTCACAAAAATTGTATGTTTGAGCTCTTTAAGTACTATTTTTCTTTGAAACTCAAGATGATACAATCATGATGTGTTACGTCATGTTAAAGATCTCGTCGAGATGGTTCATTTGAGTCTTTGTTTAAGAAATTTGGTCCTCATTGACCGAAGTTATAGAGCTTCAACATGTGAAAAGTCACAAAACTTGTATGTTTGAGTTCATAAAGTACTATTTTTCTTTGAAACTCAAGATGATTGTATCATGATGTGTTACGTCATGTTAAAGATCTCGTCGAGATGGTTCATTTGAGTATTTGATTAAGAAATTTGGTCCTCATTGACCGAAGTTATCGAGCTTCAACATGTGAAAAGTCACAAAAATTTTATGTTTGAGCTCATAAAGTACTATTTTTCGTGGAAACTCAAGATGATACAATCATGATGTGTATCATTATGTTAAAGATCTCGTCGAGATGGTTCATTTGAGTCTTTGTTTAAGAAATTTGGTCCTCATTGACCGAAGTTATCGAGCCCCAACATGTGAAAAGTCACAAAAATTGTATGTTTGAGCTCTTTAAGTACTATTTTTCTTTGAAACTCAAGATGATACAATCATGATGTGTTACGTCATGTTAAAGATCTCGTCGAGATGGTTCATTTGAGTCTTTGATTAAGAAATTTGGTCCTCATTGACCGAAGTTATAGAGCTTCAAAGTGTGAAAAGTCACAAAACTTGTATGTTTGAGCTCATAAAGTACTATTTTTCGTGGAAACTCAAGATGATACAATCATGATGTGTTACGTCATGTTAAAGATCTCGTCGAGATGGTTCATTTGAGTATTTGATTAAGAAATTTGGTCCTCATTGACCGAAGTTATCGAGCTTCAACATGTGAAAAGTCACAAAAATTGTATGTTTGAGCTCATAAAGTACTATTTTTCGTGGAAACTCAAGATGATACAATCATGATGTGTTACGTCATGTTAAAGATCTCGTCGAGATGGTTCATTTGAGTCTTTGACTAAGAAATTTGGTCCTCATTGACCGAAGTTATAGAGCTTCAAAGTGTGAAAAGTCACAAAACTTGTATGTTTGAGATCATAAAGTACTATTTTTCTTTGAAACTCAAGATGATACAATCATGATGTGTTACGTCATGTTAAAGATCTCGTCGAGATGGTTCATTTGAGTATTTGATTAAGAAATTTGGTCCTCATTGACCGAAGTTATCGAGCTTCAAAATGTGAAAAGTCACAAAACTTGTATGTTTGAGCTGATTAAGTACTATTTTTCGTGGAAACTCAAGATGATACAATCATGATGTGTATCATTATGTTAAAGATCTCGTCGAGATGGTTCATTTGAGTCTTTGATTAAGAAATTTGGTCCTCATTGACCGAAGTTATCGAGCTTCAAAGTGTGAAAAGTCACAAAACTTGTATGTTTGAGCTCATAAAGTACTATTTTTCTTTGAAACTCAAGATGATACAATCATGATGTGTTACGTCATGTTAAAGATCTCGTCGAGATGGTTCATTTGAGTCTTGGATTAAGAAATTTTGTCCTCATTGACCGAAGTTATCGAGCTTCAACATGTGAAAAGTCACAAAAATTGTATGTTTGAGCTCATAAAGTACTATTTTTCTTTGAAACTCAAGATGATACAATCATGATGTGTTACGTCGTGTTAAAGATCTCGTCGAGATGGTTCATTTGAGTCTTTGATTAAGAAATTTGGTCCTCATTGACCGAAGTTATAGAGCTTCAAAGTGCGAAAAGTCACAAAACTTGTATGTTTGAGCTCATAAAGTACTATTTTTCTTTGAAACTCAAGATGATACAATCATGATGTGTTACGTCATGTTAAAGATCTCGTCGAGATGGTTCATTTGAGTCTTTGATTAAGAAATTTGGTCCTCATTGACCGAAGTTATCGAGCTTCAACATGTGTAAAGTCACAAAACTTGTATGTTTGAGCTCATAAAGTACTATTTTTCGTGGAAACTCAAGATGATACAATCATGATGTGTTACGTCATGTTAAAGATCTCGTCGAGATGGTTCATTTGAGTCTTTGATTAAGAAATTTGGTCCTCATTGACCGAAGTTATCGAGCTTCAAAATGTGAAAAGTCACAAAACTTGTATGTTTGAGCTGATTAAGTACTATTTTTCGTGGAAACTCAAGATCATACAATCATGATGTGTATCATTATGTAAAAGATCTCGTCGAGATGGTTCATTTGAGTCTTTGATTAAGAAATTTGGTCCTCATTGACCGAAGTTATCGAGCTTCAACATGTGAAAAGTCACAAAAATTGTATGTTTGAGCTCATAAAGTACTATTTTTCTTTGAAACTCAAGATGATACAATCATGATGTGTTACGTCGTGTTAAAGATCTCGTCGAGATGGTTCATTTGAGTCTTTGATTAAGAAATTTGGTCCTCATTGACCGAAGTTATCGAGCTTCAACATGTGATAAGTCACAAAAATTGTATGTTTGAGCTCATAAAGTACTATTTTTCTTTGAAACTCAAGATGATACAATCATGATGTGTTACGTCGTGTTAAAGATCTCGTCGAGATGGTTCATTTGAGTATTTGATTAAGAAATTTGGTCCTCATTGACCGAAGTTATCGAGCTTCAACATGTGAAAAGTCACAAAAATTGTATGTTTGAGCTCATAAAGTACTATTTTTCGCGGAAACTCAAGATGATACAATCATGATGTGTTACGTCGTGTTAAAGATCTCGTCGAGATGGTTCATTTGAGTCTTTGATTAAGAAATTTGGTCCTCATTGACCGAAGTTATAGAGCTTCAAAGTGTGAAAAGTCACAAAAATTGTATGTTTGAGCTCATAAAGTACTATTTTTCTTTGAAACTCAAGATGATACAATCATGATGTGTTACGTCATGTTAAAGATCTCGTCGAGATGGTTCATTTGAGTCTTTGATTAAGAAATTTGGTCCTCATTGACCGAAATTATAGAGTTTCAAAGTGTGAAAAGTCACAAAACTTGTATGTTTGAGCTCATAAAGTACTATTTTTCTTTGAAACTCAAGATGATACAATCATGATGTGTTACGTCATGTTAAAGATCTCGTCGAGATGGTTCATTTGAGTATTTGATTAAGAAATTTGGTCCTCATTGACCGAAGTTATCGAGCTTCAACATGTGAAAAGTCACAAAAATTTTATGTTTGAGCTCATAAAGTACTATTTTTCGTGGAAACTCAAGATGATACAATCATGATGTGTATCATTATGTTAAAGATCTCGTCGAGATGGTTCATTTGAGTCTTTGTTTAAGAAATTTGGTACTCATTGACCGAAGTTATCGAGCTTCAACATGTGAAAAGTCACAAAAATTGTATGTTTGAGCTCTTTAAGTACTATTTTTCTTTGAAACTCAAGATGATACAATCATGATGTGTTACGTCATGTTAAAGATCTCGTCGAGATGGTTCATTTGAGTCTTTGTTTAAGAAATTTGGTCCTCATTGACCGAAGTTATAGAGCTTCAACATGTGAAAAGTCACAAAACTTGTATGTTTGAGTTCATAAAGTACTATTTTTCTTTGAAACTCAAGATGATTGTATCATGATGTGTGACGTCATGTTAAAGATCTCGTCGAGATGGTTCATTTGAGTATTTGATTAAGAAATTTGGTCCTCATTGACCGAAGTTATCGAGCTTCAACATGTGAAAAGTCACAAAAATTTTATGTTTGAGCTCATAAAGTACTATTTTTCGTGGAAACTCAAGATGATACAATCATGATGTGTATCATTATGTTAAAGATCTCGTCGAGATGGTTCATTTGAGTCTTTGTTTAAGAAATTTGGTCCTCATTGACCGAAGTTATCGAGCCCCAACATGTGAAAAGTCACAAAAATTGTATGTTTGAGCTCTTTAAGTACTATTTTTCTTTGAAACTCAAGATGATACAATCATGATGTGTTACGTCATGTTAAAGATCTCGTCGAGATGGTTCATTTGAGTCTTTGATTAAGAAATTTGGTCCTCATTGACCGAAGTTATAGAGCTTCAAAGTGTGAAAAGTCACAAAACTTGTATGTTTGAGCTCATAAAGTACTATTTTTCGTGGAAACTCAAGATGATACAATCATGATGTGTTACGTCGTGTTAAAGATCTCGTCGAGATGGTTCATTTGAGTCTTTGATTAAGAAATTTGGTCCTCATTGACCGAAGTTATAGAGCTTCAAAGTGTGAATAGTCACAAAACTTGTATGTTTGAGCTCATAAAGTACTATTTTTCTTTGAAACTCAAGATGATACAATCATGATGTGTTACGTCATGTTAAAGATCTCGTCGAGATGGTTCATTTGAGTCTTTGATTAAGAAATTTGGTCCTCATTGACCGAAGTTATCGAGCTTCAACATGTGAAAAGTCACAAAACTTGTATGTGTGAGCTCATAAAGTACTATTTTTCGTGGAAACTCAAGATGATACAATCATGATGTGTTACGTCATGTTAAAGATCTCGTCGAGATGGTTCATTTGAGTCTTTGATTAAGAAATTTGGTCCTCATTGACCGAAGTTATCGAGCTTCAACATGTGAAAAGTCACAAAAATTGTATGTTTGAGCTCTTTAAGTACTATTTTTCTTTGAAACTCAAGATGATACAATCATGATGTGTTACGTCATGTTAAAGATCTCGTCGAGATGGTTCATTTGAGTCTTTGTTTAAGAAATTTGGTACTCATTGACCGAAGTTATCGAGCTTCAACATGTGAAAAGTCACAAAAATTGTATGTTTGAGCTCTTTAAGTACTATTTTTCTTTGAAACTCAAGATGATACAATCATGATGTGTTACGTCATGTTAAAGATCTCGTCGAGATGGTTCATTTGAGTCTTTGATTAAGAAATTTGGTCCTCATTGACCGAAGTTATAGAGCTTCAAAGTGTGAAAAGTCACACAACTTGTATGTTTGAGCTCATAAAGTACTATTTTTCTTTGAGACTCAAGATGATACAATCATGATGTGTTACGTCATGTTAAAGATCTCGTCGAGATGGTTCATTTGAGTATTTGATTAAGAAATTTGGTCCTCATTGACCGAAGTTATCGAGCTTCAACATGTGAAAAGTCACAAAAATTGTATGTTTGAGCTCATAAAGTACTATTTTTCGTGGAAACTCAAGATGATACAATCATGATGTGTTACGTCATGTTAAAGATCTCGTCGAGATGGTTCATTTGAGTCTTTGATTAAGAAATTTTGTCCTCATTGACCGAAGTTATCGAGCTTCAACATGTGAAAAGTCACAAAAATTGTATGTTTGAGCTCATAAAGTACTATTTTTCTTTGCAACTCAAGATGATACAATCATGATGTGTTACGTCATGTTAAAGATCTCGTCGAGATGGTTCATTCGAGTCTTTGATTAAGAAATTTGGTCCTCATTGACCGAAGTTATCGAGCTTCAAAGTGTGAAAAGTCACAAAACTTGTATGTTTGAGCTCATAAAGTACTATTTTTCTTTGAAACTCAAGATGATACAATCATGATGTGTTACGTCATGTTAAAGATCTCGTCGAGATGGTTCATTTGAGTGTTTGATTAAGAAATTTTGTCCTCATTGACCGAAGTTATCGAGCTTCAACATGTGAAAAGTCACAAAAATTGTATGTTTGAGCTCATAAAGTACTATTTTTCTTTGAAACTCAAGATGATACAATCATGATGTGTTACGTCGTGTTAAAGATCTCGTCGAGATGGTTCATTTGAGTCTTTGATTAAGAAATTTGGTCCTCATTGACCGAAGTTATAGAGCTTCAAAGTGCGAAAAGTCACAAAACTTGTATGTTTGAGCTCATAAAGTACTATTTTTCTTTGAAACTCAAGATGATACAATCATGATGTGTTACGTCATGTTAAAGATCTCGTCGAGATGGTTCATTTGAGTCTTTGATTAAGAAATTTGGTCCTCATTGACCGAAGTTATCGAGCTTCAACATGTGAAAAGTCACAAAACTTGTATGTTTGAGCTCATAAAGTACTATTTTTCGTGGAAACTCAAGATGATACAATCATGATGTGTTACGTCATGTTAAAGATCTCGTCGAGATGGTTCATTTGAGTCTTTGATTAAGAAATTTGGTCCTCATTGACCGAAGTTATAGAGCTTCAAAGTGTGAAAAGTCACAAAACTTGTATGTTTGAGCTCATAAAGTACTATTTTTCTTTGAAACTCAAGATGATACAATCATGATGTGTTACGTCATGTTAAAGATCTCGTCGAGATGGTTCATTTGAGTCTTTGATTAAGAAATTTGGTCCTCATTGACCGAAGTTATCGAGCTTCAACATGTGAAAAGTCACAAAAATTGTATGTTTGAGCTCATAAAGTACTATTTTTCTTTGAAACTCAAGATGATACAATCATGATGTGTTACGTCATGTTAAAGATCTCGTCGAGATGGTTCATTTGAGTATTTGATTAAGAAATTTGGTCCTCACTGACCGAAGTTATCGAGCTTCAACATGTGATAAGTCACAAAAATTGTATGTTTGAGCTCATAAAGTACTATTTTTCTTTGAAACTCAAGATGATACAATCATGATGTGTTACGTCGTGTTAAAGATCTCGTCGAGATGGTTCATTTGAGTCTTTGATTAAGAAATTTGGTCCTCATTGACCGAAGTTATAGAGCTTCAAAGTGTGAAAAGTCACAAAACTTGTATGTTTGAGCTCATAAAGTACTATTTTTCTTTGAAACTCAAGATGATACAATCATGATGTGTTACGTCATGTTAAAGATCTCGTCGAGATGGTTCATTTGAGTATTTGATTAAGAAATTTGGTCCTCATTGACCGAAGTTATCGAGCTTCAACATGTGAAAAGTCACAAAAATTGTATGTTTGAGCTCATAAAGTACTATTTTTCGTGGAAACTCAAGATGATACAATCATGATGTGTTACGTCATGTTAAAGATCTCGTCGAGATGGTTCATTTGAGTCTTTGATTAAGAAATTTTGTCCTCATTGACCGAAGTTATCGAGCTTCAACATGTGAAAAGTCACAAAAATTGTATGTTTGAGCTCATAAGGTACTATTTTTCTTTGAAACTCAAGATGATACAATCATGATGTGTTACGTCATGTTAAAGATCTCGTCGAGATGGTTCATTTGAGTATTTGATTAAGAAATTTGGTCCTCATTGACCGAAGTTATCGAGCTTCAACATGTGAAAAGTCACAAAAATTGTATGTTTGAGCTCATAAAGTACTATTTTTCTTTGAAACTCAAGATGATACAATCATGATGTGTTACGTCGTGTTAAAGATCTCGTCGAGATGGTTCATTTGAGTCTTTGATTAAGAAATTTGGTCCTCATTGACCGAAGTTATAGAGCTTCAAAGTGTGAAAAGTCACACAACTTGTATGTTTGAGCTCATAAAGTACTATTTTTCTTTGAGACTCAAGATGATACAATCATGATGTGTTACGTCATGTTAAAGATCTCGTCGAGATGGTTCATTTGAGTATTTGATTAAGAAATTTGGTCCTCATTGACCGAAGTTATAGAGCTTCAAAGTGTGAAAAGTCACAAAACTTGTATGTTTGAGCTCATAAAGTACTATTTTTCGTGGAAACTCAAGATGATACAATCATGATGTGTTACGTCATGTTAAAGATCTCGTCGAGATGGTTCATTTGAGTCTTTGATTAAGAAATTTTGTCCTCATTGACCGAAGTTATCGAGCTTCAACATGTGAAAAGTCACAAAAATTGTATGTTTGAGCTCATAAAGTACTATTTTTCTTTGCAACTCAAGATGATACAATCATGATGTGTTACGTCATGTTAAAGATCTCGTCGAGATGGTTCATTTGAGTCTTTGATTAAGAAATTTGGTCCTCATTGACCGAAGTTATCGAGCTTCAAAGTGTGAAAAGTCACAAAACTTGTATGTTTGAGCTCATAAAGTACTATTTTTCTTTGAAACTCAAGATGATACAATCATGATGTGTTACGTCATGTTAAAGATCTCGTCGAGATGGTTCATTTGAGTCTTTGATTAAGAAATTTTGTCCTCATTGACCGAAGTTATCGAGCTTCAACATGTGAAAAGTCACAAAAATTGTATGTTTGAGCTCATAAAGTACTATTTTTCTTTGAAACTCAAGATGATACAATCATGATGTGTTACGTCGTGTTAAAGATCTCGTCGAGATGGTTCATTTGAGTCTTTGATTAAGAAATTTGGTCCTCATTGACCGAAGTTATAGAGCTTCAAAGTGCGAAAAGTCACAAAACTTGTATGTTTGAGCTCATAAAGTACTATTTTTCTTTGAAACTCAAGATGATACAATCATGATGTGTTACGTCATGTTAAAGATCTCGTCGAGATGGTTCATTTGAGTCTTTGATTAAGAAATTTGGTCCTCATTGACCGAAGTTATCGAGCTTCAACATGTGAAAAGTCACAAAACTTGTATGTTTGAGCTCATAAAGTACTATTTTTCGTGGAAACTCAAGATGATACAATCATGATGTGTTACGTCATGTTAAAGATCTCGTCGAGATGGTTCATTTGAGTCTTTGATTAAGAAATTTGGTCCTCATTGACCGAAGTTATAGAGCTTCAAAGTGTGAAAAGTCACAAAACTTGTATGTTTGAGCTCATAAAGTACTATTTTTCTTTGAAACTCAAGATGATACAATCATGATGTGTTACGTCATGTTAAAGATCTCGTCGAGATGGTTCATTTGAGTCTTTGATTAAGAAATTTGGTCCTCATTGACCGAAGTTATCGAGCTTCAACATGTGAAAAGTCACAAAAATTGTATGTTTGAGCTCATAAAGTACTATTTTTCTTTGAAACTCAAGATGATACAATCATGATGTGTTACGTCATGTTAAAGATCTCGTCGAGATGGTTCATTTGAGTATTTGATTAAGAAATTTGGTCCTCACTGACCGAAGTTATCGAGCTTCAACATGTGATAAGTCACAAAAATTGTATGTTTGAGCTCATAAAGTACTATTTTTCTTTGAAACTCAAGATGATACAATCATGATGTGTTACGTCGTGTTAAAGATCTCGTCGAGATGGTTCATTTGAGTCTTTGATTAAGAAATTTGGTCCTCATTGACCGAAGTTATAGAGCTTCAAAGTGTGAAAAGTCACAAAACTTGTATGTTTGAGCTCATAAAGTACTATTTTTCTTTGAAACTCAAGATGATACAATCATGATGTGTTACGTCATGTTAAAGATCTCGTCGAGATGGTTCATTTGAGTATTTGATTAAGAAATTTGGTCCTCATTGACCGAAGTTATCGAGCTTCAACATGTGAAAAGTCACAAAAATTGTATGTTTGAGCTCATAAAGTACTATTTTTCGTGGAAACTCAAGATGATACAATCATGATGTGTTACGTCATGTTAAAGATCTCGTCGAGATGGTTCATTTGAGTCTTTGATTAAGAAATTTTGTCCTCATTGACCGAAGTTATCGAGCTTCAACATGTGAAAAGTCACAAAAATTGTATGTTTGAGCTCATAAAGTACTATTTTTCTTTGCAACTCAAGATGATACAATCATGATGTGTTACGTCATGTTAAAGATCTCGTCGAGATGGTTCATTTGAGTATTTGATTAAGAAATTTGGTCCTCATTGACCGAAGTTATCGAGCTTCAAAATGTGAAAAGTCACAAAACTTGTATGTTTGAGCTCATAAAGTACTATTTTTCGTGGAAACTCAAGATGATACAATCATGATGTGTTACGTCATGTTAAAGATCTCGTCGAGATGGTTCATTTGAGTATTTGATTAAGAAATTTGGTCCTCATTGACCGAAGTTATCGAGCTTCAACATGTGAAAAGTCACAAAAATTGTATGTTTGAGCTCATAAAGTACTATTTTTCTTTGAAACTCAAGATGATACAATCATGATGTGTTACGTCGTGTTAAAGATCTCGTCGAGATGGTTCATTTGAGTCTTTGATTAAGAAATGTGGTCCTCATTGACCGAAGTTATAGAGCTTCAAAGTGTGAAAAGTCACAAAACTTGTATGTTTGAGCTCATAAAGTACTATTTTTCTTTGAAACTCAAGATGATACAATCATGATGTGTTACGTCATGTTAAAGATCTCGTCGAGATGGTTCATTTGAGTATTTGATTAAGAAATTTGGTCCTCATTGACCGAAGTTATCGAGCTTCAAAATGTGAAAAGTCACAAAACTTGTATGTTTGAGCTCATAAAGTACTATTTTTCGTGGAAACTCAAGATGATACAATCATGATGTGTTACGTCATGTTAAAGATCTCGTCGAGATGGTTCATTTGAGTCTTTGATTAAGAAATTTGGTCCTCATTGACCGAAGTTATCGAGCTTCAACATGTGAAAAGTCACAAAAATTGTATGTTGGAGCTCATAAAGTACTATTTTTCTTTGAAACTCAAGATGATACAATCATGATGTGTTACGTCATGTTAAAGATCTCGTCGAGATGGTTCATTTGAGTATTTGATTAAGAAATTTGGTCCTCATTGACCGAAGTTATCGAGCTTCAACATGTGAAAAGTCACAAAAATTGTATATTTGAGCTCATAAAGTACTATTTTCCTTTGAAACTCAAGATGATACAATCATGATGTGTTACGTCGTGTTAAAGATCTCGTCGAGATGGTTCATTTGAGTCTTTGATTAAGAAATTTGGTCCTCATTGACCGAAGTTATAGAGCTTCAAAGTGTGAAAAGTCACAAAACTTGTATGTTTGAGCTCATAAAGTACTATTTTTCGTGGAAACTCAAGATGATACAATCATGATGTGTTACGTCATGTTAAAGATCTCGTCGAGATGGTTCATTTGAGTCTTTGATTAAGAAATTTGGTCCTCATTGACCGAAGTTATAGAGCTTCAAAGTGTGAAAAGTCACAAAACTTGTATGTTTGAGCTCATAAAGTACTATTTTTCTTTGAAACTCAAGATGATACAATCATGATGTGTTACGTCGTGTTAAAGATCTCGTCGAGATGGTTCATTTGAGTCTTTGATTAAGAAATTTGGTCCTCATTGACCGAAGTTATAGAGCTTCAAAGTGTGAAAAGTCACAAAACTTGTATGTTTGAGCTCATAAAGTACTATTTTTCTTTGAAACTCAAGATGATACAATCATGATGTGTTACGTCATGTTAAAGATCTCGTCGAGATGGTTCATTTGAGTATTTGATTAAGAAATTTGGTCCTCATTGACCGAAGTTATCGAGCTTCAACATGTGAAAAGTCACAAAAATTGTATGTTTGAGCTCATAAAGTACTATTTTTCGTGGAAACTCAAGATGATACAATCATGATGTGTTACGTCATGTTAAAGATCTCGTCGAGATGGTTCATTTGAGTCTTTGATTAAGAAATTTGGTCCTCATTGACCGAAGTTATAGAGCTTCAAAGTGTGAAAAGTCACAAAACTTGTATGTTTGAGCTCATAAAGTACTATTTTTCTTTGAAACTCAAGATGATACAATCATGATGTGTTACGTCATGTTAAAGATCTCGTCGAGATGGTTCATTTGAGTATTTGATTAAGAAATTTGGTCCTCATTGTCCGAAGTTATCGAGCTTCAAAATGTGAAAAGTCACAAAACTTGTATGTTTGAGCTCATAAAGTACTATTTTTCGTGGAAACTCAAGATGATACAATCATGATGTGTTACGTCATGTTAAAGATCTCGTCGAGATGGTTCATTTGAGTCTTTGATTAAGAAATTTGGTCCTCATTGACCGAAGTTATCGAGCTTCAACATGTGAAAAGTCACAAAAATTGTATGTTTGAGCTCATAAAGTACTATTTTTCTTTGAAACTCAAGATGATACAATCATGATGTGTTACGTCATGTTAAAGATCTCGTCGAGATGGTTCATTTGAGTCTTTGATTAAGAAATTTGGTCCTCATTGACCGAAGTTATAGAGCTTCAAAGTGTGAAAAGTCACAAAACTTGTATGTTTGAGCTCATAAAGTACTATTTTTCTTTGAAACTCAAGATGATACAATCATGATGTGTTACGTCGTGTTAAAGATCTCGTCGAGATGGTTCATTTGAGTCTTTGATTAAGAAATTTGGTCCTCATTGACCGAAGTTATCGAGCTTCAAAGTGTGAAAAGTCACAAAACTTGTATGTTTGAGCTCATAAAGTACTATTTTTCTTTGAAACTCAAGATGATACAATCATGATGTGTTACGTCATGTTAAAGATCTCGTCGAGATGGTTCATTTGAGTCTTTGATTAAGAAATTTGGTCCTCATTGACCGAAGTTATAGAGCTTCAAAGTGTGAAAAGTCACAAAACTTGTATGTTTGAGCTCATAAAGTACTATTTTTCTTTGAAACTCAAGATGATACAATCATGATGTGTTACGTCGTGTTAAAGATCTCGTCGAGATGGTTCATTTGAGTCTTTGATTAAGAAATTTGGTCCTCATTGACCGAAGTTATCGAGCTTCAAAATGTGAAAAGTCACAAAACTTGTATGTTTGAGCTGATTAAGTACTATTTTTCGTGGAAACTCAAGATGATACAATCATGATGTGTATCATTATGTTAAAGATCTCGTCGAGATGGTTCATTTGAGTCTTTGATTAAGAAATTTGGTCCTCATTGACCGAAGTTATAGAGCTTCAAAGTGTGAAAAGTCACAAAACTTGTATGTTTGAGCTCATAAAGTACTATTTTTCTTTGAAACTCAAGATGATACAATCATGATGTGTTACGTCATGTTAAAGATCTCGTCGAGATGGTTCATTTGAGTCTTTGATTAAGAAATTTGGTCCTCATTGACCGAAGTTATCGAGCTTCAACATGTGAAAAGTCACAAAAATTGTATGTTTGAGCTCATAAAGTACTATTTTTCTTTGAAACTCAAGATGATACAATCATGATGTGTTACGTCGTGTTAAAGATCTCGTCGAGATGGTTCATTTGAGTCTTTGATTAAGAAATTTGGTCCTCATTGACCGAAGTTATAGAGCTTCAAAGTGTGAAAAGTCACAAAACTTGTATGTTTGAGCTCATAAAGTACTATTTTTCTTTGAAACTCAAGATGATACAATCATGATGTGTTACGTCATGTTAAAGATCTCGTCGAGATGGTTCATTTGAGTATTTGATTAAGAAATTTGGTCCTCATTGACCGAAGTTATCGAGCTTCAACATGTGAAAAGTCACAAAAATTGTATGTTTGAGCTCATAAAGTACTATTTTTCGTGGAAACTCAAGATGATACAATCATGATGTGTTACGTCATGTTAAAGATCTCGTCGAGATGGTTCATTTGAGTCTTTGATTAAGAAATTTTGTCCTCATTGACCGAAGTTATCGAGCTTCAACATGTGAAAAGTCACAAAAATTGTATGTTTGAGCTCATAAAGTACTATTTTTCGTGGAAACTCAAGATGATACAATCATGATGTGTTACGTCATGTTAAAGATCTCGTCGAGATGGTTCATTTGAGTCTTTGATTAAGAAATTTGGTCCTCATTGACCGAAGTTATCGAGCTTCAACATGTGAAAAGTCACAAAAATTGTATGTTTGAGCTCATAAAGTACTATTTTTCTTTGAAACTCAAGATGATACAATCATGATGTGTTACGTCATGTTAAAGATCTCGTCGAGATGGTTCATTTGAGTCTTTGATTAAGAAATTTGGTCCTCATTGACCGAAGTTATAGAGCTTCAAAGTGTGAAAAGTCACAAAACTTGTATGTTTGAGCTCATAAAGTACTATTTTTCTTTGAAACTCAAGATGATACAATCATGATGTGTTACGTCATGTTAAAGATCTCGTCGAGATGGTTCATTTGAGTCTTTGATTAAGAAATTTGGTCCTCATTGACCGAAGTTATAGAGCTTCAAAGTGTGAAAAGTCACAAAACTTGTATGTTTGAGCTCATAAAGTACTATTTTTCTTTGAAACTCAAGATGATACAATCATGATGTGTTACGTCATGTTAAAGATCTCGTCGAGATGGTTCATTTGAGTCTTTGATTAAGAAATTTGGTCCTCATTGACCGAAGTTATAGAGCTTCAAAGTGTGAAAAGTCACAAAACTTGTATGTTTGAGCTCATAAAGTACTATTTTTCTTTGAAACTCAAGATGATACAATCATGATGTGTTACGTCGTGTTAAAGATCTCGTCGAGATGGATCATTTGAGTCTTTGATTAATTAATTTGGTCCTCATTGACCGAAGTTATAGAGCTTCAAAGTGTGAAAAGTCACAAAACTTGTATGTTTGAGCTCATAAAGTACTATTTTTCTTTGAAACTCAAGATGATACAATCATGATGTGTTACGTCATGTTAAAGATCTCGTCGAGATGGTTCATTTGAGTCTTTGATTAAGAAATTTGGTCCTCATTGACCGAAGTTATCGAGCTTCAACATGTGAAAAGTCACAAAACTTGTATGTTTGAGCTGATTAAGTACTATTTTTCGTGGAAACTCAAGATGATACAATCATGATGTGTTACGTCATGTTAAAGATCTCGTCGAGATGGTTCATTTGAGTCTTTGATTAAGATATTTGGTCCTCATTGACCGAAGTTATCGAGCTTCAACATGTGAAGTCACAAAAATTGTATGTTTGAGCTCATAAAGTACTATTTTTCTTTGAAACTCAAGATGATACAATCATGATGTGTTACGTCATGTTAAAGATCTCGTCGAGATGGTTCATTTGAGTCTTTGATTAAGAAATTTGGTCCTCATTGACCGAAGTTATCGAGCTTCAACATGTGAAAAGTCACAAAACTTGTATGTTTGAGCTGATTAAGTACTATTTTTCGTGGAAACTCAAGATGATACAATCATGATGTGTTACGTCATGTTAAAGATCTCGTCGAGATGGTTCATTTGAGTATTTGATTAAGAAATTTGGTCCTCATTGACCGAAGTTATCGAGCTTCAACATGTGAAAAGTCACAAAAATTGTATGTTTGAGCTCATAAAGTACTATTTTTCTTTGAAACTCAAGATGATACAATCATGATGTGTTACGTCATGTTAAAGATCTCGTCGAGATGGTTCATTTGAGTATTTGATTAAGAAATTTGGTCCTCATTGACCGAAGTTATCGAGCTTCAAAATGTGAAAAGTCACAAAACTTGTATGTTTGAGCTCATAAAGTACTATTTTTCGTGGAAACTCAAGATGATACAATCATGATGTGTTACGTCATGTTAAAGATCTCGTCGAGATGGTTCATTTGAGTCTTTGATTAAGAAATTTGGTCCTCATTGACCGAAGTTATCGAGCTTCAACATGTGAAAAGTCACAAAAATTGTATGTTTGAGCTCATAAAGTACTATTTTTCTTTGAAACTCAAGATGATACAATCATGATGTGTTACGTCATGTTAAAGATCTCGTCGAGATGGTTCATTTGAGTCTTTGATTAAGAAATTTGGTCCTCATTGACCGAAGTTATAGAGGTTCAAAGTGTGAAAAGTCACAAAACTTGTATGTTTGAGCTCATAAAGTACTATTTTTCTTTGAAACTCAAGATGATACAATCATGATGTGTTACGTCATGTTAAAGATCTCGTCGAGATGGTTCATTTGAGTATTTGATTAAGAAATTTGGTCCTCATTGACCGAAGTTATCGAGCTTCAAAATGTGAAAAGTCACAAAACTTGTATGTTTGAGCTCATAAAGTACTATTTTTCGTGGAAACTCAAGATGATACAATCATGATGTGTTACGTCATGTTAAAGATCTCGTCGAGATGGTTCATTTGAGTCTTTGATTAAGAAATTTGGTCCTCATTGACCGAAGTTATCGAGCTTCAACATGTGAAAAGTCACAAAAATTGTATGTTTGAGCTCATAAAGTACTATTTTTCTTTGAAACTCAAGATGATACAATCATGATGTGTTACGTCATGTTAAAGATCTCGTCGAGATGGTTCATTTGAGTCTTTGATTAAGAAATTTGGTCCTCATTGACCGAAGTTATCGAGCTTCAACATGTGAAAAGTCACAAAAATTGTATGTTTGAGCTCATAAAGTACTATTTTTCTTTGAAACTCAAGATGATACAATCATGATGTGTTACGTCATGTTAAAGATCTCGTCGAGATGGTTCATTTGAGTCTTTGATTAAGAAATTTGGTCCTCATTGACCGAAGTTATAGAGCTTCAAAGTGTGAAAAGTCACAAAACTTGTATGTTTGAGCTCATAAAGTACTATTTTTCTTTGAAACTCAAGATGATACAATCATGATGTGTTACGTCGTGTTAAAGATCTCGTCGAGATGGTTCATTTGAGTCTTTGATTAAGAAATTTGGTCCTCATTGACCGAAGTTATCGAGCTTCAAAGTGTGAAAAGTCACAAAACTTGTATGTTTGAGCTCATAAAGTACTATTTTTCTTTGAAACTCAAGATGATACAATCATGATGTGTTACGTCATGTTAAAGATCTCGTCGAGATGGTTCATTTGAGTCTTTGATTAAGAAATTTGGTCCTCATTGACCGAAGTTATAGAGCTTCAAAGTGTGAAAAGTCACAAAACTTGTATGTTTGAGCTCATAAAGTACTATTTTTCTTTGAAACTCAAGATGATACAATCATGATGTGTTACGTCGTGTTAAAGATCTCGTCGAGATGGTTCATTTGAGTCTTTGATTAAGAAATTTGGTCCTCATTGACCGAAGTTATCGAGCTTCAAAGTGTGAAAAGTCACAAAACTTGTATGTTTGAACTCATAAAGTACTATTTTTCTTTGAAACTCAAGATGATAAAATTATGATGTGTTACGTCGTGTTAAAGATCTCGTCGAGATGGTTCATTTGAGTCTTTGATTAAGAAATTTGGTCCTCATTGACCGAAGTTATAGAGCTTCAAAGTGTGAAAAGTCACAAAACTTGTATGTTTGAACTCATAAAGTACTATTTTTCTTTGAAACTCAAGATGATAAAATTATGATGTGTTACGTCGTGTTAAAGATCTCGTCGAGATGGTTCATTTGAGTCTTTGATTAAGAAATTTGGTCCTCATTGACCGAAGTTATCGAGCTTCAAAATGTGAAAAGTCACAAAACTTGTATGTTTGAGCTGATTAAGTACTATTTTTCGTGGAAACTCAAGATCATACAATCATGATGTGTATCATTATGTAAAAGATCTCGTCGAGATGGTTCATTTGAGTCTTTGATTAAGAAATTTGGTCCTCATTGACCGAAGTTATCGAGCTTCAACATGTGAAAAGTCACAAAAATTGTATGTTTGAGCTCATAAAGTACTATTTTTCTTTGAAACTCAAGATGATACAATCATGATGTGTTACGTCGTGTTAAAGATCTCGTCGAGATGGTTCATTTGAGTCTTTGATTAAGAAATTTGGTCCTCATTGACCGAAGTTATAGAGCTTCAAAGTGTGAAAAGTCACAAAACTTGTATGTTTGAGCTCATAAAGTACTATTTTTCTTTGAAACTCAAGATGATACAATCATGATGTGTTACGTCATGTTAAAGATCTCGTCGAGATGGTTCATTTGAGTATTTGATTAAGAAATTTGGTCCTCATTGACCGAAGTTATCGAGCTTCAACATGTGAAAAGTCACAAAAATTGTATGTTTGAGCTCATAAAGTACTATTTTTCGTGGAAACTCAAGATGATACAATCATGATGTGTTACGTCATGTTAAAGATCTCGTCGAGATGGTTCATTTGAGTCTTTGATTAAGAAATTTTGTCCTCATTGACCGAAGTTATCGAGCTTCAACATGTGAAAAGTCACAAAAATTGTATGTTTGAGCTCATAAAGTACTATTTTTCTTTGCAACTCAAGATGATACAATCATGATGTGTTACGTCATGTTAAAGATCTCGTCGAGATGGTTCATTTGAGTATTTGATTAAGAAATTTGGTCCTCATTGACCGAAGTTATCGAGCTTCAAAATGTGAAAAGTCACAAAACTTGTATGTTTGAGCTCATAAAGTACTATTTTTCGTGGAAACTCAAGATGATACAATCATGATGTGTTACGTCGTGTTAAAGATCTCGTCGAGATGGTTCATTTGAGTCTTTGATTAAGAAATTTGGTCCTCATTGACCGAAGTTATAGAGCTTCAAAGTGTGAAAAGTCACAAAACTTGTATGTTTGAGCTCATAAAGTACTATTTTTCTTTGAAACTCAAGATGATACAACAATGATGTGTTACGTCATGTTAAAGATCTCGTCGAGATGGTTCATTTGAGTATTTGATTAAGAAATTTGGTCCTCATTGACCGAAGTTATCGAGCTTCAAAATGTGAAAAGTCACAAAACTTGTATGTTTGAGCTCATAAAGTACTATTTTTCGTGGAAACTCAAGATGATACAATCATGATGTGTTACGTCATGTTAAAGATCTCGTCGAGATGGTTCATTTGAGTCTTTGATTAAGAAATTTGGTCCTCATTGACCGAAGTTATCGAGCTTCAACATGTGAAAAGTCACAAAAATTGTATGTTTGAGCTCATAAAGTACTATTTTTCTTTGAAACTCAAGATGATACAATCATGATGTGTTACGTCATGTTAAAGATCTCGTCGAGATGGTTCATTTGAGTATTTGATTAAGAAATTTGGTCCTCATTGACCGAAGTTATCGAGCTTCAAAATGTGAAAAGTCACAAAACTTGTATGTTTGAGCTCATAAAGTACTATTTTTCGTGGAAACTCAAGATGATACAATCATGATGTGTTACGTCATGTTAAAGATCTCGTCGAGATGGTTCATTTGAGTCTTTGATTAAGAAATTTGGTCCTCATTGACCGAAGTTATCGAGCTTCAACATGTGAAAAGTCACAAAACTTGTATGTTTGAGCTCATAAAGTACTATTTTTCGTGGAAACTCAAGATGATACAATCATGATGTGTTACGTCATGTTAAAGATCTCGTCGAGATGGTTCATTTGAGTCTTTGATTAAGATATTTGGTCCTCATTGACCGAAGTTATCGAGCTTCAACATGTGAAGTCACAAAAATTGTATGTTTGAGCTCATAAAGTACTATTTTTCTTTGAAACTCAAGATGATACAATCATGATGTGTTACGTCATGTTAAAGATCTCGTCGAGATGGTTCATTTGAGTCTTTGATTAAGAAATTTGGTCCTCATTGACCGAAGTTATCGAGCTTCAACATGTGAAAAGTCACAAAACTTGTATGTTTGAGCTGATTAAGTACTATTTTTCGTGGAAACTCAAGATGATACAATCATGATGTGTTACGTCATGTTAAAGATCTCGTCGAGATGGTTCATTTGAGTCTTTGATTAAGAAATTTGGTCCTCATTGACCGAAGTTATCGAGCTTCAACATGTGAAAAGTCACAAAAATTGTATGTTTGAGCTCATAAAGTACTATTTTTCTTTGAAACTCAAGATGATACAATCATGATGTGTTACGTCATGTTAAAGATCTCGTCGAGATGGTTCATTTGAGTATTTGATTAAGAAATTTGGTCCTCATTGACCGAAGTTATCGAGCTTCAAAATGTGAAAAGTCACAAAACTTGTATGTTTGAGCTCATAAAGTACTATTTTTCGTGGAAACTCAAGATGATACAATCATGATGTGTTACGTCATGTTAAAGATCTCGTCGAGATGGTTCATTTGAGTCTTTGATTAAGAAATTTGGTCCTCATTGACCGAAGTTATCGAGCTTCAACATGTGAAAAGTCACAAAAATTGTATGTTTGAGCTCATAAAGTACTATTTTTCTTTGAAACTCAAGATGATACAATCATGATGTGTTACGTCATGTTAAAGATCTCGTCGAGATGGTTCATTTGAGTCTTTGATTAAGAAATTTGGTCCTCATTGACCGAAGTTATAGAGCTTCAAAGTGTGAAAAGTCACAAAACTTGTATGTTTGAGCTCATAAAGTACTATTTTTCTTTGAAACTCAAGATGATACAATCATGATGTGTTACGTCGTGTTAAAGATCTCGTCGAGATGGTTCATTTGAGTCTTTGATTAAGAAATTTGGTCCTCATTGACCGAAGTTATCGAGCTTCAAAGTGTGAAAAGTCACAAAACTTGTATGTTTGAACTCATAAAGTACTATTTTTCTTTGAAACTCAAGATGATAAAATTATGATGTGTTACGTCGTGTTAAAGATCTCGTCGAGATGGTTCATTTGAGTCTTTGATTAAGAAATTTGGTCCTCATTGACCGAAGTTATAGAGCTTCAAAGTGTGAAAAGTCACAAAACTTGTATGTTTGAACTCATAAAGTACTATTTTTCTTTGAAACTCAAGATGATAAAATTATGATGTGTTACGTCGTGTTAAAGATCTCGTCGAGATGGTTCATTTGAGTCTTTGATTAAGAAATTTGGTCCTCATTGACCGAAGTTATCGAGCTTCAAAATGTGAAAAGTCACAAAACTTGTATGTTTGAGCTGATTAAGTACTATTTTTCGTGGAAACTCAAGATCATACAATCATGATGTGTATCATTATGTAAAAGATCTCGTCGAGATGGTTCATTTGAGTCTTTGATTAAGAAATTTGGTCCTCATTGACCGAAGTTATAGAGCTTCAAAGTGTGAAAAGTCACAAAACTTGTATGTTTGAGCTCATAAAGTACTATTTTTCTTTGAAACTCAAGATGATACAATCATGATGTGTTACGTCATGTTAAAGATCTCGTCGAGATGGTTCATTTGAGTCTTTGATTAAGAAATTTGGTCCTCATTGACCGAAGTTATCGAGCTTCAACATGTGAAAAGTCACAAAAATTGTATGTTTGAGCTCATAAAGTACTATTTTTCTTTGAAACTCAAGATGATACAATCATGATGTGTTACGTCGTGTTAAAGATCTCGTCGAGATGGTTCATTTGAGTCTTTGATTAAGAAATTTGGTCCTCATTGACCGAAGTTATAGAGCTTCAAAGTGTGAAAAGTCACAAAACTTGTATGTTTGAGCTCATAAAGTACTATTTTTCTTTGAAACTCAAGATGATACAATCATGATGTGTTACGTCATGTTAAAGATCTCGTCGAGATGGTTCATTTGAGTATTTGATTAAGAAATTTGGTCCTCATTGACCGAAGTTATCGAGCTTCAACATGTGAAAAGTCACAAAAATTGTATGTTTGAGCTCATAAAGTACTATTTTTCGTGGAAACTCAAGATGATACAATCATGATGTGTTACGTCATGTTAAAGATCTCGTCGAGATGGTTCATTTGAGTCTTTGATTAAGAAATTTTGTCCTCATTGACCGAAGTTATCGAGCTTCAACATGTGAAAAGTCACAAAAATTGTATGTTTGAGCTCATAAAGTACTATTTTTCTTTGCAACTCAAGATGATACAATCATGATGTGTTACGTCATGTTAAAGATCTCGTCGAGATGGTTCATTTGAGTATTTGATTAAGAAATTTGGTCCTCATTGACCGAAGTTATCGAGCTTCAAAATGTGAAAAGTCACAAAACTTGTATGTTTGAGCTCATAAAGTACTATTTTTCGTGGAAACTCAAGATGATACAATCATGATGTGTTACGTCATGTTAAAGATCTCGTCGAGATGGTTCATTTGAGTCTTTGATTAAGAAATTTGGTCCTCATTGACCGAAGTTATAGAGGTTCAAAGTGTGAAAAGTCACAAAACTTGTATGTTTGAGCTCATAAAGTACTATTTTTCTTTGAAACTCAAGATGATACAATCATGATGTGTTACGTCATGTTAAAGATCTCGTCGAGATGGTTCATTTGAGTATTTGATTAAGAAATTTGGTCCTCATTGACCGAAGTTATCGAGCTTCAAAATGTGAAAAGTCACAAAACTTGTATGTTTGAGCTCATAAAGTACTATTTTTCGTGGAAACTCAAGATGATACAATCATGATGTGTTACGTCATGTTAAAGATCTCGTCGAGATGGTTCATTTGAGTCTTTGATTAAGAAATTTGGTCCTCATTGACCGAAGTTATCGAGCTTCAACATGTGAAAAGTCACAAAAATTGTATGTTTGAGCTCATAAAGTACTATTTTTCTTTGAAACTCAAGATGATACAATCATGATGTGTTACGTCATGTTAAAGATCTCGTCGAGATGGTTCATTTGAGTCTTTGATTAAGAAATTTGGTCTTCATTGACCGAAGTTATAGAGCTTCAAAGTGTGAAAAGTCACAAAACTTGTATGTTTGAGCTCATAAAGTACTATTTTTCTTTGAAACTCAAGATGATACAATCATGATGTGTTACGTCGTGTTAAAGATCTCGTCGAGATGGTTCATTTGAGTCTTTGATTAAGAAATTTGGTCCTCATTGACCGAAGTTATCGAGCTTCAAAGTGTGAAAAGTCACAAAACTTGTATGTTTGAACTCATAAAGTACTATTTTTCTTTGAAACTCAAGATGATAAAATTATGATGTGTTACGTCGTGTTAAAGATCTCGTCGAGATGGTTCATTTGAGTCTTTGATTAAGAAATTTGGTCCTCATTGACCGAAGTTATAGAGCTTCAAAGTGTGAAAAGTCACAAAACTTGTATGTTTGAACTCATAAAGTACTATTTTTCTTTGAAACTCAAGATGATAAAATTATGATGTGTTACGTCGTGTTAAAGATCTCGTCGAGATGGTTCATTTGAGTCTTTGATTAAGAAATTTGGTCCTCATTGACCGAAGTTATCGAGCTTCAAAATGTGAAAAGTCACAAAACTTGTATGTTTGAGCTGATTAAGTACTATTTTTCGTGGAAACTCAAGATCATACAATCATGATGTGTATCATTATGTAAAAGATCTCGTCGAGATGGTTCATTTGAGTCTTTGATTAAGAAATTTGGTCCTCATTGACCGAAGTTATCGAGCTTCAACATGTGAAAAGTCACAAAAATTGTATGTTTGAGCTCATAAAGTACTATTTTTCTTTGAAACTCAAGATGATACAATCATGATGTGTTACGTCGTGTTAAAGATCTCGTCGAGATGGTTCATTTGAGTCTTTGATTAAGAAATTTGGTCCTCATTGACCGAAGTTATAGAGCTTCAAAGTGTGAAAAGTCACAAAACTTGTATGTTTGAGCTCATAAAGTACTATTTTTCTTTGAAACTCAAGATGATACAATCATGATGTGTTACGTCATGTTAAAGATCTCGTCGAGATGGTTCATTTGAGTCTTTGATTAAGAAATTTTGTCCTCATTGACCGAAGTTATCGAGCTTCAACATGTGAAAAGTCACAAAAATTGTATGTTTGAGCTCATAAAGTACTATTTTTCTTTGCAACTCAAGATGATACAATCATGATGTGTTACGTCATGTTAAAGATCTCGTCGAGATGGTTCATTTGAGTATTTGATTAAGAAATTTGGTCCTCATTGACCGAAGTTATCGAGCTTCAAAATGTGAAAAGTCACAAAACTTGTATGTTTGAGCTCATAAAGTACTATTTTTCGTGGAAACTCAAGATGATACAATCATGATGTGTTACGTCATGTTAAAGATCTCGTCGAGATGGTTCATTTGAGTCTTTGATTAAGAAATTTGGTCCTCATTGACCGAAGTTATAGAGCTTCAAAGTGTGAAAAGTCACAAAACTTGTATGTTTGAGCTCATAAAGTACTATTTTTCTTTGAAACTCAAGATGATACAATCATGATGTGTTACGTCATGTTAAAGATCTCGTCGAGATGGTTCATTTGAGTCTTTGATTAAGAAATTTGGTCCTCATTGACCGAAGTTATAGAGCTTCAAAGTGTGAAAAGTCACAAAACTTGTATGTTTGAGCTCATAAAGTACTATTTTTCTTTGAAACTCAAGATGATACAATCATGATGTGTTACGTCGTGTTAAAGATCTCGTCGAGATGGATCATTTGAGTCTTTGATTAATTAATTTGGTCCTCATTGACCGAAGTTATAGAGCTTCAAAGTGTGAAAAGTCACAAAACTTGTATGTTTGAGCTCATAAAGTACTATTTTTCTTTGAAACTCAAGATGATACAATCATGATGTGTTACGTCATGTTAAAGATCTCGTCGAGATGGTTCATTTGAGTCTTTGATTAAGAAATTTGGTCCTCATTGACCGAAGTTATCGAGCTTCAACATGTGAAAAGTCACAAAACTTGTATGTTTGAGCTCATAAAGTACTATTTTTCGTGGAAACTCAAGATGATACAATCATGATGTGTTACGTCATGTTAAAGATCTCGTCGAGATGGTTCATTTGAGTCTTTGATTAAGAAATTTGGTCCTCATTGACCGAAGTTATCGAGCTTCAACATGTGAAAAGTCACAAAAATTGTATGTTTGAGCTCATAAAGTACTATTTTTCTTTGAAACTCAAGATGATACAATCATGATGTGTTACGTCATGTTAAAGATCTCGTCGAGATGGTTCATTTGAGTCTTTGATTAAGAAATTTGGTCCTCATTGACCGAAGTTATAGAGCTTCAAAGTGTGAAAAGTCACAAAACTTGTATGTTTGAGCTCATAAAGTACTATTTTTCTTTGAAACTCAAGATGATACAATCATGATGTGTTACGTCATGTTAAAGATCTCGTCGAGATGGTTCATTTGAGTCTTTGATTAAGAAATTTGGTCCTCATTGACCGAAGTTATAGAGCTTCAAAGTGTGAAAAGTCACAAAACTTGTATGTTTGAGCTCATAAAGTACTATTTTTCTTTGAAACTCAAGATGATACAATCATGATGTGTTACGTCGTGTTAAAGATCTCGTCGAGATGGATCATTTGAGTCTTTGATTAATTAATTTGGTCCTCATTGACCGAAGTTATAGAGCTTCAAAGTGTGAAAAGTCACAAAACTTGTATGTTTGAGCTCATAAAGTACTATTTTTCTTTGAAACTCAAGATGATACAATCATGATGTGTTACGTCATGTTAAAGATCTCGTCGAGATGGTTCATTTGAGTCTTTGATTAAGAAATTTGGTCCTCATTGACCGAAGTTATAGAGCTTCAACATGTGAAAAGTCACAAAAATTGTATGTTTGAGCTCATAAAGTACTATTTTTCTTTGAAACTCAAGATGATACAATCATGATGTGTTACGTCATGTTAAAGATCTCGTCGAGATGGTTCATTTGAGTCTTTGATTAAGAAATTTGGTCCTCATTGACCGAAGTTATCGAGCTTCAAAATGTGAAAAGTCACAAAACTTGTATGTTTGAGCTGATTAAGTACTATTTTTCGTGGAAACTCAAGATGATACAATCATGATGTGTTACGTCATGTTAAAGATCTCGTCGAGATGGTTCATTTGAGTCTTTGATTAAGAAATTTGGTCCTCATTGACCGAAGTTATCGAGCTTCAACATGTGAAAAGTCACAAAAATTGTATGTTTGAGCTCATAAAGTACTATTTTTCTTTGAAACTCAAGATGATACAATCATGATGTGTTACGTCATGTTAAAGATCTCGTCGAGATGGTTCATTTGAGTATTTGATTAAGAAATTTGGTCCTCATTGACCGAAGTTATCGAGCTTCAAAATGTGAAAAGTCACAAAACTTGTATGTTTGAGCTCATAAAGTACTATTTTTCGTGGAAACTCAAGATGATACAATCATGATGTGTTACGTCATGTTAAAGATCTCGTCGAGATGGTTCATTTGAGTCTTTGATTAAGAAATTTGGTCCTCATTGACCGAAGTTATCGAGCTTCAACATGTGAAAAGTCACAAAAATTGTATGTTTGAGCTCATAAAGTACTATTTTTCTTTGAAACTCAAGATGATACAATCATGATGTGTTACGTCATGTTAAAGATCTCGTCGAGATGGTTCATTTGAGTCTTTGATTAAGAAATTTGGTCCTCCTTGACCGAAGTTATAGAGCTTCAAAGTGTGAAAAGTCACAAAACTTGTATGTTTGAGCTCATAAAGTACTATTTTTCTTTGAAACTCAAGATGATACAATCATGATGTGTTACGTCGTGTTAAAGATCTCGTCGAGATGGTTCATTTGAGTCTTTGATTAAGAAATTTGGTCCTCATTGACCGAAGTTATCGAGCTTCAAAGTGTGAAAAGTCACAAAACTTGTATGTTTGAGCTCATAAAGTACTATTTTTCTTTGAAACTCAAGATGATACAATCATGATGTGTTACGTCGTGTTAAAGATCTCGTCGAGATGGTTCATTTGAGTCTTTGATTAAGAAATTTGGTCCTCATTGACCGAAGTTATAGAGCTTCAAAGTGTGAAAAGTCACAAAACTTGTATGTTTGAGCTCATAAAGTACTATTTTTCTTTGAAACTCAAGATGATACAATCATGATGTGTTACGTCATGTTAAAGATCTCGTCGAGATGGTTCATTTGAGTCTTTGATTAAGAAATTTGGTCCTCATTGACCGAAGTTATCGAGCTTCAACATGTGAAAAGTCACAAAACTTGTATGTTTGAGCTCATAAAGTACTATTTTTCGTGGAAACTCAAGATGATACAATCATGATGTGTTACGTCATGTTAAAGATCTCGTCGAGATGGTTCATTTGAGTCTTTGATTAAGAAATTTGGTCCTCATTGACCGAAGTTATAGAGCTTCAAAGTGTGAAAAGTCACAAAACTTGTATGTTTGAGCTCATAAAGTACTATTTTTCTTTGAAACTCAAGATGATACAATCATGATGTGTTACGTCGTGTTAAAGATCTCGTCGAGATGGTTCATTTGAGTCTTTGATTAAGAAATTTGGTCCTCATTGACCGAAGTTATCGAGCTTCAAAATGTGAAAAGTCACAAAACTTGTATGTTTGAGCTGATTAAGTACTATTTTTCGTGGAAACTCAAGATCATACAATCATGATGTGTATCATTATGTAAAAGATCTCGTCGAGATGGTTCATTTGAGTCTTTGATTAAGAAATTTGGTCCTCATTGACCGAAGTTATAGAGCTTCAAAGTGTGAAAAGTCACAAAACTTGTATGTTTGAGCTCATAAAGTACTATTTTTCTTTGAAACTCAAGATGATACAATCATGATGTGTTACGTCATGTTAAAGATCTCGTCGAGATGGTTCATTTGAGTATTTGATTAAGAAATTTGGTCCTCATTGACCGAAGTTATCGAGCTTCAACATGTGAAAAGTCACAAAAATTGTATGTTTGAGCTCATAAAGTACTATTTTTCGTGGAAACTCAAGATGATACAATCATGATGTGTTACGTCATGTTAAAGATCTCGTCGAGATGGTTCATTTGAGTCTTTGATTAAGAAATTTTGTCCTCATTGACCGAAGTTATCGAGCTTCAACATGTGAAAAGTCACAAAAATTGTATGTTTGAGCTCATAAAGTACTATTTTTCTTTGCAACTCAAGATGATACAATCATGATGTGTTACGTCATGTTAAAGATCTCGTCGAGATGGTTCATTTGAGTATTTGATTAAGAAATTTGGTCCTCATTGACCGAAGTTATCGAGCTTCAAAATGTGAAAAGTCACAAAACTTGTATGTTTGAGCTCATAAAGTACTATTTTTCGTGGAAACTCAAGATGATACAATCATGATGTGTTACGTCATGTTGAAGATCTCGTCGAGATGGTTCATTTGAGTCTTTGATTAAGAAATTTGGTCCTCATTGACCGAAGTTATAGAGGTTCAAAGTGTGAAAAGTCACAAAACTTGTATGTTTGAGCTCATAAAGTACTATTTTTCTTTGAAACTCAAGATGATACAATCATGATGTGTTACGTCATGTTAAAGATCTCGTCGAGATGGTTCATTTGAGTATTTGATTAAGAAATTTGGTCCTCATTGACCGAAGTTATCGAGCTTCAACATGTGAAAAGTCACAAAAATTGTATGTTTGAGCTCATAAAGTACTATTTTTCTTTGAAACTCAAGATGATACAATCATGATGTGTTACGTCGTGTTAAAGATCTCGTCGAGATGGTTCATTTGAGTCTTTGATTAAGAAATTTGGTCCTCATTGACCGAAGTTATAGAGCTTCAAAGTGTGAAAAGTCACAAAACTTGTATGTTTGAGCTCATAAAGTACTATTTTTCTTTGAAACTCAAGATGATACAATCATGATGTGTTACGTCATGTTAAAGATCTCGTCGAGATGGTTCATTTGAGTATTTGATTAAGAAATTTGGTCCTCATTGACCGAAGTTATCGAGCTTCAAAATGTGAAAAGTCACAAAACTTGTATGTTTGAGCTCATAAAGTACTATTTTTCGTGGAAACTCAAGATGATACAATCATGATGTGTTACGTCATGTTAAAGATCTCGTCGAGATGGTTCATTTGAGTCTTTGATTAAGAAATTTGGTCCTCATTGACCGAAGTTATCGAGCTTCAACATGTGAAAAGTCACAAAAATTGTATGTTTGAGCTCATAAAGTACTATTTTTCTTTGAAACTCAAGATGATACAATCATGATGTGTTACGTCATGTTAAAGATCTCGTCGAGATGGTTCATTTGAGTATTTGATTAAGAAATTTGGTCCTCATTGACCGAAGTTATCGAGCTTCAAAATGTGAAAAGTCACAAAACTTGTATGTTTGAGCTCATAAAGTACTATTTTTCGTGGAAACTCAAGATGATACAATCATGATGTGTTACGTCATGTTAAAGATCTCGTCGAGATGGTTCATTTGAGTCTTTGATTAAGAAATTTGGTCCTCATTGACCGAAGTTATAGAGCTTCAAAGTGTGAAAAGTCACAAAACTTGTATGTTTGAGCTCATAAAGTACTATTTTTCTTTGAAACTCAAGATGATACAATCATGATGTGTTACGTCATGTTAAAGATCTCGTCGAGATGGTTCATTTGAGTCTTTGATTAAGAAATTTGGTCCTCATTGACCGAAGTTATAGAGCTTCAAAGTGTGAAAAGTCACAAAACTTGTATGTTTGAGCTCATAAAGTACTATTTTTCTTTGAAACTCAAGATGATACAATCATGATGTGTTACGTCATGTTAAAGATCTCGTCGAGATGGTTCATTTGAGTCTTTGATTAAGAAATTTGGTCCTCATTGACCGAAGTTATAGAGCTTCAAAGTGTGAAAAGTCACAAAACTTGTATGTTTGAGCTCATAAAGTACTATTTTTCTTTGAAACTCAAGATGATACAATCATGATGTGTTACGTCGTGTTAAAGATCTCGTCGAGATGGATCATTTGAGTCTTTGATTAATTAATTTGGTCCTCATTGACCGAAGTTATAGAGCTTCAAAGTGTGAAAAGTCACAAAACTTGTATGTTTGAGCTCATAAAGTACTATTTTTCTTTGAAACTCAAGATGATACAATCATGATGTGTTACGTCATGTTAAAGATCTCGTCGAGATGGTTCATTTGAGTCTTTGATTAAGAAATTTGGTCCTCATTGACCGAAGTTATCGAGCTTCAACATGTGAAAAGTCACAAAACTTATATGTTTGAGCTCATAAAGTACTATTTTTCTTTGAAACTCAAGATGATACAATCATGATGTGTTACGTCGTGTTAAAGATCTCGTCGAGATGGTTCATTTGAGTCTTTGATTAAGAAATTTGGTCCTCATTGACCGAAGTTATAGAGCTTCAAAGTGTGAAAAGTCACAAAACTTGTATGTTTGAGCTCATAAAGTACTATTTTTCTTTGAAACTCAAGATGATACAATCATGATGTGTTACGTCATGTTAAAGATCTCGTCGAGATGGTTCATTTGAGTCTTTGATTAAGAAATTTGGTCCTCATTGACCGAAGTTATCGAGCTTCAACATGTGAAAAGTCACAAAACTTGTATGTTTGAGCTCATAAAGTACTATTTTTCGTGGAAACTCAAGATGATACAATCATGATGTGTTACGTCATGTTAAAGATCTCGTCGAGATGGTTCATTTGAGTCTTTGATTAAGAAATTTGGTCCTCATTGACCGAAGTTATAGAGCTTCAAAGTGTGAAAAGTCACAAAACTTGTATGTTTGAGCTCATAAAGTACTATTTTTCTTTGAAACTCAAGATGATACAATCATGATGTGTTACGTCGTGTTAAAGATCTCGTCGAGATGGTTCATTTGAGTCTTTGATTAAGAAATTTGGTCCTCATTGACCGAAGTTATCGAGCTTCAAAATGTGAAAAGTCACAAAACTTGTATGTTTGAGCTGATTAAGTACTATTTTTCGTGGAAACTCAAGATCATACAATCATGATGTGTATCATTATGTAAAAGATCTCGTCGAGATGGTTCATTTGAGTCTTTGATTAAGAAATTTGGTCCTCATTGACCGAAGTTATAGAGCTTCAAAGTGTGAAAAGTCACAAAACTTGTATGTTTGAGCTCATAAAGTACTATTTTTCTTTGAAACTCAAGATGATACAATCATGATGTGTTACGTCATGTTAAAGATCTCGTCGAGATGGTTCATTTGAGTCTTTGATTAAGAAATTTGGTCCTCATTGACCGAAGTTATCGAGCTTCAACATGTGAAAAGTCACAAAAATTGTATGTTTGAGCTCATAAAGTACTATTTTTCTTTGAAACTCAAGATGATACAATCATGATGTGTTACGTCGTGTTAAAGATCTCGTCGAGATGGTTCATTTGAGTCTTTGATTAAGAAATTTGGTCCTCATTGACCGAAGTTATAGAGCTTCAAAGTGTGAAAAGTCACAAAACTTGTATGTTTGAGCTCATAAAGTACTATTTTTCTTTGAAACTCAAGATGATACAATCATGATGTGTTACGTCATGTTAAAGATCTCGTCGAGATGGTTCATTTGAGTATTTGATTAAGAAATTTGGTCCTCATTGACCGAAGTTATCGAGCTTCAAAATGTGAAAAGTCACAAAACTTGTATGTTTGAGCTCATAAAGTACTATTTTTCGTGGAAACTCAAGATGATACAATCATGATGTGTTACGTCATGTTAAAGATCTCGTCGAGATGGATCATTTGAGTCTTTGATTAATTAATTTGGTCCTCATTGACCGAAGTTATAGAGCTTCAAAGTGTGAAAAGTCACAAAACTTGTATGTTTGAGCTCATAAAGTACTATTTTTCTTTGAAACTCAAGATGATACAATCATGATGTGTTACGTCATGTTAAAGATCTCGTCGAGATGGTTCATTTGAGACTTTGTTTAAGAAATTTGGTCCTCATTGACCGAAGTTATCGAGCTTCAACATGTGAAAAGTCACAAAAATTGTATGTTTGAGCTCATAAAGTACTATTTTTCTTTGAAACTCAAGATGATACAATCATGATGTGTTACGTCGTGTTAAAGATCTCGTCGAGATGGTTCATTTGAGTCTTTGATTAAGAAATTTGGTCCTCATTGACCGAAGTTATAGAGCTTCAAAGTGTGAAAAGTCACAAAACTTGTATGTTTGAGCTCATAAAGTACTATTTTTCTTTGAAACTCAAGATGATACAATCATGATGTGTTACGTCATGTTAAAGATCTCGTCGAGATGGTTCATTTGAGTATTTGATTAAGAAATTTGGTCCTCATTGACCGAAGTTATCGAGCTTCAAAATGTGAAAAGTCACAAAACTTGTATGTTTGAGCTCATAAAGTACTATTTTTCGTGGAAACTCAAGATGATACAATCATGATGTGTTACGTCATGTTAAAGATCTCGTCGAGATGGATCATTTGAGTCTTTGATTAATTAATTTGGTCCTCATTGACCGAAGTTATAGAGCTTCAAAGTGTGAAAAGTCACAAAACTTGTATGTTTGAGCTCATAAAGTACTATTTTTCTTTGAAACTCAAGATGATACAATCATGATGTGTTACGTCATGTTAAAGATCTCGTCGAGATGGTTCATTTGAGACTTTGTTTAAGAAATTTGGTCCTCATTGACCGAAGTTATCGAGCTTCAACATGTGAAAAGTCACAAAAATTGTATGTTTGAGCTCATAAAGTACTATTTTTCTTTGAAACTCAAGATGATACAATCATGATGTGTTACGTCGTGTTAAAGATCTCGTCGAGATGGTTCATTTGAGTCTTTGATTAAGAAATTTGGTCCTCATTGACCGAAGTTATAGAGCTTCAAAGTGTGAAAAGTCACAAAACTTGTATGTTTGAGCTCATAAAGTACTATTTTTCTTTGAAACTCAAGATGATACAATCATGATGTGTTACGTCATGTTAAAGATCTCGTCGAGATGGTTCATTTGAGTATTTGATTAAGAAATTTGGTCCTCATTGACCGAAGTTATCGAGCTTCAAAATGTGAAAAGTCACAAAACTTGTATGTTTGAGCTCATAAAGTACTATTTTTCGTGGAAACTCAAGATGATACAATCATGATGTGTTACGTCATGTTAAAGATCTCGTCGAGATGGATCATTTGAGTCTTTGATTAATTAATTTGGTCCTCATTGACCGAAGTTATAGAGCTTCAAAGTGTGAAAAGTCACAAAACTTGTATGTTTGAGCTCATAAAGTACTATTTTTCTTTGAAACTCAAGATGATACAATCATGATGTGTTACGTCATGTTAAAGATCTCGTCGAGATGGTTCATTTGAGACTTTGTTTAAGAAATTTGGTCCTCATTGACCGAAGTTATCGAGCTTCAACATGTGAAAAGTCACAAAAATTGTATGTTTGAGCTCATAAAGTACTATTTTTCTTTGAAACTCAAGATGATACAATCATGATGTGTTACGTCGTGTTAAAGATCTCGTCGAGATGGTTCATTTGAGTCTTTGATTAAGAAATTTGGTCCTCATTGACCGAAGTTATAGAGCTTCAAAGTGTGAAAAGTCACAAAACTTGTATGTTTGAGCTCATAAAGTACTATTTTTCTTTGAAACTCAAGATGATACAATCATGATGTGTTACGTCATGTTAAAGATCTCGTCGAGATGGTTCATTTGAGTATTTGATTAAGAAATTTGGTCCTCATTGACCGAAGTTATCGAGCTTCAAAATGTGAAAAGTCACAAAACTTGTATGTTTGAGCTCATAAAGTACTATTTTTCGTGGAAACTCAAGATGATACAATCATGATGTGTTACGTCATGTTAAAGATCTCGTCGAGATGGATCATTTGAGTCTTTGATTAATTAATTTGGTCCTCATTGACCGAAGTTATAGAGCTTCAAAGTGTGAAAAGTCACAAAACTTGTATGTTTGAGCTCATAAAGTACTATTTTTCTTTGAAACTCAAGATGATACAATCATGATGTGTTACGTCATGTTAAAGATCTCGTCGAGATGGTTCATTTGAGACTTTGTTTAAGAAATTTGGTCCTCATTGACCGAAGTTATCGAGCTTCAACATGTGAAAAGTCACAAAAATTGTATGTTTGAGCTCATAAAGTACTATTTTTCTTTGAAACTCAAGATGATACAATCATGATGTGTTACGTCGTGTTAAAGATCTCGTCGAGATGGTTCATTTGAGTCTTTGATTAAGAAATTTGGTCCTCATTGACCGAAGTTATAGAGCTTCAAAGTGTGAAAAGTCACAAAACTTGTATGTTTGAGCTCATAAAGTACTATTTTTCTTTGAAACTCAAGATGATACAATCATGATGTGTTACGTCATGTTAAAGATCTCGTCGAGATGGTTCATTTGAGTATTTGATTAAGAAATTTGGTCCTCATTGACCGAAGTTATCGAGCTTCAAAGTGTGAAAAGTCACAAAACTTGTATGTTTGAGCTCATAAAGTACTATTTTTCTTTGAAACTCAAGATGATACAATCATGATGTGTTACGTCGTGTTAAAGATCTCGTCGAGATGGATCATTTGAGTCTTTGATTAATTAATTTGGTCCTCATTGACCGAAGTTATAGAGCTTCAAAGTGTGAAAAGTCACAAAACTTGTATGTTTGAGCTCATAAAGTACTATTTTTCTTTGAAACTCAAGATGATACAATCATGATGTGTTACGTCATGTTAAAGATCTCGTCGAGATGGTTCATTTGAGTCTTTGATTAAGAAATTTGGTCCTCATTGACCGAAGTTATCGAGCTTCAACATGTGAAAAGTCACAAAACTTATATGTTTGAGCTCATAAAGTACTATTTTTCTTTGAAACTCAAGATGATACAATCATGATGTGTTACGTCGTGTTAAAGATCTCGTCGAGATGGTTCATTTGAGTCTTTGATTAAGAAATTTGGTCCTCATTGACCGAAGTTATAGAGCTTCAAAGTGTGAAAAGTCACAAAACTTGTATGTTTGAGCTCATAAAGTACTATTTTTCTTTGAAACTCAAGATGATACAATCATGATGTGTTACGTCATGTTAAAGATCTCGTCGAGATGGTTCATTTGAGTATTTGATTAAGAAATTTGGTCCTCATTGACCGAAGTTATCGAGCTTCAAAATGTGAAAAGTCACAAAACTTGTATGTTTGAGCTCATAAAGTACTATTTTTCGTGGAAACTCAAGATGATACAATCATGATGTGTTACGTCATGTTAAAGATCTCGTCGAGATGGTTCATTTGAGTCTTTGATTAAGAAATTTGGTCCTCATTGACCGAAGTTATCGAGCTTCAACATGTGAAAAGTCACAAAAATTGTATGTTTGAGCTCATAAAGTACTATTTTTCTTTGAAACTCAAGATGATACAATCATGATGTGTTACGTCATGTTAAAGATCTCGTCGAGATGGTTCATTTGAGTATTTGATTAAGAAATTTGGTCCTCATTGACCGAAGTTATCGAGCTTCAAAATGTGAAAAGTCACAAAACTTGTATGTTTGAGCTCATAAAGTACTATTTTTCGTGGAAACTCAAGATGATACAATCATGATGTGTTACGTCATGTTAAAGATCTCGTCGAGATGGTTCATTTGAGTCTTTGATTAAGAAATTTGGTCCTCATTGACCGAAGTTATAGAGCTTCAAAGTGTGAAAAGTCACAAAACTTGTATGTTTGAGCTCATAAAGTACTATTTTTCTTTGAAACTCAAGATGATACAATCATGATGTGTTACGTCATGTTAAAGATCTCGTCGAGATGGTTCATTTGAGTCTTTGATTAAGAAATTTGGTCCTCATTGACCGAAGTTATAGAGCTTCAAAGTGTGAAAAGTCACAAAACTTGTATGTTTGAGCTCATAAAGTACTATTTTTCTTTGAAACTCAAGATGATACAATCATGATGTGTTACGTCATGTTAAAGATCTCGTCGAGATGGTTCATTTGAGTCTTTGATTAAGAAATTTGGTCCTCATTGACCGAAGTTATAGAGCTTCAAAGTGTGAAAAGTCACAAAACTTGTATGTTTGAGCTCATAAAGTACTATTTTTCTTTGAAACTCAAGATGATACAATCATGATGTGTTACGTCGTGTTAAAGATCTCGTCGAGATGGATCATTTGAGTCTTTGATTAATTAATTTGGTCCTCATTGACCGAAGTTATAGAGCTTCAAAGTGTGAAAAGTCACAAAACTTGTATGTTTGAGCTCATAAAGTACTATTTTTCTTTGAAACTCAAGATGATACAATCATGATGTGTTACGTCATGTTAAAGATCTCGTCGAGATGGTTCATTTGAGTCTTTGATTAAGAAATTTGGTCCTCATTGACCGAAGTTATCGAGCTTCAACATGTGAAAAGTCACAAAACTTATATGTTTGAGCTCATAAAGTACTATTTTTCTTTGAAACTCAAGATGATACAATCATGATGTGTTACGTCGTGTTAAAGATCTCGTCGAGATGGTTCATTTGAGTCTTTGATTAAGAAATTTGGTCCTCATTGACCGAAGTTATAGAGCTTCAAAGTGTGAAAAGTCACAAAACTTGTATGTTTGAGCTCATAAAGTACTATTTTTCTTTGAAACTCAAGATGATACAATCATGATGTGTTACGTCATGTTAAAGATCTCGTCGAGATGGTTCATTTGAGTCTTTGATTAAGAAATTTGGTCCTCATTGACCGAAGTTATCGAGCTTCAACATGTGAAAAGTCACAAAACTTGTATGTTTGAGCTCATAAAGTACTATTTTTCGTGGAAACTCAAGATGATACAATCATGATGTGTTACGTCATGTTAAAGATCTCGTCGAGATGGTTCATTTGAGTCTTTGATTAAGAAATTTGGTCCTCAGTGACCGAAGTTATAGAGCTTCAAAGTGTGAAAAGTCACAAAACTTGTATGTTTGAGCTCATAAAGTACTATTTTTCTTTGAAACTCAAGATGATACAATCATGATGTGTTACGTCGTGTTAAAGATCTCGTCGAGATGGTTCATTTGAGTCTTTGATTAAGAAATTTGGTCCTCATTGACCGAAGTTATCGAGCTTCAAAATGTGAAAAGTCACAAAACTTGTATGTTTGAGCTGATTAAGTACTATTTTTCGTGGAAACTCAAGATCATACAATCATGATGTGTATCATTATGTAAAAGATCTCGTCGAGATGGTTCATTTGAGTCTTTGATTAAGAAATTTGGTCCTCATTGACCGAAGTTATAGAGCTTCAAAGTGTGAAAAGTCACAAAACTTGTATGTTTGAGCTCATAAAGTACTATTTTTCTTTGAAACTCAAGATGATACAATCATGATGTGTTACGTCATGTTAAAGATCTCGTCGAGATGGTTCATTTGAGTCTTTGATTAAGAAATTTGGTCCTCATTGACCGAAGTTATCGAGCTTCAACATGTGAAAAGTCACAAAAATTGTATGTTTGAGCTCATAAAGTACTATTTTTCTTTGAAACTCAAGATGATACAATCATGATGTGTTACGTCATGTTAAAGATCTCGTCGAGATGGTTCATTTGAGTATTTGATTAAGAAATTTGGTCCTCATTGACCGAAGTTATCGAGCTTCAAAATGTGAAAAGTCACAAAACTTGTATGTTTGAGCTCATAAAGTACTATTTTTCGTGGAAACTCAAGATGATACAATCATGATATGTTACGTCATGTTAAAGATCTCGTCGAGATGGTTCATTTGAGTCTTTGATTAAGAAATTTGGTCCTCATTGACCGAAGTTATAGAGGTTCAAAGTGTGAAAAGTCACAAAACTTGTATGTTTGAGCTCATAAAGTACTATTTTTCTTTGAAACTCAAGATGATACAATCATGATGTGTTACGTCATGTTAAAGATCTCGTCGAGATGGTTCATTTGAGTCTTTGATTAAGAAATTTGGTCCTCATTGACCGAAGTTATCGAGCTTCAACATGTGAAAAGTCACAAAAATTGTATGTTTGAGCTCATAAAGTACTATTTTTCTTTGAAACTCAAGATGATACAATCATGATGTGTTACGTCATGTTAAAGATCTCGTCGAGATGGTTCATTTGAGTATTTGATTAAGAAATTTGGTCCTCATTGACCGAAGTTATCGAGCTTCAAAATGTGAAAAGTCACAAAACTTGTATGTTTGAGCTCATAAAGTACTATTTTTCGTGGAAACTCAAGATGATACAATCATGATGTGTTACGTCATGTTAAAGATCTCGTCGAGATGGTTCATTTGAGTCTTTGATTAAGAAATTTGGTCCTCATTGACCGAAGTTATCGAGCTTCAACATGTGAAAAGTCACAAAAATTGTATGTTTGAGCTCATAAAGTACTATTTTTCTTTGAAACTCAAGATGATACAATCATGATGTGTTACGTCATGTTAAAGATCTCGTCGAGATGGTTCATTTGAGTCTTTGATTAAGAAATTTGGTCCTCATTGACCGAAGTTATAGAGCTTCAAAGTGTGAAAAGTCACAAAACTTGTATGTTTGAGCTCATAAAGTACTATTTTTCTTTGAAACTCAAGATGATACAATCATGATGTGTTACGTCATGTTAAAGATCTCGTCGAGATGGTTCATTTGAGTCTTTGATTAAGAAATTTGGTCCTCATTGACCGAAGTTATAGAGCTTCAAAGTGTGAAAAGTCACAAAACTTGTATGTTTGAGCTCATAAAGTACTATTTTTCTTTGAAACTCAAGATGATACAATCATGATGTGTTACGTCATGTTAAAGATCTCGTCGAGATGGTTCATTTGAGTCTTTGATTAAGAAATTTGGTCCTCATTGACCGAAGTTATAGAGCTTCAAAGTGTGAAAAGTCACAAAACTTGTATGTTTGAGCTCATAAAGTACTATTTTTCTTTGAAACTCAAGATGATACAATCATGATGTGTTACGTCGTGTTAAAGATCTCGTCGAGATGGATCATTTGAGTCTTTGATTAATTAATTTGGTCCTCATTGACCGAAGTTATAGAGCTTCAAAGTGTGAAAAGTCACAAAACTTGTATGTTTGAGCTCATAAAGTACTATTTTTCTTTGAAACTCAAGATGATACAATCATGATGTGTTACGTCGTGTTAAAGATCTCGTCGAGATGGTTCATTTGAGTCTTTGATTAAGAAATTTGGTCCTCATTGACCGAAGTTATCGAGCTTCAACATGTGAAAAGTCACAAAACTTGTATGTTTGAGCTCATAAAGTACTATTTTTCGTGGAAACTCAAGATGATACAATCATGATGTGTTACGTCATGTTAAAGATCTCGTCGACATGGTTCATTTGAGTCTTTGATTAAGAAATTTGGTCCTCATTGACCGAAGTTATCGAGCTTCAACATGTGAAAAGTCACAAAAATTGTATGTTTGAGCTCATAAAGTACTATTTTTCTTTGAAACTCAAGATGATACAATCATGATGTCTATCATTATGTTAAAGATCTCGTCGAGATGGTTCATTTGAGACTTTGTTTAAGAAATTTGGTCCTCATTGACCGAAGTTATCGAGCTTCAACATGTGAAAAGTCACAAAAATTGTATGTTTGAGCTCATAAAGTACTATTTTTCGTGGAAACTCAAGATGATACAATCATGATGTGTTACGTCATGTTAAAGATCTCGTCGAGATGGTTCATTTGAGTCTTTGATTAAGAAATTTGGTCCTCATTGACCGAAGTTATAGAGCTTCAAAGTGTGAAAAGTCACAAAACTTGTATGTTTGAGCTCATAAAGTACTATTTTTCTTTGAAACTCAAGATGATACAATCATGATGTGTTACGTCATGTTAAAGATCTCGTCGAGATGGTTCATTTGAGTCTTTGATTAAGAAATTTGGTCCTCATTGACCGAAGTTATAGAGCTTCAAAGTGTGAAAAGTCACAAAACTTGTATGTTTGAGCTCATAAAGTACTATTTTTCTTTGAAACTCAAGATGATACAATCATGATGTGTTACGTCATGTTAAAGATCTCGTCGAGATGGTTCATTTGAGTATTTGATTAAGAAATTTGGTCCTCATTGACCGAAGTTATCGAGCTTCAACATGTGAAAAGTCACAAAAATTGTATGTTTGAGCTCATAAAGTACTATTTTTCTTTGAAACTCAAGATGATACAATCATGATGTGTTACGTCATGTTAAAGATCTCGTCGAGATGGTTCATTTGAGTCTTTGTTTAAGAAATTTGGTCCTCATTGACCGAAGTTATCGAGCTTCAACATGTGAAAAGTCACAAAAATTGTATGTTTGAGCTCTTTAAGTACTATTTTTCTTTGAAACTCAAGATGATACAATCATGATGTATTACGTCATGTTAAAGGTCTCGTCGAGATGGTTCATTTGAGTATTTGATTAAGAAATTTGGTCCTCATTGACCGAAGTTATCGAGCTTCAACATGTGAAAAGTCACAAAACTTGTATGTTTGAGCTCATAAAGTACTATTTTTCGTGGAAACTCAAGATGATACAATCATGATGTGTTACGTCATGTTAAAGATCTCGTCGAGATGGTTCATTTGAGTCTTTGATTAAGAAATTTGGTCCTCATTGACCGAAGTTATCGAGCTTCAAAATGTGAAAAGTCACAAAACTTGTATGTTTGAGCTCATAAAGTACTATTTTTCGTGGAAACTCAAGATGATACAATCATGATGTGTTACGTCATGTTAAAGATCTCGTCGAGATGGTTCATTTGAGTATTTGATTAAGAAATTTGGTCCTCATTGACCGAAGTTATAGAGCTTCAAAGTGTGAAAAGTCACAAAACTTGTATGTTTGAGCTCATAAAGTACTATTTTTCTTTGAAACTCAAGATGATACAATCATGATGTGTTACGTCATGTTAAAGATCTCGTCGAGATGGTTCATTTGAGTATTTGATTAAGAAATTTGGTCCTCATTGACCGAAGTTATCGAGCTTCAAAATGTGAAAAGTCACAAAACTTGTATGTTTGAGCTCATAAAGTACTATTTTTCGTGGAAACTCAAGATGATACAATCATGATGTGTTACGTCATGTTAAAGATCTCGTCGAGATGGTTCATTTGAGTCTTTGATTAAGAAATTTGGTCCTCATTGACCGAAGTTATCGAGCTTCAACATGTGAAAAGTCACAAAAATTGTATGTTTGAGCTCATAAAGTACTATTTTTCTTTGAAACTCAAGATGATACAATCATGATGTGTTACGTCATGTTAAAGATCTCGTCGAGATGGTTCATTTGAGTATTTGATTAAGAAATTTGGTCCTCATTGACCGAAGTTATCGAGCTTCAACATGTGAAAAGTCACAAAAATTGTATGTTTGAGCTCATAAAGTACTATTTTTCTTTGAAACTCAAGATGATACAATCATGATGTGTTACGTCGTGTTAAAGATCTCGTCGAGATGGTTCATTTGAGTCTTTGATTAAGAAATTTGGTCCTCATTGACCGAAGTTATAGAGCTTCAAAGTGTGAAAAGTCACAAAACTTGTATGTTTGAGCTCATAAAGTACTATTTTTCTTTGAAACTCAAGATGATACAATCATGATGTGTTACGTCATGTTAAAGATCTCGTCGAGATGGTTCATTTGAGTCTTTGATTAAGAAATTTGGTCCTCATTGACCGAAGTTATCGAGCTTCAACATGTGAAAAGTCACAAAAATTGTATGTTTGAGCTCATAAAGTACTATTTTTCTTTGAAACTCAAGATGATACAATCATGATGTGTTACGTCATGTTAAAGATCTCGTCGAGATGGTTCATTTGAGTATTTGATTAAGAAATTTGGTCCTCATTGACCGAAGTTATCGAGCTTCAAAATGTGAAAAGTCACAAAACTTGTATGTTTGAGCTCATAAAGTACTATTTTTCGTGGAAACTCAAGATGATACAATCATGATGTGTTACGTCATGTTAAAGATCTCGTCGAGATGGTTCATTTGAGTCTTTGTTTAAGAAATTTGGTCCTCATTGACCGAAGTTATCGAGCTTCAACATGTGAAAAGTCACAAAAATTGTGTGTTTGAGCTCTTTAAGTACTATTTTTCTTTGAAACTCAAGATGATACAATCATGATGTGTTACGTCGTGTTAAAGATCTCGTCGAGATGGTTCATTTGAGTCTTTGATTAAGAAATTTGGTCCTCATTGACCGAAGTTATAGAGCTTCAAAGTGTGAAAAGTCACAAAACTTGTATGTTTGAGCTCATAAAGTACTATTTTTCTTTGAAACTCAAGATGATACAATCATGATGTGGTACGTCATGTTAAAGATCTCGTCGAGATGGTTCATTTGAGTCTTTGATTAAGAAATTTGGTCCTCATTGACCGAAGTTATCGAGCTTCAACATGTGAAAAGTCACAAAAATTGTATGTTTGAGCTCATAAAGTACTATTTTTCTTTGAAACTCAAGATGATACAATCATGATGTGTTACGTCATGTTAAAGATCTCGTCGAGATGGTTCATTTGAGTATTTGATTAAGAAATTTGGTCCTCATTGACCGAAGTTATCGAGCTTCAAAATGTGAAAAGTCACAAAACTTGTATGTTTGAGCTCATAAAGTACTATTTTTCTTTGAAACTCAAGATGATACAATCATGATGTGTTACGTCATGTTAAAGATCTCGTCGAGATGGTTCATTTGAGTCTTTGATTAAGAAATTTGGTCCTCATTGACCGAAGTTATAGAGCTTCAAAGTGTGAAAAGTCACAAAACTTGTATGTTTGAGCTCATAAAGTACTATTTTTCTTTGAAACTCAAGATGATACAATCATGATGTGTTACGTCATGTTAAAGATCTCGTCGAGATGGTTCATTTGAGTATTTGTTTAAGAAATTTGGTCCTCATTGACCGAAGTTATCGAGCTTCAAAATGTGAAAAGTCACAAAACTTGTATGTTTGAGCTCATAAAGTACTATTTTTCGTGGAAACTCAAGATGATACAATCATGATGTGTTACGTCATGTTAAAGATCTCGTCGAGATGGTTCATTTGAGTCTTTGTTTAAGAAATTTGGTCCTCATTGACCGAAGTTATCGAGCTTCAACATGTGAAAAGTCACAAAAATTGTGTGTTTGAGCTCTTTAAGTACTATTTTTCTTTGAAACTCAAGATGATACAATCATGATGTGTTACGTCGTGTTAAAGATCTCGTCGAGATGGTTCATTTGAGTCTTTGATTAAGAAATTTGGTCCTCATTGACCGAAGTTATAGAGCTTCAAAGTGTGAAAAGTCACAAAACTTGTATGTTTGAGCTCATAAAGTACTATTTTTCTTTGAAACTCAAGATGATACAATCATGATGTGGTACGTCATGTTAAAGATCTCGTCGAGATGGTTCATTTGAGTCTTTGATTAAGAAATTTGGTCCTCATTGACCGAAGTTATCGAGCTTCAACATGTGAAAAGTCACAAAAATTGTATGTTTGAGCTCATAAAGTACTATTTTTCTTTGAAACTCAAGATGATACAATCATGATGTGTTACGTCATGTTAAAGATCTCGTCGAGATGGTTCATTTGAGTATTTGATTAAGAAATTTGGTCCTCATTGACCGAAGTTATCGAGCTTCAAAATGTGAAAAGTCACAAAACTTGTATGTTTGAGCTCATAAAGTACTATTTTTCTTTGAAACTCAAGATGATACAATCATGATGTGTTACGTCATGTTAAAGATCTCGTCGAGATGGTTCATTTGAGTCTTTGATTAAGAAATTTGGTCCTCATTGACCGAAGTTATAGAGCTTCAAAGTGTGAAAAGTCACAAAACTTGTATGTTTGAGCTCATAAAGTATTATTTTCTTTGAAACTCAAGATGATACAATCATGATGTGTTACGTCATGTTAAAGATCTCGTCGAGATGGTTCATTTGAGTCTTTGATTAAGAAATTTGGTCCTCATTGACCGAAGTTATAGAGCTTCAAAGTGTGAAAAGTCACAAAACTTGTATGTTTGAGCTCATAAAGTACTATTTTTCTTTGAAACTCAAGATGATACAATCATGATGTGTTACGTCGTGTTAAAGATCTCGTCGAGATGGTTCATTTGAGTCTTTGATTAAGAAATTTGGTCCTCATTGACCGAAGTTATAGAGCTTCAAAGTGTGACAAGTCACAAAACTTGTATGTTTGAGCTCATAAAGTACTATTTTTCTTTGAAACTCAAGATGATACAATCATGATGTGTTACGTCATGTTAAAGATCTCGTCGAGATGGTTCATTTGAGTATTTGATTAAGAAATTTGGTCCTCATTGACCGAAGTTATCGAGCTTCAACATGTGAAAAGTCACAAAAATTGTATGTTTGAGCTCATAAAGTACTATTTTTCTTTGAAACTCAAGATGATACAATCATGATGTGTTACGTCATGTTAAAGATCTCGTCGAGATGGTTCATTTGAGTCTTTGTTTAAGAAATTTGGTCCTCATTGACCGAAGTTATCGAGCTTCAACATGTGAAAAGTCACAAAAATTGTATGTTTGAGCTCTTTAAGTACTATTTTTCTTTGAAACTCAAGATGATACAATCATGATGTATTACGTCATATTAAAGGTCTCGTCGAGATGGTTCATTTGAGTATTTGATTAAGAAATTTGGTCCTCATTGACCGAAGTTATCGAGCTTCAACATGTGAAAAGTCACAAAACTTGTATGTTTGAGCTCATAAAGTACTATTTTTCTTTGAAACTCAAGATGATACAATCATGATGTGTTACGTCATGTTAAAGATCTCGTCGAGATGGTTCATTTGAGTCTTTGATTAAGAAATTTGGTCCTCATTGACCGAAGTTATAGAGCTTCAAAGTGTGAAAAGTCACAAAACTTGTATGTTTGAGCTCATAAAGTACTATTTTTCTTTGAAACTCAAGATGATACAATCATGATGTGTTACGTCATGTTAAAGATCTCGTCGAGATGGTTCATTTGAGTCTTTGATTAAGAAATTTGGTCCTCATTGACCGAAGTTATAGAGCTTCAAAGTGTGAAAAGTCACAAAACTTGTATGTTTGAGCTCATAAAGTACTATTTTTCTTTGAAACTCAAGATGATACAATCATGATGTGTTACGTCATGTTAAAGATCTCGTCGAGATGGTTCATTTGAGTATTTGATTAAGAAATTTGGTCCTCATTGACCGAAGTTATCGAGCTTCAACATGTGAAAAGTCACAAAAATTGTATGTTTGAGCTCATAAAGTACTATTTTTCTTTGAAACTCAAGATGATAAAATCATGATGTGTTACGTCATGTTAAAGATCTCGTCGAGATGGTTCATTTGAGTCTTTGTTTAAGAAATTTGGTCCTCATTGACCGAAGTTATCGAGCTTCAACATGTGAAAAGTCACAAAACTTGTATGTTTGAGCTCATAAAGTACTATTTTTCGTGGAAACTCAAGATGATACAATCATGATGTGTTACGTCATGTTAAAGATCTCGTCGAGATGGTTCATTTGAGTCTTTGATTAAGAAATTTGGTCCTCATTGACCGAAGTTATCGAGCTTCAACATGTGAAAAGTCACAAAAATTGTATGTTTGAGCTCATAAAGTACTATTTTTCTTTGAAACTCAAGATGATACAATCATGATGTCTATCATTATGTTAAAGATCTCGTCGAGATGGTTCATTTGAGACTTTGTTTAAGAAATTTGGTCCTCATTGACCGAAGTTATCGAGCTTCAACATGTGAAAAGTCACAAAAATTGTATGTTTGAGCTCATAAAGTACTATTTTTCGTGGAAACTCAAGATGATACAATCATGATGTGTTACGTCATGTTAAAGATCTCGTCGAGATGGTTCATTTGAGTCTTTGATTAAGAAATTTGGTCCTCATTGACCGAAGTTATAGAGCTTCAAAGTGTGAAAAGTCACAAAACTTGTATGTTTGAGCTCATAAAGTACTATTTTTCTTTGAAACTCAAGATGATACAATCATGATGTGTTACGTCATGTTAAAGATCTCGTCGAGATGGTTCATTTGAGTCTTTGATTAAGAAATTTGGTCCTCATTGACCGAAGTTATAGAGCTTCAAAGTGTGAAAAGTCACAAAACTTGTATGTTTGAGCTCATAAAGTACTATTTTTCTTTGAAACTCAAGATGATACAATCATGATGTGTTACGTCATGTTAAAGATCTCGTCGAGATGGTTCATTTGAGTATTTGATTAAGAAATTTGGTCCTCATTGACCGAAGTTATCGAGCTTCAACATGTGAAAAGTCACAAAAATTGTATGTTTGAGCTCATAAAGTACTATTTTTCTTTGAAACTCAAGATGATACAATCATGATGTGTTACGTCATGTTAAAGATCTCGTCGAGATGGTTCATTTGAGTCTTTGTTTAAGAAATTTGGTCCTCATTGACCGAAGTTATCGAGCTTCAACATGTGAAAAGTCACAAAAATTGTATGTTTGAGCTCTTTAAGTACTATTTTTCTTTGAAACTCAAGATGATACAATCATGATGTATTACGTCATGTTAAAGGTCTCGTCGAGATGGTTCATTTGAGTATTTGATTAAGAAATTTGGTCCTCATTGACCGAAGTTATCGAGCTTCAACATGTGAAAAGTCACAAAACTTGTATGTTTGAGCTCATAAAGTACTATTTTTCGTGGAAACTCAAGATGATACAATCATGATGTGTTACGTCATGTTAAAGATCTCGTCGAGATGGTTCATTTGAGTCTTTGATTAAGAAATTTGGTCCTCATTGACCGAAGTTATCGAGCTTCAAAATGTGAAAAGTCACAAAACTTGTATGTTTGAGCTCATAAAGTACTATTTTTCGTGGAAACTCAAGATGATACAATCATGATGTGTTACGTCATGTTAAAGATCTCGTCGAGATGGTTCATTTGAGTATTTGATTAAGAAATTTGGTCCTCATTGACCGAAGTTATCGAGCTTCAACATGTGAAAAGTCACAAAAATTGTATGTTTGAGCTCATAAAGTACTATTTTTCTTTGAAACTCAAGATGATACAATCATGATGTGTTACGTCATGTTAAAGATCTCGTCGAGATGGTTCATTTGAGTCTTTGTTTAAGAAATTTGGTCCTCATTGACCGAAGTTATCGAGCTTCAACATGTGAAAAGTCACAAAAATTGTATGTTTGAGCTCTTTAAGTACTATTTTTCTTTGAAACTCAAGATGATACAATCATGATGTATTACGTCATATTAAAGGTCTCGTCGAGATGGTTCATTTGAGTATTTGATTAAGAAATTTGGTCCTCATTGACCGAAGTTATCGAGCTTCAACATGTGAAAAGTCACAAAACTTGTATGTTTGAGCTCATAAAGTACTATTTTTCTTTGAAACTCAAGATGATACAATCATGATGTGTTACGTCATGTTAAAGATCTCGTCGAGATGGTTCATTTGAGTCTTTGATTAAGAAATTTGGTCCTCATTGACCGAAGTTATAGAGCTTCAAAGTGTGAAAAGTCACAAAACTTGTATGTTTGAGCTCATAAAGTACTATTTTTCTTTGAAACTCAAGATGATACAATCATGATGTGTTACGTCATGTTAAAGATCTCGTCGAGATGGTTCATTTGAGTCTTTGATTAAGAAATTTGGTCCTCATTGACCGAAGTTATAGAGCTTCAAAGTGTGAAAAGTCACAAAACTTGTATGTTTGAGCTCATAAAGTACTATTTTTCTTTGAAACTCAAGATGATACAATCATGATGTGTTACGTCATGTTAAAGATCTCGTCGAGATGGTTCATTTGAGTATTTGATTAAGAAATTTGGTCCTCATTGACCGAAGTTATCGAGCTTCAACATGTGAAAAGTCACAAAAATTGTATGTTTGAGCTCATAAAGTACTATTTTTCTTTGAAACTCAAGATGATAAAATCATGATGTGTTACGTCATGTTAAAGATCTCGTCGAGATGGTTCATTTGAGTCTTTGTTTAAGAAATTTGGTCCTCATTGACCGAAGTTATCGAGCTTCAACATGTGAAAAGTCACAAAACTTGTATGTTTGAGCTCATAAAGTACTATTTTTCGTGGAAACTCAAGATGATACAATCATGATGTGTTACGTCATGTTAAAGATCTCGTCGAGATGGTTCATTTGAGTCTTTGATTAAGAAATTTGGTCCTCATTGACCGAAGTTATCGAGCTTCAACATGTGAAAAGTCACAAAAATTGTATGTTTGAGCTCATAAAGTACTATTTTTCTTTGAAACTCAAGATGATACAATCATGATGTCTATCATTATGTTAAAGATCTCGTCGAGATGGTTCATTTGAGACTTTGTTTAAGAAATTTGGTCCTCATTGACCGAAGTTATCGAGCTTCAACATGTGAAAAGTCACAAAAATTGTATGTTTGAGCTCATAAAGTACTATTTTTCGTGGAAACTCAAGATGATACAATCATGATGTGTTACGTCATGTTAAAGATCTCGTCGAGATGGTTCATTTGAGTCTTTGATTAAGAAATTTGGTCCTCATTGACCGAAGTTATAGAGCTTCAAAGTGTGAAAAGTCACAAAACTTGTATGTTTGAGCTCATAAAGTACTATTTTTCTTTGAAACTCAAGATGATACAATCATGATGTGTTACGTCATGTTAAAGATCTCGTCGAGATGGTTCATTTGAGTCTTTGATTAAGAAATTTGGTCCTCATTGACCGAAGTTATAGAGCTTCAAAGTGTGAAAAGTCACAAAACTTGTATGTTTGAGCTCATAAAGTACTATTTTTCTTTGAAACTCAAGATGATACAATCATGATGTGTTACGTCATGTTAAAGATCTCGTCGAGATGGTTCATTTGAGTATTTGATTAAGAAATTTGGTCCTCATTGACCGAAGTTATCGAGCTTCAACATGTGAAAAGTCACAAAAATTGTATGTTTGAGCTCATAAAGTACTATTTTTCTTTGAAACTCAAGATGATACAATCATGATGTGTTACGTCATGTTAAAGATCTCGTCGAGATGGTTCATTTGAGTCTTTGTTTAAGAAATTTGGTCCTCATTGACCGAAGTTATCGAGCTTCAACATGTGAAAAGTCACAAAAATTGTATGTTTGAGCTCTTTAAGTACTATTTTTCTTTGAAACTCAAGATGATACAATCATGATGTATTACGTCATGTTAAAGGTCTCGTCGAGATGGTTCATTTGAGTATTTGATTAAGAAATTTGGTCCTCATTGACCGAAGTTATCGAGCTTCAACATGTGAAAAGTCACAAAACTTGTATGTTTGAGCTCATAAAGTACTATTTTTCGTGGAAACTCAAGATGATACAATCATGATGTGTTACGTCATGTTAAAGATCTCGTCGAGATGGTTCATTTGAGTCTTTGATTAAGAAATTTGGTCCTCATTGACCGAAGTTATCGAGCTTCAAAATGTGAAAAGTCACAAAACTTGTATGTTTGAGCTCATAAAGTACTATTTTTCGTGGAAACTCAAGATGATACAATCATGATGTGTTACGTCATGTTAAAGATCTCGTCGAGATGGTTCATTTGAGTATTTGATTAAGAAATTTGGTCCTCATTGACCGAAGTTATCGAGCTTCAACATGTGAAAAGTCACAAAAATTGTATGTTTGAGCTCATAAAGTACTATTTTTCTTTGAAACTCAAGATGATACAATCATGATGTGTTACGTCATGTTAAAGATCTCGTCGAGATGGTTCATTTGAGTCTTTGTTTAAGAAATTTGGTCCTCATTGACCGAAGTTATCGAGCTTCAACATGTGAAAAGTCACAAAAATTGTATGTTTGAGCTCTTTAAGTACTATTTTTCTTTGAAACTCAAGATGATACAATCATGATGTATTACGTCATATTAAAGGTCTCGTCGAGATGGTTCATTTGAGTATTTGATTAAGAAATTTGGTCCTCATTGACCGAAGTTATCGAGCTTCAACATGTGAAAAGTCACAAAACTTGTATGTTTGAGCTCATAAAGTACTATTTTTCTTTGAAACTCAAGATGATACAATCATGATGTGTTACGTCATGTTAAAGATCTCGTCGAGATGGTTCATTTGAGTCTTTGATTAAGAAATTTGGTCCTCATTGACCGAAGTTATAGAGCTTCAAAGTGTGAAAAGTCACAAAACTTGTATGTTTGAGCTCATAAAGTACTATTTTTCTTTGAAACTCAAGATGATACAATCATGATGTGTTACGTCATGTTAAAGATCTCGTCGAGATGGTTCATTTGAGTCTTTGATTAAGAAATTTGGTCCTCATTGACCGAAGTTATAGAGCTTCAAAGTGTGAAAAGTCACAAAACTTGTATGTTTGAGCTCATAAAGTACTATTTTTCTTTGAAACTCAAGATGATACAATCATGATGTGTTACGTCGTGTTAAAGATCTCGTCGAGATGGATCATTTGAGTCTTTGATTAATTAATTTGGTCTTCATTGACCGAAGTTATAGAGCTTCAAAGTGTGAAAAGTCACAAAACTTGTATGTTTGAGCTCATAAAGTACTATTTTTCTTTGAAACTCAAGATGATACAATCATGATGTGTTACGTCATGTTAAAGATCTCGTCGAGATGGTTCATTTGAGTCTTTGATTAAGAAATTTGGTCCTCATTGACCGAAGTTATCGAGCTTCAACATGTGAAAAGTCACAAAACTTGTATGTTTGAGCTCATAAAGTACTATTTTTCGTGGAAACTCAAGATGATACAATCATGATGTGTTACGTCATGTTAAAGATCTCGTCGAGATGGTTCATTTGAGTCTTTGATTAAGAAATTTGGTCCTCATTGACCGAAGTTATCGAGCTTCAACATGTGAAAAGTCACAAAAATTGTATGTTTGAGCTCATAAAGTACTATTTTTCTTTGAAACTCAAGATGATACAATCATGATGTCTATCATTATGTTAAAGATCTCGTCGAGATGGTTCATTTGAGACTTTGTTTAAGAAATTTGGTCCTCATTGACCGAAGTTATCGAGCTTCAACATGTGAAAAGTCACAAAAATTGTATGTTTGAGCTCATAAAGTACTATTTTTCGTGGAAACTCAAGATGATACAATCATGATGTGTTACGTCATGTTAAAGATCTCGTCGAGATGGTTCATTTGAGTCTTTGATTAAGAAATTTGGTCCTCATTGACCGAAGTTATAGAGCTTCAAAGTGTGAAAAGTCACAAAACTTGTATGTTTGAGCTCATAAAGTACTATTTTTCTTTGAAACTCAAGATGATACAATCATGATGTGTTACGTCATGTTAAAGATCTCGTCGAGATGGTTCATTTGAGTCTTTGATTAAGAAATTTGGTCCTCATTGACCGAAGTTATAGAGCTTCAAAGTGTGAAAAGTCACAAAACTTGTATGTTTGAGCTCATAAAGTACTATTTTTCTTTGAAACTCAAGATGATACAATCATGATGTGTTACGTCATGTTAAAGATCTCGTCGAGATGGTTCATTTGAGTATTTGATTAAGAAATTTGGTCCTCATTGACCGAAGTTATCGAGCTTCAACATGTGAAAAGTCACAAAAATTGTATGTTTGAGCTCATAAAGTACTATTTTTCTTTGAAACTCAAGATGATACAATCATGATGTGTTACGTCATGTTAAAGATCTCGTCGAGATGGTTCATTTGAGTCTTTGTTTAAGAAATTTGGTCCTCATTGACCGAAGTTATCGAGCTTCAACATGTGAAAAGTCACAAAAATTGTATGTTTGAGCTCTTTAAGTACTATTTTTCTTTGAAACTCAAGATGATACAATCATGATGTATTACGTCATGTTAAAGGTCTCGTCGAGATGGTTCATTTGAGTATTTGATTAAGAAATTTGGTCCTCATTGACCGAAGTTATCGAGCTTCAACATGTGAAAAGTCACAAAACTTGTATGTTTGAGCTCATAAAGTACTATTTTTCGTGGAAACTCAAGATGATACAATCATGATGTGTTACGTCATGTTAAAGATCTCGTCGAGATGGTTCATTTGAGTCTTTGATTAAGAAATTTGGTCCTCATTGACCGAAGTTATCGAGCTTCAAAATGTGAAAAGTCACAAAACTTGTATGTTTGAGCTCATAAAGTACTATTTTTCGTGGAAACTCAAGATGATACAATCATGATGTGTTACGTCATGTTAAAGATCTCGTCGAGATGGTTCATTTGAGTATTTGATTAAGAAATTTGGTCCTCATTGACCGAAGTTATAGAGCTTCAAAGTGTGAAAAGTCACAAAACTTGTATGTTTGAGCTCATAAAGTACTATTTTTCTTTGAAACTCAAGATGATACAATCATGATGTGTTACGTCATGTTAAAGATCTCGTCGAGATGGTTCATTTGAGTATTTGATTAAGAAATTTGGTCCTCATTGACCGAAGTTATCGAGCTTCAAAATGTGAAAAGTCACAAAACTTGTATGTTTGAGCTCATAAAGTACTATTTTTCGTGGAAACTCAAGATGATACAATCATGATGTGTTACGTCATGTTAAAGATCTCGTCGAGATGGTTCATTTGAGTATTTGATTAAGAAATTTGGTCCTCATTGACCGAAGTTATCGAGCTTCAACATGTGAAAAGTCACAAAAATTGTATGTTTGAGCTCATAAAGTACTATTTTTCTTTGAAACTCAAGATGATACAATCATGATGTGTTACGTCATGTTAAAGATCTCGTCGAGATGGTTCATTTGAGTATTTGATTAAGAAATTTGGTCCTCATTGACCGAAGTTATCGAGCTTCAACATGTGAAAAGTCACAAAAATTGTATGTTTGAGCTCATAAAGTACTATTTTTCTTTGAAACTCAAGATGATACAATCATGATGTGTTACGTCGTGTTAAAGATCTCGTCGAGATGGTTCATTTGAGTCTTTGATTAAGAAATTTGGTCCTCATTGACCGAAGTTATAGAGCTTCAAAGTGTGAAAAGTCACAAAACTTGTATGTTTGAGCTCATAAAGTACTATTTTTCTTTGAAACTCAAGATGATACAATCATGATGTGTTACGTCATGTTAAAGATCTCGTCGAGATGGTTCATTTGAGTCTTTGATTAAGAAATTTGGTCCTCATTGACCGAAGTTATCGAGCTTCAACATGTGAAAAGTCACAAAAATTGTATGTTTGAGCTCATAAAGTACTATTTTTCTTTGAAACTCAAGATGATACAATCATGATGTGTTACGTCATGTTAAAGATCTCGTCGAGATGGTTCATTTGAGTATTTGATTAAGAAATTTGGTCCTCATTGACCGAAGTTATCGAGCTTCAAAATGTGAAAAGTCACAAAACTTGTATGTTTGAGCTCATAAAGTACTATTTTTCGTGGAAACTCAAGATGATACAATCATGATGTGTTACGTCATGTTAAAGATCTCGTCGAGATGGTTCATTTGAGTCTTTGTTTAAGAAATTTGGTCCTCATTGACCGAAGTTATCGAGCTTCAACATGTGAAAAGTCACAAAAATTGTGTGTTTGAGCTCTTTAAGTACTATTTTTCTTTGAAACTCAAGATGATACAATCATGATGTGTTACGTCGTGTTAAAGATCTCGTCGAGATGGTTCATTTGAGTCTTTGATTAAGAAATTTGGTCCTCATTGACCGAAGTTATAGAGCTTCAAAGTGTGAAAAGTCACAAAACTTGTATGTTTGAGCTCATAAAGTACTATTTTTCTTTGAAACTCAAGATGATACAATCATGATGTGGTACGTCATGTTAAAGATCTCGTCGAGATGGTTCATTTGAGTCTTTGATTAAGAAATTTGGTCCTCATTGACCGAAGTTATCGAGCTTCAACACGTGAAAAGTCACAAAAATTGTATGTTTGAGCTCATAAAGTACTATTTTTCTTTGAAACTCAAGATGATACAATCATGATGTGTTACGTCATGTTAAAGATCTCGTCGAGATGGTTCATTTGAGTATTTGATTAAGAAATTTGGTCCTCATTGACCGAAGTTATCGAGCTTCAAAATGTGAAAAGTCACAAAACTTGTATGTTTGAGCTCATAAAGTACTATTTTTCTTTGAAACTCAAGATGATACAATCATGATGTGTTACGTCATGTTAAAGATCTCGTCGAGATGGTTCATTTGAGTCTTTGATTAAGAAATTTGGTCCTCATTGACCGAAGTTATAGAGCTTCAAAGTGTGAAAAGTCACAAAACTTGTATGTTTGAGCTCATAAAGTATTATTTTCTTTGAAACTCAAGATGATACAATCATGATGTGTTACGTCATGTTAAAGATCTCGTCGAGATGGTTCATTTGAGTCTTTGATTAAGAAATTTGGTCCTCATTGACCGAAGTTATAGAGCTTCAAAGTGTGAAAAGTCACAAAACTTGTATGTTTGAGCTCATAAAGTACTATTTTTCTTTGAAACTCAAGATGATACAATCATGATGTGTTACGTCATGTTAAAGATCTCGTCGAGATGGTTCATTTGAGTATTTGATTAAGAAATTTGGTCCTCATTGACCGAAGTTATCGAGCTTCAAAATGTGAAAAGTCACAAAACTTGTATGTTTGAGCTCATAAAGTACTATTTTTCGTGGAAACTCAAGATGATACAATCATGATGTGTTACGTCATGTTAAAGATCTCGTCGAGATGGTTCATTTGAGTCTTTGATTAAGAAATTTGGTCCTCATTGACCGAAGTTATCGAGCTTCAACATGTGAAAAGTCACAAAAATTGTATGTTTGAGCTCATAAAGTACTATTTTTCTTTGAAACTCAAGATGATACAATCATGATGTGTTACGTCATGTTAAAGATCTCGTCGAGATGGTTCATTTGAGTATTTGATTAAGAAATTTGGTCCTCATTGACCGAAGTTATCGAGCTTCAACATGTGAAAAGTCACAAAAATTGTATGTTTGAGCTCATAAAGTACTATTTTTCTTTGAAACTCAAGATGATACAATCATGATGTGTTACGTCGTGTTAAAGATCTCGTCGAGATGGTTCATTTGAGTCTTTGATTAAGAAATTTGGTCCTCATTGACCGAAGTTATAGAGCTTCAAAGTGTGAAAAGTCACAAAACTTGTATGTTTGAGCTCATAAAGTACTATTTTTCTTTGAAACTCAAGATGATACAATCATGATGTGTTACGTCATGTTAAAGATCTCGTCGAGATGGTTCATTTGAGTCTTTGATTAAGAAATTTGGTCCTCATTGACGGAAGTTATCGAGCTTCAACATGTGAAAAGTCACAAAAATTGTATGTTTGAGCTCATAAAGTACTATTTTTCTTTGAAACTCAAGATGATACAATCATGATGTGTTACGTCATGTTAAAGATCTCGTCGAGATGGTTCATTTGAGTATTTGATTAAGAAATTTGGTCCTCATTGACCGAAGTTATCGAGCTTCAAAATGTGAAAAGTCACAAAACTTGTATGTTTGAGCTCATAAAGTACTATTTTTCGTGGAAACTCAAGATGATACAATCATGATGTGTTACGTCATGTTAAAGGTCTCGTCGAGATGGTTCATTTGAGTCTTTGTTTAAGAAATTTGGTCCTCATTGACCGAAGTTATCGAGCTTCAACATGTGAAAAGTCACAAAAATTGTGTGTTTGAGCTCTTTAAGTACTATTTTTCTTTGAAACTCAAGATGATACAATCATGATGTGTTACGTCGTGTTAAAGATCTCGTCGAGATGGTTCATTTGAGTCTTTGATTAAGAAATTTGGTCCTCATTGACCGAAGTTATAGAGCTTCAAAGTGTGAAAAGTCACAAAAATTGTATGTTTGAGCTCATAAAGTACTATTTTTCTTTGAAACTCAAGATGATACAATCATGATGTGTTACGTCATGTTAAAGATCTCGTCGAGATGGTTCATTTGAGTATTTGATTAAGAAATTTGGTCCTCATTGACCGAAGTTATCGAGCTTCAAAATGTGAAAAGTCACAAAACTTGTATGTTTGAGCTCATAAAGTACTATTTTTCTTTGAAACTCAAGATGATACAATCATGATGTGTTACGTCATGTTAAAGATCTCGTCGAGATGGTTCATTTGAGTCTTTGATTAAGAAATTTGGTCCTCATTGACCGAAGTTATAGAGCTTCAAAGTGTGAAAAGTCACAAAACTTGTATGTTTGAGCTCATAAAGTACTATTTTTCTTTGAAACTCAAGATGATACAATCATGATGTGTTACGTCATGTTAAAGATCTCGTCGAGATGGTTCATTTGAGTCTTTGATTAAGAAATTTGGTCCTCATTGACCGAAGTTATAGAGCTTCAAAGTGTGAAAAGTCACAAAAATTTTATGTTTGAGCTCATAAAGTACTATTTTTCTTTGAAACTCAAGATGATACAATCATGATGTGTTACGTCATGTTAAAGATCTCGTCGAGATGGTTCATTTGAGTATTTGATTAAGAAATTTGGTCCTCATTGACCGAAGTTATCGAGCTTCAACATGTGATAAGTCACAAAAATTGTATGTTTGAGCTCATAAAGTACTATTTTTCTTTGAAACTCAAGATGATACAATCATGATGTGTTACGTCGTGTTAAAGATCTCGTCGAGATGGTTCATTTGAGTCTTTGATTAAGAAATTTGGTCCTCATTGACCGAAGTTATAGAGCTTCAAAGTGTGAAAAGTCACAAAACTTGTATGTTTGAGCTCATAAAGTACTATTTTTCTTTGAAACTCAAGATGATACAATCATGATGTGTTACGTCATGTTAAAGATCTCGTCGAGATGGTTCATTTGAGTATTTGATTAAGAAATTTGGTCCTCATTGACCGAAGTTATCGAGCTTCAACATGTGATAAGTCACAAAAATTGTATGTTTGAGCTCATAAAGTACTATTTTTCTTTGAAACTCAAGATGATACAATCATGATGTGTTACGTCGTGTTAAAGATCTCGTCGAGATGGTTCATTTGAGTCTTTGATTAAGAAATTTGGTCCTCATTGACCGAAGTTATAGAGCTTCAAAGTGTGAAAAGTCACAAAACTTGTATGTTTGAGCTCATAAAGTACTATTTTTCTTTGAAACTCAAGATGATACAATCATGATGTGTTACGTCATGTTAAAGATCTCGTCGAGATGGTTCATTTGAGTATTTGATTAAGAAATTTGGTCCTCATTGACCGAAGTTATCGAGCTTCAACATGTGAAAAGTCACAAAAATTGTATGTTTGAGCTCATAAAGTACTATTTTTCTTTGAAACTCAAGATGATACAATCATGATGTGTTACGTCATGTTAAAGATCTCGTCGAGATGGTTCATTTGAGTCTTTGATTAAGAAATTTGGTCCTCATTGACCGAAGTTATAGAGCTTCAAAGTGTGAAAAGTCACAAAACTTGTATGTTTGAGCTCATAAAGTACTATTTTTCTTTGAAATTCAAGATGATACAATCATGATGTGTTACGTCATGTTAAAGATCTCGTCGAGATGGTTCATTTGAGTATTTGATTAAGAAATTTGGTCCTCATTGACCGAAGTTATCGAGCTTCAACATGTGAAAAGTCACAAAAATTGTATGTTTGAGCTCATAAAGTACTATTTTTCTTTGAAACTCAAGATGATACAATCATGATGTGTATCATTATGTTAAAGATCTCGTCGAGATGGTTCATTTGAGACTTTGTTTAAGAAATTTGGTCCTCATTGTCCGAAGTTATCGAGCTTCAACATGTGAAAAGTCACAAAAATTGTATGTTTGAGCTCATAAAGTACTATTTTTCTTTGAAACTCAAGATGATACAATCATGATGTGTTACGTCATGTTAAAGATCTCGTCGAGATGGTTCATTTGAGTATTTGATTAAGAAATTTGGTCCTCATTGACCGAAGTTATCGAGCTTCAAAATGTGAAAAGTCACAAAACTTGTATGTTTGAGCTCATAAAGTACTATTTTTCGTGGAAACTCAAGATGATACAATCATGATGTGTTACGTCATGTTAAAGATCTCGTCGAGATGGTTCATTTGAGTCTTTGATTAAGAAATTTGGTCCTCATTGACCGAAGTTATCGAGCTTCAACATGTGAAAAGTCACAAAAATTGTATGTTTGAGCTCATAAAGTACTATTTTTCTTTGAAACTCAAGATGATACAATCATGATGTGTTACGTCATGTTAAAGATCTCGTCGAGATGGTTCATTTGAGTATTTGATTAAGAAATTTGGTCCTCATTGACCGAAGTTATCGAGCTTCAACATGTGAAAAGTCACAAAAATTGTATGTTTGAGCTCATAAAGTACTATTTTTCTTTGAAACTCAAGATGATACAATCATGATGTGTTACGTCGTGTTAAAGATCTCGTCGAGATGGTTCATTTGAGTCTTTGATTAAGAAATTTGGTCCTCATTGACCGAAGTTATAGAGCTTCAAAGTGTGAAAAGTCACAAAACTTGTATGTTTGAGCTCATAAAGTACTATTTTTCTTTGAAACTCAAGATGATACAATCATGATGTGTTACGTCATGTTAAAGATCTCGTCGAGATGGTTCATTTGAGTCTTTGATTAAGAAATTTGGTCCTCATTGACCGAAGTTATCGAGCTTCAACATGTGAAAAGTCACAAAAATTGTATGTTTGAGCTCATAAAGTACTATTTTTCTTTGAAACTCAAGATGATACAATCATGATGTGTTACGTCATGTTAAAGATCTCGTCGAGATGGTTCATTTGAGTATTTGATTAAGAAATTTGGTCCTCATTGCCCGAAGTTATCGAGCTTCAAAATGTGAAAAGTCACAAAACTTGTATGTTTGAGCTCATAAAGTACTATTTTTCGTGGAAACTCAAGATGATACAATCATGATGTGTTACGTCATGTTAAAGATCTCGTCGAGATGGTTCATTTGAGTCTTTGTTTAAGAAATTTGGTCCTCATTGACCGAAGTTATCGAGCTTCAACATGTGAAAAGTCACAAAAATTGTGTGTTTGAGCTCTTTAAGTACTATTTTTCTTTGAAACTCAAGATGATACAATCATGATGTGTTACGTCGTGTTAAAGATCTCGTCGAGATGGTTCATTTGAGTCTTTGATTAAGAAATTTGGTCCTCATTGACCGAAGTTATAGAGCTTCAAAGTGTGAAAAGTCACAAAACTTGTATGTTTGAGCTCATAAAGTACTATTTTTCTTTGAAACTCAAGATGATACAATCATGATGTGTTACGTCATGTTAAAGATCTCGTCGAGATGGTTCATTTGAGTCTTTGATTAAGAAATTTGGTCCTCATTGACCGAAGTTATCGAGCTTCAACATGTGAAAAGTCACAAAAATTGTATGTTTGAGCTCATAAAGTACTATTTTTCTTTGAAACTCAAGATGATACAATCATGATGTGTTACGTCATGTTAAAGATCTCGTCGAGATGGTTCATTTGAGTATTTGATTAAGAAATTTGGTCCTCATTGACCGAAGTTATCGAGCTTCAAAATGTGAAAAGTCACAAAACTTGTATGTTTGAGCTCATAAAGTACTATTTTTCTTTGAAACTCAAGATGATACAATCATGATGTGTTACGTCATGTTAAAGATCTCGTCGAGATGGTTCATTTGAGTCTTTGATTAAGAAATTTGGTCCTCATTGACCGAAGTTATAGAGCTTCAAAGTGTGAAAAGTCACAAAACTTGTATGTTTGAGCTCATAAAGTACTATTTTTCTTTGAAACTCAAGATGATACAATCATGATGTGTTACGTCATGTTAAAGATCTCGTCGAGATGGTTCATTTGAGTCTTTGATTAAGAAATTTGGTCCTCATTGACCGAAGTTATCGAGCTTCAAAATGTGAAAAGTCACAAAACTTGTATGTTTGAGCTCATAAAGTACTATTTTTCGTGGAAACTCAAGATGATACAATCATGATGTGTTACGTCGTGTTAAAGATCTCGTCGAGATGGTTCATTTGAGTCTTTGATTAAGAAATTTGGTCCTCATTGACCGAAGTTATCGAGCTTCAACATGTGAAAAGTCACAAAAATTGTATGTTTGAGCTCATAAAGTACTATTTTTCTTTGAAACTCAAGATGATACAATCATGATGTGTTACGTCATGTTAAAGATCTCGTCGAGATGGTTCATTTGAGTATTTGATTAAGAAATTTGGTCCTCATTGACCGAAGTTATCGAGCTTCAACATGTGAAAAGTCACAAAAATTGTATGTTTGAGCTCATAAAGTACTATTTTTCTTTGAAACTCAAGATGATACAATCATGATGTGTTACGTCATGTTAAAGATCTCGTCGAGATGGTTCATTTGAGTATTTGATTAAGAAATTTGGTCCTCATTGACCGAAGTTATCGAGCTTCAACATGTGAAAAGTCACAAAAATTGTATGTTTGAGCTCATAAAGTACTATTTTTCTTTGAAACTCAAGATGATACAATCATGATGTGTTACGTCGTGTTAAAGATCTCGTCGAGATGGTTCATTTGAGTCTTTGATTAAGAAATTTGGTCCTCATTGACCGAAGTTATAGAGCTTCAAAGTGTGAAAAGTCACAAAACTTGTATGTTTGAGCTCATAAAGTACTATTTTTCTTTGAAACTCAAGAAGATACAATCATGATGTGTTACGTCATGTTAAAGATCTCGTCGAGATGGTTCATTTGAGTATTTGATTAAGAAATTTGGTCCTCATTGACCGAAGTTATCGAGCTTCAACATGTGAAAAGTCACAAAAATTGTATGTTTGAGCTCATAAAGTACTATTTTTCTTTGAAACTCAAGATGATACAATCATGATGTGTATCATTATGTTAAAGATCTCGTCGAGATGGTTCATTTGAGTCTTTGATTAAGAAATTTGGTCCTCATTGACCGAAGTTATAGAGCTTCAAAGTGTGAAAAGTCACAAAACTTGTATGTTTGAGCTCTTTAAGTACTATTTTTCGTGGAAACTCAAGATGATACAATCATGATGTGTAACGTCATGTTAAAGGTCTCGTCGAGATGGTTCCTTTGAGTGTTTGTTTAAGAAATTTGGTCCTCATTGACCGAAGTTATCGAGCTTCAACATGTGAAAAGTCACAAAAATTGTATGTTTGAGCTCTTTAAGTACTATTTTTCTTTGAAACTCAAGATGATACAATCATGATGTGTTACGTCATGTTAAAGATCTCGTCGAGATGGTTCATTTGAGTATTTGATTAAGAAATTTGGTCCTCATTGACCGAAGTTATCGAGCTTCAAAATGTGAAAAGTCACAAAACTTGTATGTTTGAGCTCATAAAGTACTATTTTTCGTGGAAACTCAAGATGATACAATCATGATGTGTTACGTCATGTTAAAGATCTCGTCGAGATGGTTCATTTGAGTCTTTGATTAAGAAATTTGGTCCTCATTGACCGAAGTTATAGAGCTTCAAAGTGTGAAAAGTCACAAAACTTGTATGTTTGAGCTCATAAAGTACTATTTTTCTTTGAAACTCAAGATGATACAATCATGATGTGTTACGTCATGTTAAAGATCTCGTCGAGATGGTTCATTTGAGTCTTTGATTAAGAAATTTGGTCCTCATTGACCGAAGTTATAGAGCTTCAAAGTGTGAAAAGTCACAAAACTTGTATGTTTGAGCTCATAAAGTACTATTTTTCTTTGAAACTCAAGATGATACAATCATGATGTGTTACGTCATGTTAAAGATCTCGTCGAGATGGTTCATTTGAGTATTTGATTAAGAAATTTGGTCCTCATTGACCGAAGTTATCGAGCTTCAACATGTGAAAAGTCACAAAAATTGTATGTTTGAGCTCATAAAGTACTATTTTTCTTTGAAACTCAAGATGATACAATCATGATGTGTTACGTCATGTTAAAGATCTCGTCGAGATGGTTCATTTGAGTCTTTGTTTAAGAAATTTGGTCCTCATTGACCGAAGTTATCGAGGTTCAAAATGTGAAAAGTCACAAAACTTGTATGTTTGAGCTCATAAAGTACTATTTTTCGTGGAAACTCAAGATGATACAATCATGATGTGTTACGTCATGTTAAAGATCTCGTCGAGATGGTTCATTTGAGTCTTTGATTAAGAAATTTGGTCCTCATTGACCGAAGTTATCGAGCTTCAACATGTGAAAAGTCACAAAAATTGTATGTTTGAGCTCATAAAGTACTATTTTTCTTTGAAACTCAAGATGATACAATCATGATGTGTTACGTCATGTTAAAGATCTCGTCGAGATGGTTCATTTGAGTCTTTGATTAAGAAATTTGGTCCTCATTGACCGAAGTTATAGAGCTTCAAAGTGTGAAAACTCACAAAACTTGTATGTTTGAGCTCATAAAGTACTATTTTTCTTTGAAACTCAAGATGATACAATCATGATGTGTTACGTCATGTTAAAGATCTCGTCGAGATGGTTCATTTGAGTCTTTGATTAAGAAATTTGGTCCTCATTGACCGAAGTTATAGAGCTTCAAAGTGTGAAAAGTCACAAAACTTGTATGTTTGAGCTCATAAAGTACTATTTTTCTTTGAAACTCAAGATGATACAATCATGATGTGTTACGTCATGTTAAAGATCTCGTCGAGATGGTTCATTTGAGTCTTTGATTAAGAAATTTGGTCCTCATTGACCGAAGTTATCGAGCTTCAAAATGTGAAAAGTCACAAAACTTGTATGTTTGAGCTCATAAAGTACTATTTTTCGTGGAAACTCAAGATGATACAATCATGATGTGTTACGTCGTGTTAAAGATCTCGTCGAGATGGTTCATTTGAGTCTTTGATTAAGAAATTTGGTCCTCATTGACCGAAGTTATCGAGCTTCAACATGTGAAAAGTCACAAAAATTGTATGTTTGAGCTCATAAAGTACTATTTTTCTTTGAAACTCAAGATGATACAATCATGATGTGTTACGTCATGTTAAAGATCTCGTCGAGATGGTTCATTTGAGTATTTGATTAAGAAATTTGGTCCTCATTGACCGAAGTTATCGAGCTTCAACATGTGAAAAGTCACAAAAATTGTATGTTTGAGCTCATAAAGTACTATTTTTCTTTGAAACTCAAGATGATACAATCATGATGTGTTACGTCATGTTAAAGATCTCGTCGAGATGGTTCATTTGAGTATTTGATTAAGAAATTTGGTCCTCATTGACCGAAGTTATCGAGCTTCAACATGTGAAAAGTCACAAAAATTGTATGTTTGAGCTCATAAAGTACTATTTTTCTTTGAAACTCAAGATGATACAATCATGATGTGTTACGTCGTGTTAAAGATCTCGTCGAGATGGTTCATTTGAGTCTTTGATTAAGAAATTTGGTCCTCATTGACCGAAGTTATAGAGCTTCAAAGTGTGAAAAGTCACAAAACTTGTATGTTTGAGCTCATAAAGTACTATTTTTCTTTGAAACTCAAGAAGATACAATCATGATGTGTTACGTCATGTTAAAGATCTCGTCGAGATGGTTCATTTGAGTATTTGATTAAGAAATTTGGTCCTCATTGACCGAAGTTATCGAGCTTCAACATGTGAAAAGTCACAAAAATTGTATGTTTGAGCTCATAAAGTACTATTTTTCTTTGAAACTCAAGATGATACAATCATGATGTGTATCATTATGTTAAAGATCTCGTCGAGATGGTTCATTTGAGTCTTTGATTAAGAAATTTGGTCCTCATTGACCGAAGTTATAGAGCTTCAAAGTGTGAAAAGTCACAAAACTTGTATGTTTGAGCTCTTTAAGTACTATTTTTCGTGGAAACTCAAGATGATACAATCATGATGTGTAACGTCATGTTAAAGGTCTCGTCGAGATGGTTCCTTTGAGTGTTTGTTTAAGAAATTTGGTCTTCATTGACCGAAGTTATCGAGCTTCAACATGTGAAAAGTCACAAAAATTGTATGTTTGAGCTCTTTAAGTACTATTTTTCTTTGAAACTCAAGATGATACAATCATGATGTGTTACGTCATGTTAAAGATCTCGTCGAGATGGTTCATTTGAGTATTTGATTAAGAAATTTGGTCCTCATTGACCGAAGTTATCGAGCTTCAAAATGTGAAAAGTCACAAAACTTGTATGTTTGAGCTCATAAAGTACTATTTTTCGTGGAAACTCAAGATGATACAATCATGATGTGTTACGTCATGTTAAAGATCTCGTCGAGATGGTTCATTTGAGTCTTTGATTAAGAAATTTGGTCCTCATTGACCGAAGTTATAGAGCTTCAAAGTGTGAAAAGTCACAAAACTTGTATGTTTGAGCTCATAAAGTACTATTTTTCTTTGAAACTCAAGATGATACAATCATGATGTGTTACGTCATGTTAAAGATCTCGTCGAGATGGTTCATTTGAGTCTTTGATTAAGAAATTTGGTCCTCATTGACCGAAGTTATAGAGCTTCAAAGTGTGAAAAGTCACAAAACTTGTATGTTTGAGCTCATAAAGTACTATTTTTCTTTGAAACTCAAGATGATACAATCATGATGTGTTACGTCATGTTAAAGATCTCGTCGAGATGGTTCATTTGAGTATTTGATTAAGAAATTTGGTCCTCATTGACCGAAGTTATCGAGCTTCAACATGTGAAAAGTCACAAAAATTGTATGTTTGAGCTCATAAAGTACTATTTTTCTTTGAAACTCAAGATGATACAATCATGATGTGTTACGTCATGTTAAAGATCTCGTCGAGATGGTTCATTTGAGTCTTTGTTTAAGAAATTTGGTCCTCATTGACCGAAGTTATCGAGCTTCAAAATGTGAAAAGTCACAAAACTTGTATGTTTGAGCTCATAAAGTACTATTTTTCGTGGAAACTCAAGATGATACAATCATGATGTGTTACGTCATGTTAAAGATCTCGTCGAGATGGTTCATTTGAGTCTTTGATTAAGAAATTTGGTCCTCATTGACCGAAGTTATCGAGCTTCAACATGTGAAAAGTCACAAAAATTGTATGTTTGAGCTCATAAAGTACTATTTTTCTTTGAAACTCAAGATGATACAATCATGATGTGTTACGTCATGTTAAAGATCTCGTCGAGATGGTTCATTTGAGTCTTTGATTAAGAAATTTGGTCCTCATTGACCGAAGTTATAGAGCTTCAAAGTGTGAAAACTCACAAAACTTGTATGTTTGAGCTCATAAAGTACTATTTTTCTTTGAAACTCAAGATGATACAATCATGATGTGTTACGTCATGTTAAAGATCTCGTCGAGATGGTTCATTTGAGTCTTTGATTAAGAAATTTGGTCCTCATTGACCGAAGTTATAGAGCTTCAAAGTGTGAAAAGTCACAAAACTTGTATGTTTGAGCTCATAAAGTACTATTTTTCTTTGAAACTCAAGATGATACAATCATGATGTGTTACGTCATGTTAAAGATCTCGTCGAGATGGTTCATTTGAGTCTTTGATTAAGAAATTTGGTCCTCATTGACCGAAGTTATCGAGCTTCAAAATGTGAAAAGTCACAAAACTTGTATGTTTGAGCTCATAAAGTACTATTTTTCGTGGAAACTCAAGATGATACAATCATGATGTGTTACGTCGTGTTAAAGATCTCGTCGAGATGGTTCATTTGAGTCTTTGATTAAGAAATTTGGTCCTCATTGACCGAAGTTATCGAGCTTCAACATGTGAAAAGTCACAAAAATTGTATGTTTGAGCTCATAAAGTACTATTTTTCTTTGAAACTCAAGATGATACAATCATGATGTGTTACGTCATGTTAAAGATCTCGTCGAGATGGTTCATTTGAGTATTTGATTAAGAAATTTGGTCCTCATTGACCGAAGTTATCGAGCTTCAACATGTGAAAAGTCACAAAAATTGTATGTTTGAGCTCATAAAGTACTATTTTTCTTTGAAACTCAAGATGATACAATCATGATGTGTTACGTCATGTTAAAGATCTCGTCGAGATGGTTCATTTGAGTATTTGATTAAGAAATTTGGTCCTCATTGACCGAAGTTATCGAGCTTCAACATGTGAAAAGTCACAAAAATTGTATGTTTGAGCTCATAAAGTACTATTTTTCTTTGAAACTCAAGATGATACAATCATGATGTGTTACGTCGTGTTAAAGATCTCGTCGAGATGGTTCATTTGAGTCTTTGATTAAGAAATTTGGTCCTCATTGACCGAAGTTATAGAGCTTCAAAGTGTGAAAAGTCACAAAACTTGTATGTTTGAGCTCATAAAGTACTATTTTTCTTTGAAACTCAAGAAGATACAATCATGATGTGTTACGTCATGTTAAAGATCTCGTCGAGATGGTTCATTTGAGTATTTGATTAAGAAATTTGGTCCTCATTGACCGAAGTTATCGAGCTTCAACATGTGAAAAGTCACAAAAATTGTATGTTTGAGCTCATAAAGTACTATTTTTCTTTGAAACTCAAGATGATACAATCATGATGTGTATCATTATGTTAAAGATCTCGTCGAGATGGTTCATTTGAGTCTTTGATTAAGAAATTTGGTCCTCATTGACCGAAGTTATAGAGCTTCAAAGTGTGAAAAGTCACAAAACTTGTATGTTTGAGCTCTTTAAGTACTATTTTTCGTGGAAACTCAAGATGATACAATCATGATGTGTAACGTCATGTTAAAGGTCTCGTCGAGATGGTTCCTTTGAGTGTTTGTTTAAGAAATTTGGTCCTCATTGACCGAAGTTATCGAGCTTCAACATGTGAAAAGTCACAAAAATTGTATGTTTGAGCTCTTTAAGTACTATTTTTCTTTGAAACTCAAGATGATACAATCATGATGTGTTACGTCATGTTAAAGATCTCGTCGAGATGGTTCATTTGAGTATTTGATTAAGAAATTTGGTCCTCATTGACCGAAGTTATCGAGCTTCAAAATGTGAAAAGTCACAAAACTTGTATGTTTGAGCTCATAAAGTACTATTTTTCGTGGAAACTCAAGATGATACAATCATGATGTGTTACGTCATGTTAAAGATCTCGTCGAGATGGTTCATTTGAGTCTTTGATTAAGAAATTTGGTCCTCATTGACCGAAGTTATAGAGCTTCAAAGTGTGAAAAGTCACAAAACTTGTATGTTTGAGCTCATAAAGTACTATTTTTCTTTGAAACTCAAGATGATACAATCATGATGTGTTACGTCATGTTAAAGATCTCGTCGAGATGGTTCATTTGAGTCTTTGATTAAGAAATTTGGTCCTCATTGACCGAAGTTATAGAGCTTCAAAGTGTGAAAAGTCACAAAACTTGTATGTTTGAGCTCATAAAGTACTATTTTTCTTTGAAACTCAAGATGATACAATCATGATGTGTTACGTCATGTTAAAGATCTCGTCGAGATGGTTCATTTGAGTATTTGATTAAGAAATTTGGTCCTCATTGACCGAAGTTATCGAGCTTCAACATGTGAAAAGTCACAAAAATTGTATGTTTGAGCTCATAAAGTACTATTTTTCTTTGAAACTCAAGATGATACAATCATGATGTGTTACGTCATGTTATAGATCTCGTCGAGATGGTTCATTTGAGTCTTTGTTTAAGAAATTTGGTCCTCATTGACCGAAGTTATCGAGCTTCAACATGTGAAAAGTCACAACAATTGTATGTTTGAGCTCTTTAAGTACTATTTTTCTTTGAAACTCAAGATGATACAATCATGATGTGTTACGTCATGTTAAAGATCTCGTCGAGATGGTTCATTTGAGTCTTTGATTAAGAAATTTGGTCCTCATTGACCGAAGTTATAGAGCTTCAAATTGTGAAAAGTCACAAAACTTGTATGTTTGAGCTCATAAAGTACTATTTTTCTTTGAAACTCAAGATGATACAATCATGATGTGTTACGTCATGTTAAAGATCTCGTCGAGATGGTTCATTTGAGTCTTTGATTAAGAAATTTGGTCCTCATTGACCGAAGTTATCGAGCTTCAACATGTGAAAAGTCACAAAAATTGTATGTTTGAGCTCATAAAGTACTATTTTTCTTTGAAACTCAAGATGATACAATCATGATGTGTTACGTCATGTTATAGATCTCGTCGAGATGGTTCATTTGAGTCTTTGTTTAAGAAATTTGGTCCTCATTGACCGAAGTTATCGAGCTTCAACATGTGAAAAGTCACAAAAATTGTATGTTTGAGCTCTTTAAGTACTATTTTTCTTTGAAACTCAAGATGATACAATCATGATGTGTTACGTCATGTTAAAGATCTCGTCGAGATGGTTCATTTGAGTCTTTGATTAAGAAATTTGGTCCTCATTGACCGAAGTTATAGAGCTTCAAAGTGTGAAAAGTCACAAAACTTGTATGTTTGAGCTCATAAAGTACTATTTTTCTTTGAAACTCAAGATGATACAATCATGATGTGTTACGTCATGTTAAAGATCTCGTCGAGATGGTTCATTTGAGTATTTGATTAAGAAATTTGGTCCTCATTGACCGAAGTTATCGAGCTTCAACATGTGAAAAGTCACAAAAATTGTATGTTTGAGCTCATAAAGTACTATTTTTCTTTGAAACTCAAGATGATACAATCATGATGTGTTACGTCGTGTTAAAGATCTCGTCGAGATGGTTCATTTGAGTCTTTGATTAAGTAATTTGGTCCTCATTGACCGAAGTTATAGAGCTTCAAAGTGTGAAAAGTCACAAAACTTGTATGTTTGAGCTCATAAAGTACTATTTTTCTTTGAAACTCAAGATGATACAATAATGATGTGTTACGTCATGTTAAAGATCTCGTCGAGATGGTTCATTTGAGTATTTGATTAAGAAATTTGGTCCTCATTGACCGAAGTTATCGAGCTTCAAAATGTGAAAAGTCACAAAACTTGTATGTTTGAGCTCATAAAGTACTATTTTTCTTTGAAACTCAAGATGATACAATCATGATGTGTTACGTCATGTTAAAGATCTCGTGGAGATGGTTCATTTGAGTCTTTGATTAAGAAATTTGGTCCTCATTGACCGAAGTTATAGAGCTTCAAAGTGTGAAAAGTCACAAAACTTGTATGTTTGAGCTCATAAAGTACTATTTTTCTTTGAAACTCAAGATGATACAATCATGATGTGTTACGTCATGTTATAGATCTCGTCGAGATGGTTCATTTGAGTCTTTGTTTAAGAAATTTGGTCCTCATTGACCGAAGTTATCGAGCTTCAACATGTGAAAAGTCACAAAAATTGTATGTTTGAGCTCTTTAAGTACTATTTTTCTTTGAAACTCAAGATGATACAATCATGATGTGTTACGTCATGTAAAAGATCTCGTCGAGATGGTTCATTTGAGTCTTTGATTAAGAAATTTGGTCCTCATTGACCGAAGTTATAGAGCTTCAAAGTGTGAAAAGTCACAAAACTTGTATGTTTGAGCTCATAAAGTACTATTTTTCTTTGAAACTCAAGATGATACAATCATGATGTGTTACGTCATGTTAAAGATCTCGTCGAGATGGTTCATTTGAGTATTTGATTAAGAAATTTGGTCCTCATTGACCGAAGTTATCGAGCTTCAACATGTGAAAAGTCACAAAAATTGTATGTTTGAGCTCATAAAGTACTATTTTTCTTTGAAACTCAAGATGATACAATCATGATGTGTTACGTCATGTTATAGATCTCGTCGAGATGGTTCATTTGAGTCTTTGTTTAAGAAATTTGGTCCTCATTGACCGAAGTTATCGAGCTTCAACATGTGAAAAGTCACAACAATTGTATGTTTGAGCTCTTTAAGTACTATTTTTCTTTGAAACTCAAGATGATACAATCATGATGTGTTACGTCATGTTAAAGATCTCGTCGAGATGGTTCATTTGAGTCTTTGATTAAGAAATTTGGTCCTCATTGACCGAAGTTATAGAGCTTCAAATTGTGAAAAGTCACAAAAATTGTATGTTTGAGCTCATAAAGTACTATTTTTCTTTGAAACTCAAGATGATACAATCATGATGTGTTACGTCATGTTATAGATCTCGTCGAGATGGTTCATTTGAGTCTTTGTTTAAGAAATTTGGTCCTCATTGACCGAAGTTATCGAGCTTCAACATGTGAAAAGTCACAAAAATTGTATGTTTGAGCTCTTTAAGTACTATTTTTCTTTGAAACTCAAGATGATACAATCATGATGTGTTACGTCATGTTAAAGATCTCGTCGAGATGGTTCATTTGAGTCTTTGATTAAGAAATTTGGTCCTCATTGACCGAAGTTATAGAGCTTCAAAGTGTGAAAAGTCACAAAACTTGTATGTTTGAGCTCATAAAGTACTATTTTTCTTTGAAACTCAAGATGATACAATCATGATGTGTTACGTCATGTTAAAGATCTCGTCGAGATGGTTCATTTGAGTATTTGATTAAGAAATTTGGTCCTCATTGACCGAAGTTATCGAGCTTCAACATGTGAAAAGTCACAAAAATTGTATGTTTGAGCTCATAAAGTACTATTTTTCTTTGAAACTCAAGATGATACAATCATGATGTGTTACGTCGTGTTAAAGATCTCGTCGAGATGGTTCATTTGAGTCTTTGATTAAGTAATTTGGTCCTCATTGACCGAAGTTATAGAGCTTCAAAGTGTGAAAAGTCACAAAACTTGTATGTTTGAGCTCATAAAGTACTATTTTTCGTGGAAACTCAAGATGATACAATCATGATGTGTTACGTCATGTTAAAGATCTCGTCGAGATGGTTCATTTGAGTCTCCGTTTAAGAAATTTGGTCCTCATTGACCGAAGTTATCGAGCTTCAAAATGTGAAAAGTCACAAAAATTTTATGTTTGAGCATAGAGTACTATTTGTCGTAGAAACTCAAGATGATACAATCATGATGTGTTACGTCATGTTAAAGATCTCGTCGAGATGGTTCATTTGAGACTTTGTTTAAGAAATTTGGAATTTAATTGCCGAAGTTATCGAGCTTCAAAGTGTGAAAAATCACAAAAACTGTATGTTTGAGCTCATAAAGTACTATCTTTCGTGGAAACTCAAGATGATACAATCATGATGTGTTACGTCATGTTAAAGATCTCGTCGAGATGGTTCATTTGAGTCTTTGGTTAAGAAATTTGGTCCTCATTGACCGAAGTTATCGAGCTTCAACATGTGAAAAGTCACAAAAATTGTATGTTTGAGCTCATAAAGTACTATTTTTCGTGGAAACTCAAGATGATACAATCATGATGTGTTACGTCATGTTAAAGATCTCGTCAAGATGGTTCATTTGAGTCTTTGTTTAAGAAATTTGGATTTAATTGCCGAAGTTATCGAGCTTCAAAGTGTGAATAATCACAAAAACTGTATGTTTGAGCTCATAAAGTACTATTTTTCTTGGAAACTCAAGATGATACAATCATGATGTGTTGCGTCATGTTAAAGATCTCGTCGAGATGGTTCATTTGAGTCTTTGTTTAAGAAATTTGGTCCTCATTGACCGAAGTTATCGAGCTTCAACATGTGAAAAGTCACAAAAATTGTATGTTTGAGCTCTTTAAGTACTATTTTTCGTGGAAACTCAAGATGATACAATCATGATGTGTTACGTCATGTTAAAGATCTCGTCGAGATGGTTCATTTGAGTCTTTGATTAAGAAATTTGGTCCTCATTGACCGAAGTTATCGAGCTTCAACATGTGAAAAGTCACAAAAATTGTATGTTTGAGCTCATAAAGTACTATTTTTCTTTGAAACTCAAGTTGATACAATCATGATGTGTAACGTCATGTTAAAGATCTCGTCGAGGTGGTTCATTTGAGTCTTTGATTAAGAAATTTGGTCCTCATTGACCGAAGTTATAGAGCTTCAAAGTGTGAAAAGTCACAAAACTTGTATGTTTGAGCTCATAAAGTACTATTTTTCTTTGAAACTCAAGATGATACAATCATGATGTGTTACGTCATGTTAAAGATCTCGTCGAGATGGTTCATTTGAGTATTTGATTAAGAAATTTGGTCCTCATTGACCGAAGTTATCGAGCTTCAACATGTGAAAAGTCACAAAAATTTTATGTTTGAGCTCATAAAGTACTATTTTTCGTGGAAACTCAAGATGATACAATCATGATGTGTTACGTCATGTTAAAGATCTCGTCGAGATGGTTCATTTGAGTCTTTGTTTAAGAAATTTGGAATTTAATTGCCGAAGTTATCAAGCTTCAAAGTGTGAATAATCACAAAAACTGAATGTTTGAGCTCATAAAGTACTATTTTTCGTGGAAACTCAAGATAATACAATCATGATGTGTTACGTCATGTTAAAGATCTCGTCGAGATGGTTCATTTGAGTCTTTGTTTAAGAAATTTGGAATTTATTTGCCGAAGTTATCGAGCTTCAAAATGTGAATAATCACAAAAACTGAATGTTTGAGCTCATAAAGTACTATTTTTCGTGGAAACTCAAGATAATACAATCATGATGTGTTACGTAATGTTAAAGATCTCGTCGAGATGGTTCATTTGAGTCTTTGATTAAGAAATTTGGTCCTCATTGACCGAAGTTATCGAGCTTCAAAATGTGAAAAGTCACAAAACTTGTATGTTTGCGCTCATTAAGTACTATTTTTCGTGGAAACTCAAGATGATACAATCATGATGTGTATCATTATGTTAAAGATCTCGTCGAGATGGTTCATTTGAGTCTTTGTTTAAGAAATTTGGTCCTCATTGACCGAAGTTATCGAGCTTCAAAATGTGAAAAGTCACAAAACTTGTATGTTTGAGCTCTTTAAGTACTATTTTTCTTTGAAACTCAAGATGATACAATCATGATGTGTCACGTCATGTTAAAGGTCTCGTCGAGATGGTTCATTTGAGTCTTTGTTTAAGAAATTTGGTCCTCATTGACCGAAGTTATCGAGCTTCAAAATGTGAAAAGTCACAAAACTTGTATGTTTGAGCTCTTTAAGTACTATTTTTCGTGGAAACTCAAGATGATACAATCATGATGTGTTACGTCATGTTAAAGATCTCGTCGAGATGGTTCATTTGAGTCTCCGTTTAAGAAATTTGGTCCTCATTGACCGAAGTTATCGAGCTTCAAAATGTGAAAAGTTACAAAAATTTATGTTTGAGCAAAGAGTATTATTTGTCGTAGAAACTCAGGATGATACAATCATGATGTGTTACGTCATGTTAAAGATCTTGTCGAGATGGTTCATTTGAGACTTTGTTTAAGAAATTTGGAATTTAATTGCCGAAGTTATCGAGCTTCAAATTGTGAATAATCACAAAAACTGTATGTTTGAGCTCATAAAGTACTATTTTTCGTGGAATCTCAAGATGATACAATCATGATGTGTTACGTCATGTTAAAGATCTCGTCGAGTTGGTTCATTTGAGTCTCCGTTTAAGAAATTTGGTCCTCATTGACCGAAGTTATCGAGCTTCAAAATGTGAAAAGTTACAAATATTATATGTTTGAGCTCCTAAAGTACTATTTTTCTTGGAATCTCAAGATAATACAATCATGATGTGTTACGTCATGTTAAAGATCTCGTCGAGATGGTTCATTTGAGTCTTTGTTTAAGAAATTTGGAATTTATTTGCCGAAGTTATCGAGCTTCAAAATGTGAATAATCACAAAAACTGAATGTTTGAGCTCATAAAGTACTATTTTTCGTGGAAACTCAAGATAATACAATCATGATGTGTTACGTAATGTTAAAGATCTCGTCGAGATGGTTCATTTGAGTCTTTGATTAAGAAATTTGGTCCTCATTGACCGAAGTTATCGAGCTTCAAAATGTGAAAAGTCACAAAACTTGTATGTTTGCGCTCATTAAGTACTATTTTTCGTGGAAACTCAAGATGATACAATCATGATGTGTATCATTATGTTAAAGATCTCGTCGAGATGGTTCATTTGAGTCTTTGTTTAAGAAATTTGGTCCTCATTGACCGAAGTTATCGAGCTTCAAAATGTGAAAAGTCACAAAACTTGTATGTTTGAGCTCTTTAAGTACTATTTTTCTTTGAAACTCAAGATGATACAATCATGATGTGTCACGTCATGTTAAAGGTCTCGTCGAGATGGTTCATTTGAGTCTTTGTTTAAGAAATTTGGTCCTCATTGACCGAAGTTATCGAGCTTCAAAATGTGAAAAGTCACAAAACTTGTATGTTTGAGCTCTTTAAGTACTATTTTTCGTGGAAACTCAAGATGATACAATCATGATGTGTTACGTCATGTTAAAGATCTCGTCGAGATGGTTCATTTGAGTCTCCGTTTAAGAAATTTGGTCCTCATTGACCGAAGTTATCGAGCTTCAAAATGTGAAAAGTTACAAATATTATATGTTTGAGCTCATAAAGTACTATTTTTCGTGGAAACTCAAGATGATACAATCATGATGTGTTACGTCATGTTAAAGATCTCGTCAAGATGGTTCATTTGAGTCTTTGTTTAAGAAATTTGGATTTAATTGCCAAAGTTATCGAGCTTCAAAGTGTGAATAATCACAAAAACTGTATGTTTGAGCTCATAAAGTACTATTTTTCGTGGAAACTCAAGATGATACAATCATGATGTGTTACGTCATGTTAAAGGTCTCGTCGAGATGGTTCATTTGAGTCTTTGTTTAAGAAATTTGGAATTTATTTGCCGAAGTTATCGAGCTTCAAAATGTGAATAATCACAAAAACTGAATGTTTGAGCTCATAAAGTACTATTTTTCTTGGAATCTCAGGATGATACAATCATGATGTGTTACGTAATGTTAAAGATCTCGTCGAGATGGTTCATTTGAGACTTTGTTTAAGAAATTTGGAATTTAATTGCCGAAGTTATCGAGCTTCAAAGTGTGAAAAATCACACAAACTGTATGTTTGAGCTCATAAAGTACTATTTTTCGTGGAAACTCAAGATGATACAATCATGATGTGTTACGTCATGTTAAAGGTCTCGTCGAGATGGTTCATTTGAGTCTTTGTTTAAGAAATTTGGAATTTATTTGCCGAAGTTATCGAGCTTCAAAATGTGAATAATCACAAAAACTGAATGTTTGAGCTCATAAAGTACTATTTTTCTTGGAATCTCAAGATGATACAATCATGATGTGTTACGTCATGTTAAAGATCTCGTCGAGATGGTTCATTTGAGTCTTTGTTTAAGAAATGTGGTCCTCATTGAACGAAGTTATCGAGCTTCAAAATGTGAAAAGTTACAAATATTATATGTTTGAGCTCATAAAGTACTATTTTTCGTGGAAACTCAAGATGATACAATCATGATGTGTTACGTCATGTTAAAGATCTCGTCGAGATGGTTCATTTGAGTCTTTGTTTAAGAAATTTGGAATTTAATTGCCGAAGTTATCGAGCTTCAAAGTGTGAAAAATCACAAAAACTGAATGTTTGAGCTCATAAAGTACTATTTTTCTTGGAAACTCAAGATGATACAATCATGATGTGTTACGTCATGTTAAAGATCTCGTCGAGATGGTTCATTTGAGTCTCCGTTTAAGAAATTTGGTCCTCATTGACCGAAGTTATCGAGCTTCAAAATGTGAAAAGTCACAAAAATTTTATGTTTGAGCATAGAGTACTATTTGTTGTAGAAACTCAAGATGATTCAATCATGATGTGTTACGTCATGTTAAAGATCTCGTCGAGATGGTTCATTTGAGTCTTTGTTTAAGAAATGTGGTCCTCATTGAACGAAGTTATCGAGCTTCAAAATGTGAAAAGTTACAAATATTATATGTTTGAGCTCATAAAATACTATTTTTCGTGGAAACTCAAGATGATACAATCATGATGTGTTACGTCATGTTAAAGATCTCGTCGAGATGGTTCATTTGAGTCTCCGTTTAAGAAATTTGGTCCTCATTGACCGAAGTTATCGAGCTTCAAAATGTGAAAAGTCACAAAAATTTTATGTTTGAGCATAGAGTACTATTTGTTGTAGAAACTCAAGATGATACAATCATGATGTGTTACGTCATGTTAAAGATCTCGTCGAGATGGTTCATTTGAGTGTTTGTTTAAGAAATTTGGAATTTATTTGCCGAAGTTATCGAGCTTCAAAATGTGAATAATCACAAAAACTGAATGTTTGAGCTCATAACGTACTATTTTTCGTGGAAACTCAAGATGATACAATCATGATGTGTTACATCATGTTAAAGATCTCGTCGAGATGGTTCATTTGAGTCTCCGTTTAAGAAATTTGGAATTTATTTGCCGAAGTTATCGAGCTTCAAAATGTGAATAATCACAAAAACTGAATGTTTGAGCTCATAAAGTACTATTTTTCGTGGAAACTCAAGATGATACAATCATGATGTGTTACGTAATGTTAAAGATCTCGTCGAGATGGTTAATTTGAGTCTTTGTTTAAGAAATTTGGAATTTATTTGCCGAAGTTATCGAGCTTCAAAGTGTGAATAATCACAAAAACTGTATGTTTGAGCTCATAAAGTACTATTTTTCGTGGAAACTCAAGATGATACAATCATGATGTGTTACGTCATGTTAAAGATCTCGTAGAGATGGTTCATTTGAGTCTTTGTTTAAGAAATTTGGATTTAATTGCCGAAGTTATCGAGCTTCAAAGTGTGAATAATCACAAAAACTGTATGTTTGAGCTCATTAAGTACTATTTTTCTTTGAAACTCAAGATGATACAATCATGATGTGTTACGTCATGTTAAAGATCTCGTCGAGATGGTTCATTTGAGTCTTTGTTTAAGAAATGTGGTCCTCATTGACCGAAGTTATCGAGCTTCAAAATGTGAAAAGTCACAAAAATTTTATGTTTGAGCTCATAAAGTACTATTTTTCGTGGAAACTCAAGATGATACAATCATGATGTGTTAAGTCATGTTACAGATCTCGTCGAGATGGTTCATTTGAGTCTCCGTTTAAGAAATTTGGTCCTCATTGACCGAAGTTATCGAGCTTCAAAATGTGAAAAGTCACAAAAATTGTATGTTTGAGCTCATAAAGTACTATTTTTCGTGGAAACTCAAGATGATACAATCATGATGTGTTACGTCATGTTAAAGATCTCGTCGAGATGGTTCATTTGAGTCTCCGTTTAAGAAATTTGGTCCTCATTGACCGAAGTTATCGAGCTTCAACATGTGAAAAGTCACAAAAATTGTATGTTTGAGCTCATAAAGTACTATTTTTCGTGGAAACTCAAGATGATACAATCATGATGTGTTACGTCATGTTAAAGATCTCGTCGAGATGGTTCATTTGAGTCTTTGTTTAAGAAATTTGGAATTTATTTGCCGAAGTTATCGAGCTTCAAAATGTGAATAATCACAAAAACTGAATGTTTAAGCTCATAAAGTACTATTTTTCTTGGAATCTCAAGATGATACAATCATGATGTGTTACGTAATGTTAAAGATCTCGTCGAGATGGTTAATTTGAGTCTTTGTTTAAGAAATTTGGAATTTATTTGCCGAAGTTATCGAGCTTCAAAGTGTGAAAAATCACAAAAACTGAATGTTTGAGCTCATAACGTACTATTTTTCTTGGAAACTCAAGATGATACAATCATGATGTGTTGCGTCATGTTAAAGATCTCGTCGAGATGGTTCATTTGAGTCTTTGTTTAAGAAATGTGGTCCTCATTGACCGAAGTTATCGAGCTTCAAAATGTGAAAAGTCACAAAAATTTTATGTTTGAGCTCATAAAGTACTATTTTTCGTGGAAACTCAAGATGATACAATCATGATGTGTTACGTCATGTTAAAGATCTCGTCGAGATGGTTCATTTGAGACTTTGTTTAAGAAATTTGGAATTTAATTGCCGAAGTTATCGAGCTTCAAAGTGTGAAAAATCACAAAAACTGTATGTTTGAGCTCATAAAGTACTATCTTTCGTGGAAACTCAAGATGATACAATCATGATGTGTTACGTCATGTTAAAGATCTCGTCGAGATGGTTCATTTGAGTCTTTGGTTAAGAAATTTGGTCCTCATTGACCGAAGTTATCGAGCTTCAACATGTGAAAAGTCACAAAAATTGTATGTTTGAGCTCATAAAGTACTATTTTTCGTGAAAACTCAAGATAATACAATCATGATGTGTTACGTCATGTTAAAGATCTCGTCGAGATGGTTAATTTGAGTCTTTGTTTAAGAAATTTGGAATTTATTTGCCGAAGTTATCGAGCTTCAAAGTGTGAATAATCACAAAAACTGTATGTTTGAGCTCATAAAGTACTATTTCTCGTGGAAACTCAAGATGATACAATCATGATGTGTTACGTCATGTTAAAGATCTCGTAGAGATGGTTCATTTGAGTCTTTGTTTAAGAAATTTGGATTTAATTGCCGCAGTTATCGAGCTTCAAAGTGTGAATAATCACAAAAACTGTATGTTTGAGCTCATAAAGTACTATTTTTCGTGGAAACTCAAGATGATACAATCATGATGTGTTACGTCATGTTAAAGATCTCGTCGAGATGGTTCATTTGAGTCTTTGTTTAAGAAATTTGGAATTTATTTGCCGAAGTTATCGAGATTCAAAATGTGAATAATCACTAAAACTGAATGTTTGAGCTCATAAAGTACTATTTTTCTTGGAATCTCAAGATGATACAATCATGATGTGTTACGTAATGTTAAAGATCTTGTCGAGATGGTTAATTTGAGTCTTTGTTTAAGAAATTTGGAATTTATTTGCCGAAGTTATCGAGCTTCAAAGTGTGAAAAATCACAAAAACTGAATGTTTGAGCTCATAACGTACTATTTTTCTTGGAAACTCAAGATGATACAATCATGATGTGTTACGTCATGTTAAAGATCTCGTAGAGATGGTTCATTTGAGTCTTTGTTTAAGAAATTTGGATTTAATTGCCGCAGTTATCGAGCTTCAAAGTGTGAATAATCACAAAAACTGTATGTTTGAGCTCATAAAGTACTATTTTTCGTGGAAACTCAAGATGATACAATCATGATGTGTTACGTCATGTTAAAGATCTCGTCGAGATGGTTCATTTGAGTCTTTGTTTAAGAAATTTGGAATTTATTTGCCGAAGTTATCGAGCTTCAAAGTGTGAATAATCACAAAAACTGTATGTTTGAGCTCATAAAGTACTATTTCTCGTGGAAACTCAAGATGATACAATCATGATGTGTTACGTCATGTTAAAGATCTCGTAGAGATGGTTCATTTGAGTCTTTGTTTAAGAAATTTGGATTTAATTGCCGCAGTTATCGAGCTTCAAAGTGTGAATAATCACAAAAACTGTATGTTTGAGCTCATAAAGTACTATTTTTCGTGGAAACTCAAGATGATACAATCATGATGTGTTACGTCATGTTAAAGATCTCGTCGAGATGGTTCATTTGAGTCTTTGTTTAAGAAATGTGGTCCTCATTGAACGAAGTTATCGAGCTTCAAAATGTGAAAAGTTACAAATATTATATGTTTGAGCTCATAAAGTACTATTTTTCGTGGAAACTCAAGATGATACAATCATGATGTGTTACGTCATGTTAAAGATCTCGTCGAGATGGTTCATTTGAGTCTCCGTTTAAGAAATTTGGTCCTCATTGACCGAAGTTATCGAGCTTCAAAATGTGAAAAGTCACAAAAATTTTATGTTTGAGCATAGAGTACTATTTGTCGTAGAAACTCAAGATGATACAATCATGATGTGTTACGTCATGTTAAAGATCTCGTCGAGATGGTTCATTTGAGACTTTGTTTAAGAAATTTGGAATTTAATTGCCGAAGTTATCGAGCTTCAAAGTGTGAAAAATCACAAAAACTGTATGTTTGAGCTCATAAAGTACTATCTTTCGTGGAAACTCAAGATGATACAATCATGATGTGTTACGTCATGTTAAAGATCTCGTCGAGATGGTTCATTTGAGTCTTTGGTTAAGAAATTTGGTCCTCATTGACCGAAGTTATCGAGCTTCAACATGTGAAAAGTCACAAAAATTGTATGTTTGAGCTCATAAAGTACTATTTTTCGTGGAAACTCAAGATAATACAATCATGATGTGTTACGTCATGTTAAAGATCTCGTCGAGATGGTTGATTTGAGTCTTTGTTTAAGAAATTTGGAATTTATTTGCCGAAGTTATCGAGCTTCAAAATGTGAAATATCACAAAAACTGAATGTTTGAGCTCATAAAGTACTATTTTTCGTGGAAACTCAAGATGATACAATCATGATGTGTTACGTAATGTTAAAGATCTCGTCGAGATGGTTAATTTGAGTCTTTGTTTAAGAATTTTGGAATTTATTTGCCGAAGTTATCGAGCTTCAAAGTGTGAAAAATCACAAAAACTGAATGTTTGAGCTCATAACGTACTATTTTTCTTGGAAACTCAAGATGATACAATCATGATGTGTTGCGTCATGTTAAAGATCTCGTCGAGATGGTTAATTTGAGTCTTTGTTTAAGAAATTTGGAATTTATTTGCCGAAGTTATCGAGCTTCAAAGTGTGAAAAATCACAAAAACTGAATGTTTGAGCTCATAAAGTACTATTTTTCGTGGAAACTCAAGATGATACAATCATGATGTGTTACGTCATGTTAAAGATCTCGTCGAGATGGTTCATTTGAGTCTTTGGTTAAGAAATTTGGTCCTCATTGACCGAAGTTATCGAGCTTCAACATGTGAAAAGTCACAAAAATTGTATGTTTGAGCTCATAAAGTACTATTTTTCGTGGAAACTCAAGATAATACAATCATGATGTGTTACGTCATGTTAAAGATCTCGTCGAGATGGTTGATTTGAGTCTTTGTTTAAGAAATTTGGAATTTATTTGCCGAAGTTATCGAGCTTCAAAATGTGAAATATCACAAAAACTGAATGTTTGAGCTCATAAAGTACTATTTTTCGTGGAAACTCAAGATGATACAATCATGATGTGTTACGTAATGTTAAAGATCTCGTCGAGATGGTTAATTTGAGTCTTTGTTTAAGAAATTTGGAATTTATTTGCCGAAGTTATCGAGCTTCAAAGTGTGAAAAATCACAAAAACTGAATGTTTGAGCTCATAAAGTACTATTTTTCGTGGAAACTCAAGATGATACAATCATGATGTGTTACGTAATGTTAAAGATCTCGTCGAGATGGTTAATTTGAGTCTTTGTTTAAGAAATTTGGAATTTATTTGCCGAAGTTATCGAGCTTCAAAGTGTGAAAAATCACAAAAACTGAATGTTTGAGCTCATAAAGTACTATTTTTCGTGGAAACTCAAGATGATACAATCATGATGTGTTACGTCATGTTAAAGATCTCGTCGAGATGGTTCATTTGAGTCTCCGTTTAAGAAATTTGGTCCTCATTGACCGAAGTTATCGAGCTTCAAAATGTGAAAAGTCACAAAAATTTTATGTTTGAGCATAGAGTACTATTTGTTGTAGAAACTCAAGATGATACAATCATGATGTGTTACGTCATGTTAAAGATCTCGTCGAGATGGTTCATTTGAGTCTTTGTTTAAGAAATGTGGTCCTCATTGAACGAAGTTATCGAGCTTCAAAATGTGAAAAGTTACAAATATTATATGTTTGAGCTCATAAAGTACTATTTTTCGTGGAAACTCAAGATGATACAATCATGATGTGTTACGTCATGTTAAAGATCTCGTCGAGATGGTTCATTTGAGTCTCCGTTTAAGAAATTTGGTCCTCATTGACCGAAGTTATCGAGCTTCAAAGTGTGAATAATCACAAAAACTGTATGTTTGTGCTCATAAAGTACTATTTTTCTTGGAAACTCAAGATGATACAATCATGATGTGTTACGTCATGTTAAAGATCTCGTCGAGATGGTTCATTTGAGTGTTTGTTTAAGAAATTTGGTCCTCATTGACCGAAGTTATCGAGCTTCAAAGTGTGAATAATCACAAAAACTGTATGTTTGTGCTCATAAAGTACTATTTTTCTTGGAAACTCAAGATGATACAATCATGATGTGTTACGTCATGTTAAAGATCTCGTCGAGATGGTTCATTTGAGTCTCCGTTTAAGAAATTTGGTCCTCATTGACCGAACTTATCGAGCTTCAACATGTGAAAAGTCACAAAAATTGTATGTTTGAGCTCATAAAGTACTATTTTTCGTGGAAACTCAAGATAATACAATCATGATGTGTTACGTCATGTTAAAGACCTCGTCGAGATGGTTCATTTGAGTCTTTGGTTAAGAAATTTGGTCCTCATTGACCGAAGTTATCGAGCTTCAACATGTGAAAAGTCACAAAAATTGTATGTTTGAGCTCATAAAGTACTATTTTTCTTGGAATCTCAAGATGATACAATCATGATGTGTTACGTAATGTTAAAGATCTCGTCGAGATGGTTAATTTGAGTCTTTGTTTAAGAAATTTGGAATTTATTTGCCGAAGTTATCGAGCTTCAAAGTGTGAATAATCACAAAAACTGTATGTTTGAGCTCATAAAGTACTATTTTTCGTGGAAACTCAAGATGATACAATCATGATGTGTTACGTCATGTTAAAGATCTCGTCGAGATGGTTCATTTGAGTCTCCGTTTAAGAAATTTGGTCCTCATTGACCGAAGTTATCGAGCTTCAAAATGTGAAAAGTTACAAATATTATATGTTTCAGCTCATAAAGTACTATTTTTCTTGGAATCTCAAGATGATACAGTCATGATGTGTTACGTCATGTTAAAGATCTCGTAGATATGGTTCATTTGAGTCTTTGTTTAAGAAATTTGGATTTAATTGCCGAAGTTATCGAGCTTCAAAGTGTGAATAATCACAAAAACTGTATGTTTGTGCTCATAAAGTACTATTTTTCTTGGAAACTCAAGATGATACAATCATGATGTGTTACGTCATGTTAAAGATCTCGTCGAGATGGTTCATTTGAGTCTCCGTTTAAGAAATTTGGTCCTCATTGACCGAAGTTATCGAGCTTCAAAATGTGAAAAGTTACAAATATTATATGTTTCAGCTCATAAAGTACTATTTTTCTTGGAATCTCAAGATGATACAGTCATGATGTGTTACGTCATGTTAAAGATCTCGTAGAGATGGTTCATTTGAGACTTTGTTTAAGAAATTTGGAATTTAATTGCCGAAGTTATCGAGTTTCAAAGTGTGAAAAATCACAAAAACTGTATGTTTGAGCTCATAAGGTACTATCTTTCGTAGAAACTCAAGATGATACAATCATGATGTGTTACGTCATGTTAAAGATCTCGTCGAGATGGTTCATTTGAGTCTTTGTTTAAGAAATTTGGAATTTATTTGCCGAAGTTATCGAGCTTCAAAGTGTGAATAATCACAAAAACTGTATGTTTGAGCTCATAAAGTACTATTTTTCGTGGAAACTCAAGATGATACAATCATGATGTGTTACGTCATGTTAAAGATCTCGTCGAGATGGTTCATTTGAGTCTTTGTTTAAGAAATTTGGAATTTAATTGCCGAAGTTATCGAGCTTCAAAGTGTGAAAAATCACAAAAACTGAATGTTTGAGCTCATAAAGTACTATTTTTCTTGGAAACTCAAGATGATACAATCATGATGTGTTACGTCATGTTAAAGATCTCGTAGAGATGGTTCATTTGAGACTTTGTTTAAGAAATTTGGAATTTAATTGCCGAAGTTATCGAGCTTCAAAGTGTGAAAAATCACAAAAACTGTATGTTTGAGCTCATAAGGTACTATCTTTCGTGGAAACTCAAGATGATACAATCATGATGTGTTACGTCATGTTAAAGATCTCGTCGAGATGGTTCATTTGAGTCTTTGTTTAAGAAATTTGGAATTTATTTGCCGAAGTTATCGAGCTTCAAAATGTGAATAATCACAAAAACTGAATGTTTGAGCTCATAAAGTACTATTTTTCGTGGAAACTCAAGATGATACAATCATGATGTGTTACGTAATGTTAAAGATCTCGTCGAGATGGTTAATTTGAGTCTTTGTTTAAGAAATTTGGAATTTATTTGCCGAAGTTATCGAGCTTCAAAGTGTGAATAATCACAAAAACTGTATGTTTGAGCTCATAAAGTACTATTTTTCGTGGAATCTCAAGATGATACAATCATGATGTGTTACGTCATGTTAAAGATCTCGTCGAGATGGTTCATTTGAGTCTTTGTTTAAGAAATTTGGAATTTAATTGCCGAAGTTATCGAGCTTCAAAGTGTGAAAAATCACAAAAACTGTATGTTTGTGCTCATAAAGTACTATTTTTCTTGGAAACTCAAGATGATACAATCATGATGTGTTACGTCATGTTAAAGATCTCGTCGAGATGGTTCATTTGAGTCTTTGGTTAAGAAATTTGGTCCTCATTGACCGAAGTTATCGAGCTTCAACATGTGAAAAGTCACAAAAATTGTATGTTTGAGCTCATAAAGTACTATTTTTCGTGGAAACTCAAGATAATACAATCATGATGTGTTACGTCATGTTAAAGATCTCGTCGAGATGGTTCATTTGAGTCTTTGTTTAAGAAATTTGGAATTTATTTGCCGAAGTTATCGAGCTTCAAAATGTGAATAATCACAAAAACTGAATGTTTGAGCTCATAAAGTACTATTTTTCGTGGAAACTCAAGATGATACAATCATGATGTGTTACGTAATGTTAAAGATCTCGTAGAGATGGTTCATTTGAGACTTTGTTTAAGAAATTTGGAATTTAATTGCCGAAGTTATCGAGCTTCAAAGTGTGAAAAATCACAAAAACTGTATGTTTGAGCTCATAAGGTACTATCTTTCGTGGAAACTCAAGATGATACAATCATGATGTGTTACGTCATGTTAAAGATCTCGTCGAGATGGTTCATTTGAGTCTTTGTTTAAGAAATTTGGAATTTAATTGCCGAAGTTATCGAGCTTCAAAGTGTGAAAAATCACAAAAACTGTATGTTTGTGCTCATAAAGTACTATTTTTCTTGGAAACTCAAGATGATACAATCATGATGTGTTACGTCATGTTAAAGATCTCGTCGAGATGGTTCATTTGAGTCTCCGTTTAAGTAATTTGGTCCTCATTGACCGAAGTTATCGAGCTTCAAAATGTGAAAAGTTACAAATATTATATGTTTCAGCTCATAAAGTACTATTTTTCATGGAATCTCAAGATGATACAGTCATGATGTGTTACGTCATGTTAAAGATCTCGTAGAGATGGTTCATTTGAGTCTTTGTTTAAGAAATTTGGATTTAATTGCCGAAGTTATCGAGCTTCAAAGTGTGAATAATCACAAAAACTGTATGTTTGTGCTCATAAAGTACTATTTTTCTTGGAAACTCAAGATGATACAATCATGATGTGTTACGTCATGTTAAAGATCTCGTCGAGATGGTTCATTTGAGTCTCCGTTTAAGAAATTTGGTCCTCATTGACCGAAGTTATCGAGCTTCAACATGTGAAAAGTCACAAAAATTGTATGTTTGAGCTCATAAAGTACTATTTTTCTTGGAATCTCAAGATGATACAATCATGATGTGTTACGTAATGTTAAAGATCTCGTCGAGATGGTTAATTTGAGTCTTTGTTTAAGAAATTTGGAATTTATTTGCCGAAGTTATCGAGCTTCAAAGTGTGAATAATCACAAAAACTGTATGTTTGAGCTCATAAAGTACTATTTTTCGTGGAAACTCAAGATGATACAATCATGATGTGTTACGTCATGTTAAAGATCTCGTCGAGATGGTTCATTTGAGTCTCCGTTTAAGAAATTTGGTCCTCATTGACCGAAGTTATCGAGCTTCAAAATGTGAAAAGTTACAAATATTATATGTTTCAGCTCATAAAGTACTATTTTTCTTGGAATCTCAAGATGATACAGTCATGATGTGTTACGTCATGTTAAAGATCTCGTAGATATGGTTCATTTGAGTCTTTGTTTAAGAAATTTGGATTTAATTGCCGAAGTTATCGAGCTTCAAAGTGTGAAAAATCACAAAAACTATGTTTGAGCTCATAAGGTACTATTTTTCTTGGAATCTCAAGATGATACAATCATGATGTGTTACGTAATGTTAAAGATCTCGTCGAGATGGTTCATTTGAGTCTTTGTTTAAGAAATTTGGAATTTAATTGCCGAAGTTATCAAGCTTCAAAGTGTGAATAATCACAAAAACTGAATGTTTGAGCTCATAAAGTACTATTTTTCGTGGAAACTGAAGATAATACAATCATGATGTGTTACGTCATGTTAAAGATCTCGTCGAGATGGTTCATTTGAGTCTCCGTTTAAGAAATTTGGTCCTCATTGACCGAAGTTATCGAGCTTCAAAATGTGAAAAGTTACAAATATTATATGTTTCAGCTCATAAAGTACTATTTTTCTTGGAATCTCAAGATGATACAGTCATGATGTGTTACGTCATGTTAAAGATCTCGTAGATATGGTTCATTTGAGTCTTTGTTTAAGAAATTTGGATTTAATTGCCGAAGTTATCGAGCTTCAAAGTGTGAATAATCACAAAAACTGTATGTTTGTGCTCATAAAGTACTATTTTTCTTGGAAACTCAAGATGATACAATCATGATGTGTTACGTCATGTTAAAGATCTCGTCGAGATGGTTCATTTGAGTCTCCGTTTAAGAAATTTGGTCCTCATTGACCGAAGTTATCGAGCTTCAAAATGTGAAAAGTTACAAATATTATATGTTTCAGCTCATAAAGTACTATTTTTCTTGGAATCTCAAGATGATACAGTCATGATGTGTTACGTCATGTTAAAGATCTCGTAGAGATGGTTCATTTGAGACTTTGTTTAAGAAATTTGGATTTAATTGCCGAAGTTATCGAGCTTCAAAGTGTGAATAATCACAAAAACTGTATGTTTGTGCTCATAAAGTACTATTTTTCTTGGAAACTCAAGATGATACAATCATGATGTGTTACGTCATGTTAAAGATCTCGTCGAGATGGTTCATTTGAGTCTCCGTTTAAGAAATTTGGTCCTCATTGACCGAAGTTATCGAGCTTCAAAATGTGAAAAGTTACAAATATTATATGTTTCAGCTCATAAAGTACTATTTTTCTTGGAAACTCAAGATGATACAATCATGATGTGTTACGTCATGTTAAAGATCTCGTCGAGATGGTTCATTTGAGTCTCCGTTTAAGAAATTTGGTCCTCATTGACCGAAGTTATCGAGCTTCAACATGTGAAAAGTCACAAAAATTGTATGTTTGAGCTCATAAAGTACTATTTTTCTTGGAATCTCAAGATGATACAATCATGATGTGTTACGTAATGTTAAAGATCTCGTCGAGATGGTTAATTTGAGTCTTTGTTTAAGAAATTTGGAATTTATTTGCCGAAGTTATCGAGCTTCAAAATGTGAAAAGTCACAAAAATTTTATGTTTGAGCATAGAGTACTATTTGTTGTAGAAACTCAAGATGATACAATCATGATGTGTTACGTCATGTTAAAGATCTCGTCGAGATGGTTCATTTGAGTCTTTGTTTAAGAAATGTGGTCCTCATTGAACGAAGTTATCGAGCTTCAAAATGTGAAAAGTTACAAATATTATATGTTTGAGCTCATAAAGTACTATTTTTCGTGGAAACTCAAGATGATACAATCATGATGTGTTACGTCATGTTAAAGATCTCGTCGAGATGGTTCATTTGAGTCTCCGTTTAAGAAATTTGGTCCTCATTGACCGAAGTTATCGAGCTTCAAAGTGTGAATAATCACAAAAACTGTATGTTTGTGCTCATAAAGTACTATTTTTCTTGGAAACTCAAGATGATACAATCATGATGTGTTACGTCATGTTAAAGATCTCGTCGAGATGGTTCATTTGAGTGTTTGTTTAAGAAATTTGGTCCTCATTGACCGAAGTTATCGAGCTTCAAAGTGTGAATAATCACAAAAACTGTATGTTTGTGCTCATAAAGTACTATTTTTCTTGGAAACTCAAGATGATACAATCATGATGTGTTACGTCATGTTAAAGATCTCGTCGAGATGGTTCATTTGAGTCTCCGTTTAAGAAATTTGGTCCTCATTGACCGAACTTATCGAGCTTCAACATGTGAAAAGTCACAAAAATTGTATGTTTGAGCTCATAAAGTACTATTTTTCGTGGAAACTCAAGATAATACAATCATGATGTGTTACGTCATGTTAAAGACCTCGTCGAGATGGTTCATTTGAGTCTTTGGTTAAGAAATTTGGTCCTCATTGACCGAAGTTATCGAGCTTCAACATGTGAAAAGTCACAAAAATTGTATGTTTGAGCTCATAAAGTACTATTTTTCTTGGAATCTCAAGATGATACAATCATGATGTGTTACGTAATGTTAAAGATCTCGTCGAGATGGTTAATTTGAGTCTTTGTTTAAGAAATTTGGAATTTATTTGCCGAAGTTATCGAGCTTCAAAGTGTGAATAATCACAAAAACTGTATGTTTGAGCTCATAAAGTACTATTTTTCGTGGAAACTCAAGATGATACAATCATGATGTGTTACGTCATGTTAAAGATCTCGTCGAGATGGTTCATTTGAGTCTCCGTTTAAGAAATTTGGTCCTCATTGACCGAAGTTATCGAGCTTCAAAATGTGAAAAGTTACAAATATTATATGTTTCAGCTCATAAAGTACTATTTTTCTTGGAATCTCAAGATGATACAGTCATGATGTGTTACGTCATGTTAAAGATCTCGTAGATATGGTTCATTTGAGTCTTTGTTTAAGAAATTTGGATTTAATTGCCGAAGTTATCGAGCTTCAAAGTGTGAATAATCACAAAAACTGTATGTTTGTGCTCATAAAGTACTATTTTTCTTGGAAACTCAAGATGATACAATCATGATGTGTTACGTCATGTTAAAGATCTCGTCGAGATGGTTCATTTGAGTCTCCGTTTAAGAAATTTGGTCCTCATTGACCGAAGTTATCGAGCTTCAAAATGTGAAAAGTTACAAATATTATATGTTTCAGCTCATAAAGTACTATTTTTCTTGGAATCTCAAGATGATACAGTCATGATGTGTTACGTCATGTTAAAGATCTCGTAGAGATGGTTCATTTGAGACTTTGTTTAAGAAATTTGGAATTTAATTGCCGAAGTTATCGAGTTTCAAAGTGTGAAAAATCACAAAAACTGTATGTTTGAGCTCATAAGGTACTATCTTTCGTAGAAACTCAAGATGATACAATCATGATGTGTTACGTCATGTTAAAGATCTCGTCGAGATGGTTCATTTGAGTCTTTGTTTAAGAAATTTGGAATTTATTTGCCGAAGTTATCGAGCTTCAAAGTGTGAATAATCACAAAAACTGTATGTTTGAGCTCATAAGGTACTATTTTTCTTGGAATCTCAAGATGATACAATCATGATGTGTTACGTAATGTTAAAGATCTCGTCGAGATGGTTAATTTGAGTCTTTGTTTAAGAAATTTGGAATTTATTTGCCGAAGTTATCGAGCTTCAAAGTGTGAATAATCACAAAAACTGTATGTTTGAGCTCATAAAGTACTATTTTTCGTGGAAACTCAAGATGATACAATCATGATGTGTTACGTCATGTTAAAGATCTCGTCGAGATGGTTCATTTGAGTCTTTGTTTAAGAAATTTGGAATTTAATTGCCGAAGTTATCGAGCTTCAAAGTGTGAAAAATCACAAAAACTGAATGTTTGAGCTCATAAAGTACTATTTTTCTTGGAAACTCAAGATGATACAATCATGATGTGTTACGTCATGTTAAAGATCTCGTAGAGATGGTTCATTTGAGACTTTGTTTAAGAAATTTGGAATTTAATTGCCGAAGTTATCGAGCTTCAAAGTGTGAAAAATCACAAAAACTGTATGTTTGAGCTCATAAGGTACTATCTTTCGTGGAAACTCAAGATGATACAATCATGATGTGTTACGTCATGTTAAAGATCTCGACGAGATGGTTCATTTGAGTCTTTGTTTAAGAAATTTGGAATTTATTTGCCGAAGTTATCGAGCTTCAAAATGTGAATAATCACAAAAACTGAATGTTTGAGCTCATAAAGTACTATTTTTCGTGGAAACTCAAGATGATACAATCATGATGTGTTACGTAATGTTAAAGATCTCGTCGAGATGGTTAATTTGAGTCTTTGTTTAAGAAATTTGGAATTTATTTGCCGAAGTTATCGAGCTTCAAAGTGTGAATAATCACAAAAACTGTATGTTTGAGCTCATAAAGTACTATTTTTCGTGGAATCTCAAGATGATACAATCATGATGTGTTACGTAATGTTAAAGATCTCGTAGAGATGGTTCATTTGAGACTTTGTTTAAGAAATTTGGAATTTAATTGCCGAAGTTATCGAGCTTCAAAGTGTGAAAAATCACAAAAACTGAATGTTTGAGCTCATAAAGTACTATTTTTCGTGGAAACTCAAGATGATACAATCATGATGTGTTACGTAATGTTAAAGATCTCGTCGAGATGGTTCATTTGAGTCTTTGTTTAAGAAATTTGGAATTTAATTGCCGAAGTTATCGAGCTTCAAAGTGTGAAAAATCACAAAAACTGTATGTTTGTGCTCATAAAGTACTATTTTTCTTGGAAACTCAAGATGATACAATCATGATGTGTTACGTCATGTTAAAGATCTCGTCGAGATGGTTCATTTGAGTCTTTGGTTAAGAAATTTGGTCCTCATTGACCGAAGTTATCGAGCTTCAACATGTGAAAAGTCACAAAAATTGTATGTTTGAGCTCATAAAGTACTATCTTTCGTGGAAACTCAAGATGATACAATCATGATGTGTTACGTCATGTTAAAGATCTCGTCGAGATGGTTCATTTGAGTCTTTGGTTAAGAAATTTGGTCCTCATTGACCGAAGTTATCGAGCTTCAACATGTGAAAAGTCACAAAAATTGTATGTTTGAGCTCATAAAGTACTATTTTTCGTGGAAACTCAAGATAATACAATCATGATGTGTTACGTCATGTTAAAGATCTCGTCGAGATGGTTCATTTGAGTCTTTGTTTAAGAAATTTGGAATTTATTTGCCGAAGTTATCGAGCTTCAAAATGTGAATAATCACAAAAACTGAATGTTTGAGCTCATAAAGTACTATTTTTCGTGGAAACTCAAGATGATACAATCATGATGTGTTACGTAATGTTAAAGATCTCGTAGAGATGGTTCATTTGAGACTTTGTTTAAGAAATTTGGAATTTAATTGCCGAAGTTATCGAGCTTCAAAGTGTGAAAAATCACAAAAACTGTATGTTTGAGCTCATAAGGTACTATCTTTCGTGGAAACTCAAGATGATACAATCATGATGTGTTACGTCATGTTAAAGATCTCGTCGAGATGGTTCATTTGAGTCTTTGTTTAAGAAATTTGGAATTTAATTGCCGAAGTTATCGAGCTTCAAAGTGTGAAAAATCACAAAAACTGTATGTTTGTGCTCATAAAGTACTATTTTTCTTGGAAACTCAAGATGATACAATCATGATGTGTTACGTCATGTTAAAGATCTCGTCGAGATGGTTCATTTGAGTCTCCGTTTAAGAAATTTGGTCCTCATTGACCGAAGTTATCGAGCTTCAAAATGTGAAAAGTTACAAATATTATATGTTTCAGCTCATAAAGTACTATTTTTCATGGAATCTCAAGATGATACAGTCATGATGTGTTACGTCATGTTAAAGATCTCGTAGAGATGGTTCATTTGAGTCTTTGTTTAAGAAATTTGGATTTAATTGCCGAAGTTATCGAGCTTCAAAGTGTGAATAATCACAAAAACTGTATGTTTGTGCTCATAAAGTACTATTTTTCTTGGAAACTCAAGATGATACAATCATGATGTGTTACGTCATGTTAAAGATCTCGTCGAGATGGTTCATTTGAGTCTCCGTTTAAGAAATTTGGTCCTCATTGACCGAAGTTATCGAGCTTCAACATGTGAAAAGTCACAAAAATTGTATGTTTGAGCTCATAAAGTACTATTTTTCTTGGAATCTCAAGATGATACAATCATGATGTGTTACGTAATGTTAAAGATCTCGTCGAGATGGTTAATTTGAGTCTTTGTTTAAGAAATTTGGAATTTATTTGCCGAAGTTATCGAGCTTCAAAGTGTGAATAATCACAAAAACTGTATGTTTGAGCTCATAAAGTACTATTTTTCGTGGAAACTCAAGATGATACAATCATGATGTGTTACGTCATGTTAAAGATCTCGTCGAGATGGTTCATTTGAGTCTCCGTTTAAGAAATTTGGTCCTCATTGACCGAAGTTATCGAGCTTCAAAATGTGAAAAGTTACAAATATTATATGTTTCAGCTCATAAAGTACTATTTTTCTTGGAATCTCAAGATGATACAGTCATGATGTGTTACGTCATGTTAAAGATCTCGTAGATATGGTTCATTTGAGTCTTTGTTTAAGAAATTTGGATTTAATTGCCGAAGTTATCGAGCTTCAAAGTGTGAAAAATCACAAAAACTATGTTTGAGCTCATAAGGTACTATTTTTCTTGGAATCTCAAGATGATACAATCATGATGTGTTACGTAATGTTAAAGATCTCGTCGAGATGGTTCATTTGAGTCTTTGTTTAAGAAATTTGGAATTTAATTGCCGAAGTTATCAAGCTTCAAAGTGTGAATAATCACAAAAACTGAATGTTTGAGCTCATAAAGTACTATTTTTCGTGGAAACTGAAGATAATACAATCATGATGTGTTACGTCATGTTAAAGATCTCGTCGAGATGGTTCATTTGAGTCTCCGTTTAAGAAATTTGGTCCTCATTGACCGAAGTTATCGAGCTTCAAAATGTGAAAAGTTACAAATATTATATGTTTCAGCTCATAAAGTACTATTTTTCTTGGAATCTCAAGATGATACAGTCATGATGTGTTACGTCATGTTAAAGATCTCGTAGATATGGTTCATTTGAGTCTTTGTTTAAGAAATTTGGATTTAATTGCCGAAGTTATCGAGCTTCAAAGTGTGAATAATCACAAAAACTGTATGTTTGTGCTCATAAAGTACTATTTTTCTTGGAAACTCAAGATGATACAATCATGATGTGTTACGTCATGTTAAAGATCTCGTCGAGATGGTTCATTTGAGTCTCCGTTTAAGAAATTTGGTCCTCATTGACCGAAGTTATCGAGCTTCAAAATGTGAAAAGTTACAAATATTATATGTTTCAGCTCATAAAGTACTATTTTTCTTGGAATCTCAAGATGATACAGTCATGATGTGTTACGTCATGTTAAAGATCTCGTAGAGATGGTTCATTTGAGACTTTGTTTAAGAAATTTGGAATTTAATTGCCGAAGTTATCGAGTTTCAAAGTGTGAAAAATCACAAAAACTGTATGTTTGAGCTCATAAGGTACTATCTTTCGTAGAAACTCAAGATGATACAATCATGATGTGTTACGTCATGTTAAAGATCTCGTCGAGATGGTTCATTTGAGTCTTTGTTTAAGAAATTTGGAATTTATTTGCCGAAGTTATCGAGCTTCAAAGTGTGAATAATCACAAAAACTGTATGTTTGAGCTCATAAGGTACTATTTTTCTTGGAATCTCAAGATGATACAATCATGATGTGTTACGTAATGTTAAAGATCTCGTCGAGATGGTTAATTTGAGTCTTTGTTTAAGAAATTTGGAATTTATTTGCCGAAGTTATCGAGCTTCAAAGTGTGAATAATCACAAAAACTGTATGTTTGAGCTCATAAAGTACTATTTTTCGTGGAAACTCAAGATGATACAATCATGATGTGTTACGTCATGTTAAAGATCTCGTCGAGATGGTTCATTTGAGTCTTTGTTTAAGAAATTTGGAATTTAATTGCCGAAGTTATCGAGCTTCAAAGTGTGAAAAATCACAAAAACTGAATGTTTGAGCTCATAAAGTACTATTTTTCTTGGAAACTCAAGATGATACAATCATGATGTGTTACGTCATGTTAAAGATCTCGTAGAGATGGTTCATTTGAGACTTTGTTTAAGAAATTTGGAATTTAATTGCCGAAGTTATCGAGCTTCAAAGTGTGAAAAATCACAAAAACTGTATGTTTGAGCTCATAAGGTACTATCTTTCGTGGAAACTCAAGATGATACAATCATGATGTGTTACGTCATGTTAAAGATCTCGTCGAGATGGTTCATTTGAGTCTTTGTTTAAGAAATTTGGAATTTATTTGCCGAAGTTATCGAGCTTCAAAATGTGAATAATCACAAAAACTGAATGTTTGAGCTCATAAAGTACTATTTTTCGTGGAAACTCAAGATGATACAATCATGATGTGTTACGTAATGTTAAAGATCTCGTCGAGATGGTTAATTTGAGTCTTTGTTTAAGAAATTTGGAATTTATTTGCCGAAGTTATCGAGCTTCAAAGTGTGAATAATCACAAAAACTGTATGTTTGAGCTCATAAAGTACTATTTTTCGTGGAATCTCAAGATGATACAATCATGATCTGTTACGTCATGTTAAAGATCTCGTCGAGATGGTTCATTTGAGTCTTTGTTTAAGAAATTTGGAATTTAATTGCCGAAGTTATCGAGCTTCAAAGTGTGAAAAATCACAAAAACTGTATGTTTGTGCTCATAAAGTACTATTTTTCTTGGAAACTCAAGATGATACAATCATGATGTGTTACGTCATGTTAAAGATCTCGTCGAGATGGTTCATTTGAGTCTTTGGTTAAGAAATTTGGTCCTCATTGACCGAAGTTATCGAGCTTCAACATGTGAAAAGTCACAAAAATTGTATGTTTGAGCTCATAAAGTACTATCTTTCGTGGAAACTCAAGATGATACAATCATGATGTGTTACGTCATGTTAAAGATCTCGTCGAGATGGTTCATTTGAGTCTTTGGTTAAGAAATTTGGTCCTCATTGACCGAAGTTATCGAGCTTCAACATGTGAAAAGTCACAAAAATTGTATGTTTGAGCTCATAAAGTACTATTTTTCGTGGAAACTCAAGATAATACAATCATGATGTGTTACGTCATGTTAAAGATCTCGTCGAGATGGTTCATTTGAGTCTTTGTTTAAGAAATTTGGAATTTATTTGCCGAAGTTATCGAGCTTCAAAATGTGAATAATCACAAAAACTGAATGTTTGAGCTCATAAAGTACTATTTTTCTTGGAATCTCAAGATGATACAATCATGATGTGTTACGTCATGTTAAAGATCTCGTCGAGATGGTTCATTTGAGTCTTTGTTTAAGAAATTTGGAATTTAATTGCCGAAGTTATCAAGCTTCAAAGTGTGAATAATCACAAAAACTGAATGTTTGAGCTCATAAAGTACTATTTTTCATGGAATCTCAAGATGATACAGTCATGATGTGTTACGTCATGTTAAAGATCTCGTAGAGATGGTTAATTTGAGTCTTTGTTTAAGAAATTTGGAATTTATTTGCCGAAGTTATCGAGCTTCAAAGTGTGAATAATCACAAAAACTGTATGTTTGAGCTCATAAAGTACTATTTTTCGTGGAAACTCAAGATGATACAATCATGATGTGTTACGTAATGTTAAAGATCTCGTCGAGATGGTTAATTTGAGTCTTTGTTTAAGAAATTTGGAATTTATTTGCCGAAGTTATCGAGCTTCAAAGTGTGAATAATCACAAAAACTGTATGTTTGAGCTCATAAAGTACTATTTTTCGTGGAAACTCAAGATGATACAATCATGATGTGTTACGTAATGTTAAAGATCTCGTCGAGATGGTTCATTTGAGTCTTTGTTTAAGAAATTTGGAATTTAATTGCCGAAGTTATCGAGCTTCAAAGTGTGAAAAATCACAAAAACTGTATGTTTGTGCTCATAAAGTACTATTTTTCTTGGAAACTCAAGATGATACAATCATGATGTGTTACGTCATGTTAAAGATCTCGTCGAGATGGTTCATTTGAGTCTCCGTTTAAGAAATTTGGTCCTCATTGACCGAACTTATCGAGCTTCAACATGTGAAAAGTCACAAAAATTGTATGTTTGAGCTCATAAAGTACTATTTTTCGTGGAAACTCAAGATAATACAATCATGATGTGTTACGTCATGTTAAAGACCTCGTCGAGATGGTTCATTTGAGTCTTTGGTTAAGAAATTTGGTCCTCATTGACCGAAGTTATCGAGCTTCAACATGTGAAAAGTCACAAAAATTGTATGTTTGAGCTCATAAAGTACTATTTTTCTTGGAATCTCAAGATGATACAATCATGATGTGTTACGTCATGTTAAAGATCTCGTAGAGATGGTTCATTTGAGACTTTGTTTAAGAAATTTGGAATTTAATTGCCGAAGTTATCGAGCTTCAAAGTGTGAAAAATCACAAAAACTGTATGTTTGTGCTCATAAAGTACTATTTTTCTTGGAAACTTAAGATGATACAATCATGATGTGTTACGTCATGTTAAAAATCTCGTCGAGATGGTTCATTTGAGTCTCCGTTTAAGAAATTTGGTCCTCATTGACCGAAGTTATCGAGCTTCAAAATGTGAAAAGTTACAAATATTATATGTTTCAGCTCATAAAGTACTATTTTTCTTGGAATCTCAAGATGATACAATCATGATGTGTTACGTCATGTTAAAGATCTCGTCGAGATGGTTCATTTGAGACTTTGTTTAAGAAATTTGGAATTTAATTGCCGAAGTTATCGAGCTTCAAAGTGTGAAAAATCACAAAAACTGTATGTTTGAGCTCATAAGGTACTATCTTTCGTGGAAACTCAAGATGATACAATCATGATGTGTTACGTCATGTTAAAGATCTCGTCGAGATGGTTCATTTGAGTCTTTGTTTAAGAAATTTGGAATTTAATTGCCGAAGTTATCGAGCTTCAAAGTGTGAAAAATCACAAAAACTGAATGTTTGAGCTCATAAAGTACTATTTTTCTTGGAAACTCAAGATGATACAATCATGATGTGTTACGTCATGTTAAAGATCTCGTAGAGATGGTTCATTTGAGACTTTGTTTAAGAAATTTGGAATTTAATTGCCGAAGTTATCGAGCTTCAAAGTGTGAAAAATCACAAAAACTGTATGTTTGTGCTCATAAAGTACTATTTTTCTTGGAAACTTAAGATGATACAATCATGATGTGTTACGTCATGTTAAAAATCTCGTCGAGATGGTTCATTTGAGTCTCCGTTTAAGAAATTTGGTCCTCATTGACCGAAGTTATCGAGCTTCAAAATGTGAAAAGTTACAAATATTATATGTTTCAGCTCATAAAGTACTATTTTTCTTGGAATCTCAAGATGATACAATCATGATGTGTTACGTCATGTTAAAGATCTCGTCGAGATGGTTCATTTGAGACTTTGTTTAAGAAATTTGGAATTTAATTGCCGAAGTTATCGAGCTTCAAAGTGTGAAAAATCACAAAAACTGTATGTTTGAGCTCATAAGGTACTATCTTTCGTGGAAACTCAAGATGATACAATCATGATGTGTTACGTCATGTTAAAGATCTCGTCGAGATGGTTCATTTGAGTCTTTGTTTAAGAAATTTGGAATTTAATTGCCGAAGTTATCAAGCTTCAAAGTGTGAATAATCACAAAAACTGAATGTTTGAGCTCATAAAGTACTATTTTTCTTGGAATCTCAAGATGATACAATCATGATGTGTTACGTCATGTTAAAGATCTCGTCGAGATGGTTCATTTGAGTCTTTGTTTAAGAAATTTGGAATTTAATTGCCGAAGTTATCGAGCTTCAAAGTGTGAAAAATCACAAAAACTGAATGTTTGAGCTCATAAAGTACTATTTTTCTTGGAAACTCAAGATGATACAATCATGATGTGTTACGTCATGTTAAAGATCTCGTAGAGATGGTTCATTTGAGACTTTGTTTAAGAAATTTGGAATTTAATTGCCGAAGTTATCGAGCTTCAAAGTGTGAAAAATCACAAATATTATATGTTTGAGCTCATAAAGTACTATTTTTCGTGGAAAGTCAAGATGATACAGTCATGATATGTTACGTCATGTTAAAGATCTCGTAGAGATGGTTCATTTGAGTCTTTGTTTAAGAAATTTGGATTTAATTGCCGAAGTTATCGAGCTTCAAAGTGTGAAAAATCACAAAAACTGTATGTTTGAGCTCATAAAGTACTATTTTTCGTGGAAACTCAAGATAATACAATCATGATGTGTTACGTCATGTGAAAGATCTCGTCGAGATGGTTCATTTGAGTCTTTGTTTAAGAAATTTGGAATTTATTTGCCGAAGTTATCGAGCTTCAAAGTGTGAAAAATCACAAAAACTGTATGTTTGAGCTCATAAGGTACTATCTTTCGTAGAAACTCAAGATGATACAATCATGATGTGTTACGTCATGTTAAAGATCTCGTCGAGATGGTTCATTTGAGTCTTTGTTTAAGAAATTTGGAATTTAATTGCCGAAGTTATCAAGCTTCAAAGTGTGAATAATCACAAAAACTGAATGTTTGAGCTCATAAAGTACTATTTTTCGTGGAAACTCAAGATAATACAATCATGATGTGTTACGTTATGTTAAAGATCTCGTCGAGATGGTTCATTTGAGTCTTTGTTTAAGAAATTTGGAATTTATTTGCCGAAGTTATCGAGCTTCAAAATGTGAATAATCACAAAAACTGAATGTTTGAGCTCATAAAGTACTATTTTTCTTGGAATCTCAAGATGATACAATCATGATGTGTTACGTAATGTTAAAGATCTCGTCGAGATGGTTAATTTGAGTCTTTGTTTAAGAAATTTGGAATTTATTTACCGAAGTTATCGAGCTTCAAAGTGTGAATAATCACAAAAACTGTATGTTTGAGCTCATAAAGTACTATTTTTCGTGGAAACTCAAGATGATACAGTCATGATGTGTTACGTCATGTTAAAGATCTCGTAGAGATGGTTCATTTGAGTCTTTGTTTAAGAAATTTGGATTTAATTGCCGAAGTTATCGAGCTTCAAAGTGTGAATAATCACAAAAACTGTATGTTTGTGCTCATAAAGTACTATTTTTCTTGGAAACTCAAGATGATACAATCATGATGTGTTACGTCATGTTAAAGATCTCGTCGAGATGGTTCATTTGAGTCTCCGTTTAAGAAATTTGGTCCTCATTGACCGAAGTTATCGAGCTTCAAAATGTGAAAAGTTACAAATATTGTATGTTTCAGCTCATAAAGTACTATTTTTCTTGGAATCTCAAGATGATACAGTCATGATGTGTTACGTCATGTTAAAGATCTCGTAGAGATGGTTCATTTGAGACTTTGTTTAAGAAATTTGGAATTTAATTGCCGAAGTTATCGAGCTTCAAAGTGTGAAAAATCACAAAAACTGTATGTTTGAGCTCATAAGGTACTATATTTCGTGGAAACTCAAGATGATACAATCATGATGTGTTACGTCATGTTAAAGATCTCGTAGAGATGGTTCATTTGAGTCTTTGTTTAAGAAATTTGGAATTTAATTGCCGAAGTTATCGAGCTTCAAAGTGTGAAAAATCACAAATATTATATGTTTGAGTTCATAAAGTACTATTTTTCGTGGAAAGTCAAGATGATACAGTCATGATGTGTTACGTCATGTTAAAGATCTCGTAGAGATGGTTCATTTGAGTCTTTGTTTAAGAAATTTGGATTTAATTGCCGAAGTTATCGAGCTTCAAAGTGTGAATAATCACAAAAACTGAATGTTTGAGCTCATAAAGTACTATTTTTCTTGGAAACTCAAGATGATACAATCATGATGTGTTACGTCATGTTAAAGATCTCGTCGAGATGGTTCATTTGAGTCTCCGTTTAAGAAATTTGGTCCTCATTGACCGAAGTTATCGAGCTTCAAAATGTGAAAAGTTACAAATATTATATGTTTGAGCTCATAAAGTACTATTTTTCGTGGAAACTCAAGATGATACAGTCATGATGTGTTACGTCATGTTAAAGATCTCGTAGAGATGGTTCATTTGAGTCTTTGTTTAAGAAATTTGGATTTAATTGCCGAAGTTATCGAGCTTCAAAGTGTGAATAATTACAAAACTGTATGTTTGAGCTCATAAAGTACTATTTTTCGTGGAAACTCAAGATGATACAATCATGATGTGTTACGTCATGTTAAAGATCTCGTCGAGATGGTTCATTTGAGTCTCCGTTTAAGAAATTTGGTCCTCATTGACCGAAGTTATCGAGCTTCAAAATGTGAAAAGTTACAAATATTATATGTTTGAGCTCATAAAGTACTATTTTTCATGGAAACTCAAGATGATACAATCATGATCTGTTACGTCATGTTAAAGATCTCGTCGAGATGGTTCATTTGAGTCTTTGTTTAAGAAATTTGGATTTAATTGCCGAAGTTATCGAGCTTCAAAGTGTGAATATTCACAAAAACTGTATGTTTGAGCTCATAAAATACTATTTTTCTTGGAAACTCAAAAGATGATACAATCATGATGTGTTACGTAATGTTAAAGATCTCGTCGAGATGGTTCATTTGAGTCTTTGTTTAAGAAATTTGGAATTTATTTGCCGAAGTTATCGAGCTTCAAAGTGTGAATAATCACAAAAACTGTATGTTTGAGCTCATAAAGTACTATTTTTAGTGGAAACTCAAGATGATACAATCATGATGTGTTACGTCATGTTAAAGATCTCGTAGAGATGGTTCATTTGAGTCTCCGTTTAAGAAATTTGGTCCTCATTGACCGAAGTTATCGAGCTTCAAAATGTGAAAAGTTACAAATATTATATGTTTCAGCTCATAAAGTACTATTTTTCTTGGAATCTCAAGATGATACAATCATGATGTGTTACGTCATGTTAAAGATCTCGTCGAGATGGTTCATTTGAGACTTTGTTTAAGAAATTTGGAATTTAATTGCCGAAGTTATCGAGCTTCAAAGTGTGAAAAATCACAAAAACTGTATGTTTGAGCTCATAAGGTACTATCTTTCGTGGAAACTCAAGATGATACAATCATGATGTGTTAGGTCATGTTAAAGATCTCGTCGAGATGGTTCATTTGAGTCTTTGTTTAAGAAATTTGGAATTTAATTGCCGAAGTTATCAAGCTTCAAAGTGTGAATAATCACAAAAACTGAATGTTTGAGCTCATAAAGTACTATTTTTCGTGGAAACTCAAGATAATACAATCATGATGTGTTACGTCATGTTAAAGATCTCGTCGAGATGGTTCATTTGAGTCTTTGTTTAAGAAATTTGGAATTTATTTGCCGAAGTTATCGAGCTTCAAAATGTGAATAATCACAAAAACTGAATGTTTGACCTCATAAAGTACTATTTTTCGTGGATACTCAAGATGATACAATCATGATGTGTTACGTCATGTTAAAGATCTCGTCGAGATGGTTAATTTGAGTATTTGTTTAAGAAATTTGGTATTTATTTACCGAAGTTATCGAGCTTCAAAGTGTGAATAATCACAAAAACTGTATGTTTGAGCTCATAAAGTACTATTTTTCGTGGATACTCAAGATGATACAATCATGATGTGTTACGTCATGTTAAAGATCTCGTCGAGATGGTTCATTTGAGTCTTTGTTTAAGAAATTTGGAATTTATTTGCCGAAGTTATCGAGCTTCAAAATGTGAATAATCACAAAAACTGAATGTTTGAGCTCATAAAGTACTATTTTTCTTGGAATCTCAAGATGATACAATCATGACGTGTTACGTAATGTTAAAGATCTCGTCGAGATGGTTAATTTGAGTCTTTGTTTAAGAAATTTGGAATTTAATTGCCGAAGTTATCGAGCTTCAAAGTGTGAAAAATCACAAAAACTGAATGTTTGAGCTCATAAAGTACTATTTTTCTTGGAAACTCAAGATGATACAATCATGATGTGTTACGTCATGTTAAAGATCTCGTAGAGATGGTTCATTTGAGACTTTGTTTAAGAAATTTGGAATTTAATTGCCGAAGTTATCGAGCTTCAAAGTGTGAAAAATCACAAAAACTGTATGTTTGAGCTCATAAGGTACTATCTTTCGTGGAAACTCAAGATGATACAATCATGATGTTTTACGTCATGTTAAAGATCTCGTAGAGATGGTTCATTTGAGTCTTTGTTTAAGAAATTTGGATTTAATTGCCGAAGTTATCGAGCTTCAAAGTGTGAATAATCACAAAAACTGTATGTTTGTGCTCATAAAGTACTATTTTTCGTGGAAACTCAAGATAATACAATCATGATGTGTTACGTCAGGTTAAAGATCTCGTCGAGATGGTTCATTTGAGTCTTTGTTTAAGAAATTTGGAATTTAATTGCCGAAGTTATCGATCTTCAAATTTTGAATAATCACAAAAACTGAATGTTTGAGCTCATAAAGTACTATTTTTCTTGGAATCTCAAGATGATACAATCATGATGTGTTACGTAATGTTAAAGATCTCGTCGAGATTGTTAATTTGAGTCTTTGTTTAAGAAATTTGGAATTTATTTACCGAAGTTATCGAGCTTCAAAGTGTGAATAATCACAAAAACTGTATGTTTGAGCTCATAAAGTACTATTTTTCGTGGAAACTCAAGATGATACAATCATGATGTGTTACGTCATGTTAAAGATCTCGTCGAGATGGTTCATTTGAGTCTTTGTTTAAGAAATTTGGAATTTAATTGCCGAAGTTATCGAGCTTCAAAGTGTGAAAAATCACAAAAACTGAATGTTTGAGCTCATAAAGTACTATTTTTCTTGGAAACTCAAGATGATACAATCATGATGTGTTACGTCATGTTAAAGATCTCGTCGAGATGGTTCATTTGAGTCTTTGGTTAAGAAATTTGGTCCTCATTGACCGAAGTTATCGAGCTTCAACATGTGAAAAGTCACAAAAATTGTATGTTTGAGCTCATAAAGTACTATTTTTCGTGGAAACTCAAGATGATACAATCATGATGTGTTACGTCAGGTTAAAGATCTCGTCGAGATGGTTCATTTGAGTCTTTGTTTAAGAAATTTGGAATTTAATTGCCGAAGTTATCGAGCTTCAAAGTGTGAAAAATCACAAAAACTGAATGTTTGAGCTCATAAAGTACTATTTTTCGTGGAATCTCAAGATGATACAATCATGATGTGTTACGTCATGTTAAAGATCTCGTCGAGATGGTTCATTTGAGTCTTTGTTTAAGAAATTTGGATTTAATTGCCGAAGTTATCGAGCTTCAAAGTGTGAATATTCACAAAAACTGTATGTTTGAGCTCATAAAATACTATTTTTCTTGGAAACTCAAAAGATGATACAATCATGATGTGTTACGTCATGTTAAAGATCTCGTCGAGATGGTTCATTTGAGTCTTTGTTTAAGAAATTTGGAATTTATTTGCCGAAGTTATCGAGCTTCAAAGTGTGAATAATCACAAAAACTGTATGTTTGTGCTCATAAAGTACTATTTTTCTTGGAAACTTAAGATGATACAATCATGATGTGTTACGTCATGTTAAAAATCTCGTCGAGATGGTTCATTTGAGTCTCCGTTTAAGAAATTTGGTCCTCATTGACCGAAGTTATCGAGCTTCAAAATGTGAAAAGTTACAAATATTATATGTTTCAGCTCATAAAGTACTATTTTTCTTGGAATCTCAAGATGATACAATCATGATGTGTTACGTCATGTTAAAGATCTCGTCGAGATGGTTCATTTGAGACTTTATTTAAGAAATTTGGAATTTAATTGCCGAAGTTATCGAGCTTCAAAGTGTGAATAATCACAAAAACTGTATGTTTGTGCTCATAAAGTACTATTTTTCGTGGAAACTCAAGATAATACAATCATGATGTGTTACGTCAGGTTAAAGATCTCGTCGAGATGGTTCATTTGAGTCTTTGTTTAAGAAATTTGGAATTTAATTGCCGAAGTTATCGATCTTCAAATTTTGAATAATCACAAAAACTGAATGTTTGAGCTCATAAAGTACTATTTTTCTTGGAATCTCAAGATGATACAATCATGATGTGTTACGTAATGTTAAAGATCTCGTCGAGATTGTTAATTTGAGTCTTTGTTTAAGAAATTTGGAATTTATTTACCGAAGTTATCGAGCTTCAAAGTGTGAATAATCACAAAAACTGTATGTTGGAGCTCATAAAGTACTATTTTTCGTGGAAACTCAAGATGATACAATCATGATGTGTTACGTCATGTTAAAGATCTCGTCGAGATGGTTCATTTGAGTCTTTGTTTAAGAAATTTGGAATTTAATTGCCGAAGTTATCGAGCTTCAAAGTGTGAAAAATCACAAAAACTGAATGTTTGAGCTCATAAAGTACTATTTTTCTTGGAAACTCAAGATGATACAATCATGATGTGTTACGTCATGTTAAAGATCTCGTCGAGATGGTTCATTTGAGTCTTTGGTTAAGAAATTTGGTCCTCATTGACCGAAGTTATCGAGCTTCAAAGTGTGAATAATCACAAAAACTGTATGTTTGTGCTCATAAAGTACTATTTTTCGTGGAAACTCAAGATAATACAATCATGATGTGTTACGTCAGGTTAAAGATCTCGTCGAGATGGTTCATTTGAGTCTTTGTTTAAGAAATTTGGAATTTAATTGCCGAAGTTATCGAGCTTCAAAGTGTGAAAAATCACAAAAACTGAATGTTTGAGCTCATAAAGTACTATTTTTCGTGGAATCTCAAGATGATACAATCATGATGTGTTACGTCATGTTAAAGATCTCGTCGAGATGGTTCATTTGAGTCTTTGTTTAAGAAATTTGGATTTAATTGCCGAAGTTATCGAGCTTCAAAGTGTGAATATTCACAAAAACTGTATGTTTGAGCTCATAAAATACTATTTTTCTTGGAAACTCAAAAGATGATACAATCATGATGTGTTACGTCATGTTAAAGATCTCGTCGAGATGGTTCATTTGAGACTTTGTTTAAGAAATTTGGAATTTAATTGCCGAAGTTATCGAGCTTCAAAGTGTGAAAAATCACAAAAACTCTATGTTTGAGCTCATAAAGTACTATCTTTCGTGGAAACTCAAGATGATACAATCATGATGTGTTACGTCATGTTAAAGATCTCGTCGAGATGGTTCATTTGAGACTTTGTTTAAGAAATTTGGAATTTAATTGCCGAAGTTATCGAGCTTCAAAGTGTGAAAAATCACAAAAACTGTATGTTTGAGCTCATAAGGTACTATTTTTCGTGGAAACTCAAGATGATACAGTCATGATGTGTTACGTCATGTTAAAGATCTCGTAGAGATGGTTCATTTGAGTCTTTGTTTAAGAAATTTGGATTTAATTGCCGAAGTTATCGAGCTTCAAAGTGTGAATAATTACAAAAACTGTATGTTTGAGCTCATAAAGTACTATTTTTCGTGGAAACTCAAGATGATACAATCATGATGTGTTACGTCATGTTAAAGATCTCGTCGAGATGGTTCATTTGAGACTTTGTTTAAGAAATTTGGATTTAATTGCCGAAGTTATCGAGCTTCAAATTTTGAATAATCACAAAAACTGTATGTTTGAGCTCATAAAGTACTATTTTTCGTGGAAACTCAAGATGATACAATCATGATGTGTTACGTCATGTTAAAGATCTCGTCGAGATGGTTCATTTGAGACTTTGTTTAAGAAATTTGGATTTAATTGCCGAAGTTATCGAGCTTCAAAGTGTGAATAATTACAAAAACTGTATGTTTGAGCTCATAAAGTACTATTTTTCGTGGAAACTCAAGATGATACAATCATGATGTGTTACGTCATGTTAAAGATCTCGTCGAGATGGTTCATTTGAGTCTTTGTTTAAGAAATTTGGATTTAATTGCCGAAGTTATCGAGCTTCAAAGTGTGAATAATTACAAAAACTGTATGTTTGAGCTCATAAAGTACTATTTTTCGTGGAAACTCAAGATGATACAATCATGATGTGTTACGTCATGTTAAAGATCTCGTCGAGATGGTTCATTTGAGTCTCCGTTTAAGAAATTTGATTCTCATTGACCGAAGTTATCGAGCTTCAAAATGTGAAAAGTTACAAATATTATAGGTTTGAGCTCATAAAGTACTATTTTTCGTGGAAACTCAAGATGATACAATCATGATGTGTTACGTCATGTTAAAGATCTCGTCGAGATGGTTCATTTGAGTCTTTGTTTAAGAAATTTGGAATTTAATTGCCGAAGTTATCGAGCTTCAAAGTGTGAAAAATCACAAAAACTGAATGTTTGAGCTCATAAAGTACTATTTTTCTTGGAAACTCAAGATGATACAATCATGATGTGTTACGTCATGTTAAAGATCTCGTCGAGATGGTTCATTTGAGTCTTTGTTTAAGAAATTTGGAATTTATTTGCCGAAGTTATCGAGCTTCAAAGTGTGAATAATCACAAATATTATATGTTTGAGCTCATAAAATACTATTTTTCGTGGAAACTCAAGATGATACAGTCATGATGTGTTACGTCATGTTAAAGATCTCGTAGAGATGGTTCATTTGAGTCTTTGTTTAAGAAATTTGGATTTAATTGCCGAAGTTATCGAGCTTCAAAGTGTGAATAATTACAAAAACTGTATGTTTGAGCTCATAAAGTACTATTTTTCGTGGAAACTCAAGATGATACAATCATGATGTGTTACGTCATGTTAAAGATCTCGTCGAGATGGTTCATTTGAGTCTCCGTTTAAGAAATTTGATTCTCATTGACCGAAGTTATCGAGCTTCAAAATGTGAAAAGTTACAAATATTATATGTTTGAGCTCATAAAGTACTATTTTTCGTGGAAACTCAAGATGATACAATCATGATGTGTTACGTCATGTTAAAGATCTCGTCGAGATGGTTCATTTGAGTCTTTGTTTAAGAAATTTGGAATTTATTTGCCGAAGTTATCGAGCTTCAAAGTGTGAATAATCACAAAAACTGTATGTTTGAGCTCATAAAGTACTATTTTTCGTGGAAACTTAAGATGATACAATCATGATGTGTTACGTCATGTTAAAAATCTCGTCGAGATGGTTCATTTGAGTCTCCGTTTAAGAAATTTGGTCCTCATTGACCGAAGTTATCGAGCTTCAAAATGTGAAAAGTTACAAATATTATATGTTTCAGCTCATAAAGTACTATCTTTCGTGGAAACTCAAGATGATACAATCATGATGTGTTACGTCATGTTAAAGATCTCGTCGAGATGGTTCATTTGAGTCTTTGTTTAAGAAATTTGGAATTTAATTGCCGAAGTTATCGAGCTTCAAATTTTGAATAATCACAAAAACTGTATGTTTGAGCTCATAAAGTACTATTTTTCGTGGAAACTCAAGATGATACAATCATGATGTGTTACGTCATGTTAAACATCTCGTCGAGATGGTTCATTTGAGTCTCCGTTTAAGAAATTTGGTCCTCATTGACCGAAGTTATCGAGCTTCAAAATGTGAAAAGTTACAAATATTATATGTTTGAGCTCATAAAGTACTATTTTTCGTGGAAACTCAAGATGATACAATCATGATGTGTTACGTCATGTTAAAGATCTCGTCGAGATGGTTCATTTGAGTCTCCGTTTAAGAAATTTGGTCCTCATTGACCGAAGTTATCGAGCTTCAAAATGTGAAAAGTTACAAATATTATATGTTTGAGCTCATAAAGTACTATATTTCGTGGAAACTCAAGATGATACAGTCATGATGTGTTACGTCATGTTAAAGATCTCGTAGAGATGGTTCATTTGAGTCTTTGTTTAAGAAATTTGGATTTAATTGCCGAAGTTATCGAGCTTCAAAGTGTGAATAATTACAAAAACTGTATATTTGAGCTCATAAAGTACTATTTTTCGTGGAAACTCAAGATGATACAATCATGATGTGTTACGTCATGTTAAAGATCTCGTCGAGATGGTTCATTTGAGTCTCCGTTTAAGAAATTTGATTCTCATTGACCGAAGTTATCGAGCTTCAAAATGTGAAAAGTTACAAATATTATAGGTTTGAGCTCATAAAGTACTATTTTTCGTGGAAACTCAAGATGATACAATCATGATGTGTTACGTCATGTTAAAGATCTCGTCGAGATGGTTCATTTGAGTCTTTGTTTAAGAAATTTGGAATTTAATTGCCGAAGTTATCGAGCTTCAAATTTTGAATAATCACAAAAACTGTATGTTTGAGCTCATAAAGTACTATTTTTCGTGGAAACTCAAGATGATACAATCATGATGTGTTACGTCATGTTAAAGATCTCGTCGAGATGGTTCATTTGAGACTTTGTTTAAGAAATTTGGAATTTAATTGCCGAAGTTATCGAGCTTCAAAGTGTGAAAAATCACAAAAACTCTATGTTTGAGCTCATAAAGTACTATCTTTCGTGGAAACTCAAGATGATACAATCATGATGTGTTACGTCATGTTAAAGATCTCGTCGAGATGGTTCATTTGAGACTTTGTTTAAGAAATTTGGAATTTAATTGCCGAAGTTATCGAGCTTCAAAGTGTGAAAAATCACAAAAACTGTATGTTTGAGCTCATAAGGTACTATTTTTCGTGGAAACTCAAGATGATACAGTCATGTGTTACGTCATGTTAAAGATCTCGTAGAGATGGTTCATTTGAGTCTTTGTTTAAGAAATTTGGAATTTAATTGCCGAAGTTATCGAGCTTCAAAGTGTGAATAATTACAAAAACTGTATGTTTGAGCTCATAAAGTACTATTTTTCGTGGAAACTCAAGATGATACAATCATGATGTGTTACGTCATGTTAAAGATCTCGTCGAGATGGTTCATTTGAGACTTTGTTTAAGAAATTTGGAATTTAATTGCCGAAGTTATCGAGCTTCAAAGTGTGAAAAATCACAAAAACTGTATGTTTGAGCTCATAAGGTACTATTTTTCGTGGAAACTCAAGATGATACAGTCATGATGTGTTACGTCATGTTAAAGATCTCGTAGAGATGGTTCATTTGAGTCTTTGTTTAAGAAATTTGGAATTTAATTGCCGAAGTTATCGAGCTTCAAAGTGTGAATAATTACAAAAACTGTATGTTTGAGCTCATAAAGTACTATTTTTCGTGGAAACTCAAGATGATACAATCATGATGTGTTACGTCATGTTAAAGATCTCGTCGAGATGGTTCATTTGAGTCTCCGTTTAAGAAATTTGATTCTCATTGACCGAAGTTATCGAGCTTCAAAATGTGAAAAGTTACAAATATTATATGTTTGAGCTCATAAAGTACTATTTTTCGTGGAAACTCAAGATGATACAATCATGATGTGTTACGTCATGTTAAAGATCTCGTCGAGATGGTTCATTTGAGACTTTGTTTAAGAAATTTGGATTTAATTGCCGAAGTTATCGAGCTTCAAAGTGTGAATAATTACAAAAACTGTATGTTTGAGCTCATAAAGTACTATTTTTCGTGGAAACTCAAGATGATACAATCATGATGTGTTACGTCATGTTAAAGATCTCGTCGAGATGGTTCATTTGAGTCTTTGTTTAAGAAATTTGGATTTAATTGCCGAAGTTATCGAGCTTCAAAGTGTGAATAATTACAAAAACTGTATGTTTGAGCTCATAAAGTACTATTTTTCGTGGAAACTCAAGATGATACAATCATGATGTGTTACGTCATGTTAAAGATCTCGTCGAGATGGTTCATTTGAGTCTCCGTTTAAGAAATTTGATTCTCATTGACCGAAGTTATCGAGCTTCAAAATGTGAAAAGTTACAAATATTATAGGTTTGAGCTCATAAAGTACTATTTTTCGTGGAAACTCAAGATGATACAATCATGATGTGTTACGTCATGTTAAAGATCTCGTCGAGATGGTTCATTTGAGTCTTTGTTTAAGAAATTTGGAATTTAATTGCCGAAGTTATCGAGCTTCAAAGTGTGAAAAATCACAAAAACTGAATGTTTGAGCTCATAAAGTACTATTTTTCTTGGAAACTCAAGATGATACAATCATGATGTGTTACGTCATGTTAAAGATCTCGTCGAGATGGTTCATTTGAGTCTTTGTTTAAGAAATTTGGAATTTATTTGCCGAAGTTATCGAGCTTCAAAGTGTGAATAATCACAAATATTATATGTTTGAGCTCATAAAATACTATTTTTCGTGGAAACTCAAGATGATACAGTCATGATGTGTTACGTCATGTTAAAGATCTCGTAGAGATGGTTCATTTGAGTCTTTGTTTAAGAAATTTGGAATTTAATTGCCGAAGTTATCGAGCTTCAAAATGTGAATAATTACAAAAACTGTATGTTTGAGCTCATAAAGTACTATTTTTCGTGGAAACTCAAGATGATACAATCATGATGTGTTACGTCATGTTAAAGATCTCGTCGAGATGGTTCATTTGAGACTTTGTTTAAGAAATTTGGAATTTAATTGCCGAAGTTATCGAGCTTCAAAGTGTGAAAAATCACAAAAACTGTATGTTTGAGCTCATAAGGTACTATTTTTCGTGGAAACTCAAGATGATACAGTCATGATGTGTTACGTCATGTTAAAGATCTCGTAGAGATGGTTCATTTGAGTCTTTGTTTAAGAAATTTGGAATTTAATTGCCGAAGTTATCGAGCTTCAAAGTGTGAAAAATCACAAAAACTCTATGTTTGAGCTCATAAAGTACTATCTTTCGTGGAAACTCAAGATGATACAATCATGATGTGTTACGTCATGTTAAAGATCTCGTCGAGATGGTTCATTTGAGTCTTTGTTTAAGAAATTTGGAATTTAATTGCCGAAGTTATCGAGCTTCAAATTTTGAATAATCACAAAAACTGTATGTTTGAGCTCATAAAGTACTATTTTTCGTGGAAACTCAAGATGATACAATCATGATGTGTTACGTCATGTTAAACATCTCGTCGAGATGGTTCATTTGAGTCTCCGTTTAAGAAATTTGGTCCTCATTGACCGAAGTTATCGAGCTTCAAAATGTGAAAAGTTACAAATATTATATGTTTGAGCTCATAAAGTACTATTTTTCGTGGAAACTCAAGATGATACAATCATGATGTGTTACGTCATGTTAAAGATCTCGTCGAGATTGTTCATTTGAGTCTCCGTTTAAGAAATTTGGTCCTCATTGACCGAAGTTATCGAGCTTCAAAATGTGAAAAGTTACAAATATTATATGTTTGAGCTCATAAAGTACTATATTTCGTGGAAACTCAAGATGATACAGTCATGATGTGTTACGTCATGTTAAAGATCTCGTAGAGATGGTTCATTTGAGTCTTTGTTTAAGAAATTTGGATTTAATTGCCGAAGTTATCGAGCTTCAAAGTGTGAATAATTACAAAAACTGTATATTTGAGCTCATAAAGTACTATTTTTCGTGGAAACTCAAGATGATACAATCATGATGTGTTACGTCATGTTAAAGATCTCGTCGAGATGGTTCATTTGAGTCTCCGTTTAAGAAATTTGATTCTCATTGACCGAAGTTATCGAGCTTCAAAATGTGAAAAGTTACAAATATTATAGGTTTGAGCTCATAAAGTACTATTTTTCGTGGAAACTCAAGATGATACAATCATGATGTGTTACGTCATGTTAAAGATCTCGTCGAGATGGTTCATTTGAGTCTTTGTTTAAGAAATTTGGAATTTAATTGCCGAAGTTATCGAGCTTCAAATTTTGAATAATCACAAAAACTGTATGTTTGAGCTCATAAAGTACTATTTTTCGTGGAAACTCAAGATGATACAATCATGATGTGTTACGTCATGTTAAAGATCTCGTCGAGATGGTTCATTTTAGTCTTTGTTTAAGAAATTTGGAATTTAATTGCCGAAGTTATCGAGCTTCAAAGTGTGAATAATTACAAAAACTGTATGTTTGAGCTCATAAAGTACTATTTTTCGTGGAAACTCAAGATGATACAATCATGATGTGTTACGTCATGTTAAAGATCTCGTCGAGATGGTTCATTTGAGACTTTGTTTAAGAAATTTGGAATTTAATTGCCGAAGTTATCGAGCTTCAAAGTGTGAAAAATCACAAAAACTGTATGTTTGAGCTCATAAGGTACTATTTTTCGTGGAAACTCAAGATGATACAGTCATGATGTGTTACGTCATGTTAAAGATCTCGTAGAGATGGTTCATTTGAGTCTTTGTTTAAGAAATTTGGAATTTAATTGCCGAAGTTATCGAGCTTCAAAGTGTGAATAATTACAAAAACTGTATGTTTGAGCTCATAAAGTACTATTTTTCGTGGAAACTCAAGATGATACAATCATGATGTGTTACGTCATGTTAAAGATCTCGTCGAGATGGTTCATTTGAGTCTCCGTTTAAGAAATTTGGTCCTCATTGACCGAAGTTATCGAGCTTCAAAATGTGAAAAGTTACAAATATTATATGTTTGAGCTCATAAAGTACTATATTTCGTGGAAACTCAAGATGATACAGTCATGATGTGTTACGTCATGTTAAAGATCTCGTAGAGATGGTTCATTTGAGTCTTTGTTTAAGAAATTTGGATTTAATTGCCGAAGTTATCGAGCTTCAAAGTGTGAATAATTACAAAAACTGTATATTTGAGCTCATAAAGTACTATTTTTCGTGGAAACTCAAGATGATACAATCATGATGTGTTACGTCATGTTAAAGATCTCGTCGAGATGGTTCATTTGAGTCTCCGTTTAAGAAATTTGATTCTCATTGACCGAAGTTATCGAGCTTCAAAATGTGAAAAGTTACAAATATTATATGTTTGAGCTCATAAAGTACTATTTTTCGTGGAAACTCAAGATGATACAATCATGATGTGTTACGTCATGTTAAAGATCTCGTCGAGATGGTTCATTTGAGTCTTTGTTTAAGAAATTTGGAATTTAATTGCCGAAGTTATCGAGCTTCAAATTTTGAATAATCACAAAAACTGTATGTTTGAGCTCATAAAGTACTATTTTTCGTGGAAACTCAAAATGATACAATCATGATGTGTTACGTCATGTTAAAGATCTCGTCGAGATGGTTCATTTGAGACTTTGTTTAAGAAATTTGGAATTTAATTGCCGAAGTTATCGAGCTTCAAAGTGTGAAAAATCACAAAAACTCTATGTTTGAGCTCATAAAGTACTATCTTTCGTGGAAACTCAAGATGATACAATCATGATGTGTTACGTCATGTTAAAGATCTCGTCGAGATGGTTCATTTGAGTCTTTGTTTAAGAAATTTGGAATTTAATTGCCGAAGTTATCGAGCTTCAAAGTGTGAATAATTACAAAAACTGTATGTTTGAGCTCATAAAGTACTATTTTTCGTGGAAACTCAAGATGATACAATCATGATGTGTTACGTCATGTTAAAGATCTCGTCGAGATGGTTCATTTGAGACTTTGTTTAAGAAATTTGGAATTTAATTGCCGAAGTTATCGAGCTTCAAAGTGTGAAAAATCACAAAAACTGTATGTTTGAGCTCATAAGGTACTATTTTTCGTGGAAACTCAAGATGATACAGTCATGATGTGTTACGTCATGTTAAAGATCTCGTAGAGATGGTTCATTTGAGTCTTTGTTTAAGAAATTTGGAATTTAATTGCCGAAGTTATCGAGCTTCAAAGTGTGAAAAATCACAAAACTCTATGTTTGAGCTCATAAAGTACTATCTTTCGTGGAAACTCAAGATGATACAATCATGATGTGTTACGTCATGTTAAAGATCTCGTCGAGATGGTTCATTTGAGTCTTTGTTTAAGAAATTTGGAATTTAATTGCCGAAGTTATCGAGCTTCAAATTTTGAATAATCACAAAAACTGTATGTTTGAGCTCATAAAGTACTATTTTTCGTGGAAACTCAAGATGATACAATCATGATGTGTTACGTCATGTTAAACATCTCGTCGAGATGGTTCATTTGAGTCTCCGTTTAAGAAATTTGGTCCTCATTGACCGAAGTTATCGAGCTTCAAAATGTGAAAAGTTACAAATATTATATGTTTGAGCTCATAAAGTACTATTTTTCGTGGAAACTCAAGATGATACAATCATGATGTGTTACGTCATGTTAAAGATCTCGTCGAGATTGTTCATTTGAGTCTCCGTTTAAGAAATTTGGTCCTCATTGACCGAAGTTATCGAGCTTCAAAATGTGAAAAGTTACAAATATTATAGGTTTGAGCTCATAAAGTACTATTTTTCGTGGAAACTCAAGATGATACAATCATGATGTGTTACGTCATGTTAAAGATCTCGTCGAGATGGTTCATTTGAGTCTTTGTTTAAGAAATTTGGAATTTAATTGCCGAAGTTATCGAGCTTCAAATTTTGAATAATCACAAAAACTGTATGTTTGAGCTCATAAAGTACTATTTTTCGTGGAAACTCAAGATGATACAATCATGATGTGTTACGTCATGTTAAAGATCTCGTCGAGATGGTTCATTTGAGACTTTGTTTAAGAAATTTGGAATTTAATTGCCGAAGTTATCGAGCTTCAAAGTGTGAAAAATCACAAAAACTCTATGTTTGAGCTCATAAAGTACTATCTTTCGTGGAAACTCAAGATGATACAATCATGATGTGTTACGTCATGTTAAAGATCTCGTCGAGATGGTTCATTTGAGACTTTGTTTAAGAAATTTGAAATTTAATTGCCGAAGTTATCGAGCTTCAAAGTGTGAAAAATCACAAAAACTGTATGTTTGAGCTCATAAGGTACTATTTTTCGTGGAAACTCAAGATGATACAGTCATGATGTGTTACGTCATGTTAAAGATCTCGTAGAGATGGTTCATTTGAGTCTTTGTTTAAGAAATTTGGAATTTAATTGCCGAAGTTATCGAGCTTCAAAGTGTGAATAATTACAAAAACTGTATGTTTGAGCTCATAAAGTACTATTTTTCGTGGAAACTCAAGATGATACAATCATGATGTGTTACGTCATGTTAAAGATCTCGTCGAGATGGTTCATTTGAGACTTTGTTTAAGAAATTTGGAATTTAATTGCCGAAGTTATCGAGCTTCAAAGTGTGAAAAATCACAAAAACTGTATGTTTGAGCTCATAAGGTACTATTTTTCGTGGAAACTCAAGATGATACAGTCATGATGTGTTACGTCATGTTAAAGATCTCGTAGAGATGGTTCATTTGAGTCTTTGTTTAAGAAATTTGGAATTTAATTGCCGAAGTTATCGAGCTTCAAAGTGTGAATAATTACAAAAACTGTATGTTTGAGCTCATAAAGTACTATTTTTCGTGGAAACTCAAGATGATACAATCATGATGTGTTACGTCATGTTAAAGATCTCGTCGAGATGGTTCATTTGAGTCTCCGTTTAAGAAATTTGATTCTCATTGACCGAAGTTATCGAGCTTCAAAATGTGAAATGTTACAAATATTATAGGTTTGAGCTCATAAAGTACTATCTTTCGTGGAAACTCAAGATGATACAATCATGATGTGTTACGTCATGTTAAAGATCTCGTCGAGATGGTTCATTTGAGACTTGTTTAAGAAATTTGGAATTTAATTGCCGAAGTTATCGAGCTTCAAAGTGTGAAAAATCACATAAACTGTATGTTTGAGCTCATAAGGTACTATTTTTCGTGGAAACTCAAGATGATACAGTCATGATGTGTTACGTCATGTTAAAGATCTCGTAGAGATGGTTCATTTGAGTCTTTGTTTAAGAAATTTGGAATTTAATTGCCGAAGTTATCAAGCTTCAAAGTGTGAAAAATCACAAAAACTGAATGTTTGAGCTCATAAAGTACTATTTTTCTTGGAAACTCAAGATGATACAATCATGATGTGTTACGTCATGTTAAAGATCTCGTCGAGATGGTTCATTTGAGTCTTTGTTTAAGAAATTTGGATTTAATTGCCGAAGTTATCGAGCTTCAAAGTGTGAATAATTACAAAAACTGTATGTTTGAGCTCATAAAGTACTATTTTTCGTGGAAACTCAAGATGATACAATCATGATGTGTTACGTCATGTTAAAGATCTCGTCGAGATGGTTCATTTGAGTCTCCGTTTAAGAAATTTGGTCCTCATTGACCGAAGTTATCGAGCTTCAAAATGTGAAAAGTTACAAATATTATATGTTTGAGCTCATAAAGTACTATATTTCGTGGAAACTCAAGATGATACAGTCATGATGTGTTACGTCATGTTAAAGATCTCGTAGAGATGGTTCATTTGAGTCTTTGTTTAAGAAATTTGGATTTAATTGCCGAAGTTATCGAGCTTCAAAGTGTGAATAATTACAAAAACTGTATGTTTGAGCTCATAAAGTACTATTTTTCGTGGAAACTCAAGATGATACAATCATGATGTGTTACGTCATGTTAAAGATCTCGTCGAGATGGTTCATTTGAGTCTTTGTTTAAGAAATTTGGAATTTAATTGCCGAAGTTATCGAGCTTCAAATTTTGAATAATCACAAAACTGTATGTTTGAGCTCATAAAGTACTATTTTTCGTGGAAACTCAAGATGATACAATCATGATGTGTTACGTCATGTTAAAGATCTCGTCGAGATGGTTCATTTGAGTCTTTGTTTAAGAAATTTGGATTTAATTGCCGAAGTTATCGAGCTTCAAAGTGTGAATAATTACAAAAACTGTATGTTTGAGCTCATAAAGTACTATTTTTCGTGGAAACTCAAGATGATACAATCATGATGTGTTACGTCATGTTAAAGATCTCGTCGAGATGGTTCATTTGAGTCTTTGTTTAAGAAATTTGGAATTTAATTGCCGAAGTTATCGAGCTTCAAATTTTGAATAATCACAAAACTGTATGTTTGAGCTCATAAAGTACTATTTTTCGTGGAAACTCAAGATGATACAATCATGATGTGTTACGTCATGTTAAAGATCTCGTCGAGATGGTTCATTTGAGTCTTTGTTTAAGAAATTTGGAATTTAATTGCCGAAGTTATCGAGCTTCAAAGTGTGAAAAATCACAAAAACTGAATGTTTGAGCTCATAAAGTACTATTTTTCTTGGAAACTCAAGATGATACAATCATGATGTGTTACGTCATGTTAAAGATCTCGTAGAGATGGTTCATTTGAGACTTTGTTTAAGAAATTTGGAATTTAATTGCCGAAGTTATCGAGCTTCAAAGTGTGAAAAATCACAAAAACTGTATGTTTGAGCTCATAAGGTACTATCTTTCGTGGAAACTCAAGATGATACAATCATGATGTGTTACGTCATGTTAAAGATCTCGTCGAGATGGTTCATTTGAGTCTTTGTTTAAGAAATTTGGAATTTAATTGCCGAAGTTATCGAGCTTCAAAGTGTGAAAAATCACAAAAACTGTATGTTTGTGCTCATAAAGTACTATTTTTCTTGGAAACTCAAGATGATACAATCATGATGTGTTACGTCATGTTAAAGATCTCGTCGAGATGGTTCATTTGAGTCTCCGTTTAAGAAATTTGGTCCTCATTGACCGAAGTTATCGAGCTTCAAAATGTGAAAAGTTACAAATATTATATGTTTCAGCTCATAAAGTACTATTTTTCTTGGAATCTCAAGATGATACAGTCATGATGTGTTACGTCATGTTAAAGATCTCGTAGAGATGGTTCATTTGAGACTTTGTTTAAGAAATTTGGAATTTAATTGCCGAAGTTATCGAGCTTCAAAGTGTGAATAATCACAAAAACTGTATGTTTGAGCTCATAAAGTACTATTTTTCTTGGAATCTCAAGATGATACAATCATGATGTGTTACGTAATGTTAAAGATCTCGTCGAGATGGTTAATTTGAGTCTTTGTTTAAGAAATTTGGAATTTATTTGCCGAAGTTATCGAGCTTCAAAGTGTGAATAATCACAAAAACTGTATGTTTGAGCTCATAAAGTACTATTTTTCGTGGAAACTCAAGATGATACAATCATGATGTGTTACGTCATGTTAAAGATCTCGTCGAGATGGTTCATTTGAGTCTTTGTTTAAGAAATTTGGAATTTAATTGCCGAAGTTATCGAGCTTCAAAGTGTGAAAAATCACAAAAACTGAATGTTTGAGCTCATAAAGTACTATTTTTCTTGGAAACTCAAGATGATACAATCATGATGGGTTACGTCATGTTAAAGATCTCGTAGAGATGGTTCATTTGAGACTTTGTTTAAGAAATTTGGAATTTAATTGCCGAAGTTATCGAGCTTCAAAGTGTGAAAAATCACAAAAACTGTATGTTTGAGCTCATAAGGTACTATCTTTCGTGGAAACTCAAGATGATACAATCATGATGTGTTACGTCATGTTAAAGATCTCGTCGAGATGGTTCATTTGAGTCTTTGTTTAAGAAATTTGGAATTTAATTGCCGAAGTTATCGAGCTTCAAAGTGTGAAAAATCACAAAAACTGAATGTTTGAGCTCATAAAGTACTATTTTTCTTGGAAACTCAAGATGATACTATCATGATGTTTTACGTCTTGTTATAGATCTCGTCGAGATGGTTCATTTGAGTCTTTGTTTAAGAAATTTGGAATTTATTTGCCGAAGTTATCGAGCTTCAAAGTGTGAAAAATCACAAATATTATATGTTTGAGCTCATAAAGTACTATTTTTCGTGGAAAGTCAAGATGATACAGTCATGATGTGTTACGTCTTGTTATAGATCTCGTCGAGATGGTTCATTTGAGTCTTTGTTTAAGAAATTTGGAATTTATTTGCCGAAGTTATCGAGCTTCAAAATGTGAAAAGTTACAAATATTATATGTTTCAGCTCATAAAGTACTATTTTTCTTGGAAATTCAACAAGATGCAATCATGATGTGTTGTGACATCTTCAAAATCTCGTCGAGCTGATTAATTGGACACTTTCTTTAACAAATTTGATACTCACTTGCCGAAGTTATCGAACTTCAAATTTTGAAAAGTCTCAAAAGTTATATGTTTGAGCACTTAAAGTACTATTTTTCTTGGAAATTTAACAAGATGCAATGATGATTTGTTGTGACATCTTAATGATCTCGTCGAGCTGATTAATTGGACACTTTGTTTAACCAATTTGGTCCTCATTTGCCGAAGTTATCGAGCTTCAAAGTTTGAAAAGTCAAAAAAGTTGTGTGTTGAACACATAAAGTACTATTTTTCTTGGAAATTGAACATCATGCAATCATGATGTGTTGTGACATCTTCAAAATCTCGTCGAGCTGATTAATTGGACACTTTCTTTAACAAATTTGGTCCTCATTTGCCGAAGTTATCGAGCTTCAAAGTTTGAAAAGTCAAAAAAGTTGTTTGTTGAACACATAAAGTACTATTTTTCTTAGAAATTGAACATCATGCAATCATGATGTGTTGTGACATCTTCAAAATCTCGTCGAGCTGATTAATTGGACACTTTCTTTAACAAATTTGATACTCATTTGCCGAAGTTATCGAGCTTCAAATTTTGAAAAGTCTCAAAAGTTGTGTGTTTGAGCACTTAAAGTACTATTTTTCTTTGAAATTCAACATCATGCAATCATGATTTGTTGTGACATCTTAATGATCTCGTCGAGCTGATTAATTGGACACTTTGTTTAACAAATTTGATACTCATTTGACGATGTTATCGAGCTTCAAATTTTGAAAAGTCTCAAAAGTTATGTGTTTGAGCACTTAAAGTACTATTTTTCTTTGAAATTGAACATCATGCAATCATGATGTGTTGTGACATCTTCAAAATCTCGTCGAGCTGATTAATTGGACACTTTGTTTAACAAATTTGGAACTCATTTGCCGATGTTATCGAGCTTCAAATTTTGAAAAGTCTCAAAAGTTGTGTGTTTGAGCACTTAAAGTACTATTTTTCTTTGAAATTCAACATCATGCAATCATGATGTGTTGTGACATCTTCAAAATCTCGTCGAGCTGATTAATTGGACACTTTGTTTAACAAATTTGGTACTCATTTGCCGATGTTATCGAGCTTCAAATTTTGAAAAGTCTCAAAAGTTGTGTGTTTGAGCACTTAAAGTACTATTTTTCTTTGACATTCAACATCATGCAATCATGATGTGTTGTGACATCTTCAAAATCTCGTCGAGCTGATTAATTGGACACTTTCTTTAACAAATTTGATACTCATTTGCCGAAGTTATCGAGCTTCACAGTTTGAAAAGTCAAAAAAGTTGTGTGTTGAACACATAAAGTACTATTTTTCTTGGAAATTCAACAAGATGCAATCATGATGTGTTGTGACATCTTCAAAATCTCGTCGAGCTGATTAATTGGACACTTTCTTTAACAAATTTGATACTCACTTGCCGAAGTTATCGAACTTCAAATTTTGAAAAGTCTCAAAAGTTATGTGTTTGAGCACTTAAAGTACTATTTTTCTTGGAAATTCAACAAGATGCAATGATTATTTGTTGTGACATCTTAATGATCTCGTCGAGCTGATTAATTGGACACTTTGTTTAACCAATTTGGTCCTCATTTGCCGAAGTTATCGAGCTTCAAAGTTTGAAAAGTCAAAAAAGTTGTGTGTTGAACACATAAAGTACTATTTTTCTTGGAAATTGAACATCATGCAATCATGATGTGTTGTGACATCTTCAAAATCTCGTCGAGCTGATTAATTGGACACTTTCTTTAACAAATTTGATACTCATTTGCCGATGTTATCGAGCTTCAAATTTTGAAAAGTCTCAAAAGTTGTGTGTTTGAGCACTTAAAGTCCTATTTTTCTTTGAAATTGAACATCATGCAATCATGATGTGTTGTGACATCTTCAAAATCTCGTCGAGCTGATTAATTGGACACTTTGTTTAACAAATTTGGTCCTCATTTGCCGAAGTTATCGAGCTTCAAAGTTTGAAAAGTCAAAAAAGTTGTGTGTTGAACACATAAAGTACTATTTTTCTTGGAAATTGAACATTATGCAATCATGATGTGTTGTGACATCTTCAAAATCTCGTCGAGCTGATTAATTGGACACTTTCTTTAACAAATTTGATACTCATTTGCCGATGTTATCGAGCTTCAAATTTTGAAAAGTCTCAAAAGTTGTGTGTTTGAGCACTTAAAGTCCTATTTTTCTTTGAAATTGAACATCATGCAATCATGATGTGTTGTGACATCTTCAAAATCTCGTCGAGCTGATTAATTGGACACTTTGTTTAACCAATTTTGTCCTCATTTGCCGAAGTTATCGAGCTTCACAGTTTGAAAAGTCAAAAAAGTTGTGTGTTGAACACATAAAGTACTATTTTTCTTGGAAATTCAACAAGATGGAATCATGATGTGTTGTGACATCTTCAAAATCTCTTCGAGCTGATTAATTGGACACTTTCTTTACAAATTTGATACTCATTTGCCGAAGTTATCGAGCTTCAAAGTTTGAAAAGTCAAAAAAGTTGCGTGTTAAACACATAAAGTACTATTTTTCTTGGAAAGTGAACATCATACAATCATGATGTGTTGTGACATCTTCAAAATCTCGTCGAGCTGATTAATTGGACACTTCCTTTAACAAATTTGATACTCATTTGCCGAAGTTATCGAGCTTCAAAGTTTGAAAAGTCAAAAAAGTTGTGTGTTGAACACATAAAGAACTATTTTTCTTGGAAATTGAACATCATGCAATCATGATGTGTTGTGACATCTTCAAAATCTCGTCGAGCTGATTAATTGGACACTTTCTTTAACAAATTTGATACTCATTTGCCGAAGTTATCGAGCTTCAAATTTTGAAAAGTCTCAAAAGTTGTGTGTTTGAGCACTTAAAGTACTATTTTTCTTTGAAATTCAACATCATGCAATCATGATGTGTTGTGACATCTTCAAAATCTCGTCGAGCTGATTAATTGGACACTTTCTTTAACAAATTTGATACTCATTTGCCGATGTTATCGAGCTTCAAATTTTGAAAAGTCTCAAAAGTTGTGTGTTTGAGCACTTAAAGTACTATTTTTCTTTGAAATTGAACATCATGCAATCATGATGTGTTGTGACATCTTCAAAATCTCGTCGAGCTGATTAATTGGACACTTTGTTTAACAAATTTTGTCCTCATTTGCCGAAGTTATCGAGCTTCAAATTTTGAAAAGTCAAAAAAGTTGTGTGTTGAACACATAAAGTACTATTTTTCTTGGAAATTCAACAAGATGCAATCATGATGTGTTGTGACATCTTCAAAATCTCGTCGAGCTGATTAATTGGACACTTTGTTTAACAAATTTGGTCCTCATTTGCCGAAGTTATCGAGCTTCAAATTTTGAAAAGTCAAAAAAGTTGTGTGTTGAACACATAAAGTACTATTTTTCTTGGAAATTCAACAAGATGCAATCATGATGTGTTGTGACATCTTCAAAATCTCGTCGTGCTGATTAATTGGACACTTTCTTTAACAAATTTGATACTTATTTGCCGAAGTTATCGAGCTTCAAATTTTGAAAAGTCTCAAAAGTTGTGTGTTTGAGCACTTAAAGTACTATTTTTCTTGGAAATTGAACATCATGCAATCATGATGTGTTGTGACATCTTCAAAATCTGGTCGAGTTGATTAATTGGACACTTTCTTTAACAAATTTGATACTCATTTGCCGAAGTTATCGAGCTTCAAAGTTTGAAAAGTCAAAAAAGTTGTTTGTTGAACACATAAAGTACTATTTTTCTTAGAAATTGAACATCATGCAATCATGATGTGTTGTGACATCTTCAAAATCTGGTCGAGCTGATTAATTGGACACTTTCTTTAACAAATTTGATACTCATTTGCCGAAGTTATCGAGCTTCAAAGTTTGAAAAGTCAAAAAATTTGCGTGTTAAACACATAAAGTACTATTTTTCTTGGAAAGTGAACATCATACAATCATGATGTGTTGTGACATCTTCAAAATCTCGTCGAGCTGATTAATTGGACACTTTCTTTAACAAATTTGATACTCATTTGCCGAAGTTATCGAGCTTCAAAGTTTGAAAAGTCAAAAAAGTTGTGTGTTGAACACATAAAGAACTATTTTTCTTGGAAATTGAACATCATGCAATCATGATGTGTTGTGACATCTTCAAAATCTCGTCGTGCTGATTAATTGGACACTTTATTAACAAATTTGATACTCATTTGCCGATGTTATCGAGCTTCAAATTTTGAAAAGTCTCAAAAGTTGTGTGTTTGAGCACTTAAAGTACTATTTTTCTTTGAAATTGAACATCATGCAATCATGATGTGTTGTGTCATCTTCAAAATCTCGTCGAGCTGATTAATTGGACACTTTCTTTAACAAATTTGATACTCATTTGCCGAAGTTATCGAGCTTCAAAGTTTGAAAAGTCAAAAAAGTTGTGTGTTGAACACATAAAGTACTATTTTTCTTGGAAATTGAACATCATGCAATCATGATGTGTTGTGACATCTTCAAAATCTGGTCGAGTTGATTAATTGGACACTTTCTTTAACAAATTTGATACTCATTTGCCGAAGTTATCGAGCTTCAAAGTTTGAAAAGTCAAAAAAGTTGTTTGTTGAACACATAAAGTACTATTTTTCTTAGAAATTGAACATCATGCAATCATGATGTGTTGTGACATCTTCAAAATCTGGTCGAGCTGATTAATTGGACACTTTCTTTAACAAATTTGATACTCATTTGCCGAAGTTATCGAGCTTCAAAGTTTGAAAAGTCAAAAAATTTGCGTGTTAAACACATATAGTACTATTTTTCTTGGAAAGTGAACATCATACAATCATGATGTGTTGTGACATCTTCAAAATCTCGTCGAGCTGATTAATTGGACACTTTCTTTAACAAATTTGATACTCATTTGCCGAAGTTATCGAGCTTCAAAGTTTGAAAAGTCAAAAAAGTTGTGTGTTGAACACATAAAGAACTATTTTTCTTGGAAATTGAACATCATGCAATCATGATGTGTTGTGACATCTTCAAAATCTCGTCGAGCTGATTAATTGGACACTTTATTAACAAATTTGATACTCATTTGCCGATGTTATCGAGCTTCAAATTTTGAAAAGTCTCAAAAGTTGTGTGTTTGAGCACTTAAAGTCCTATTTTTCTTGGAAATTGAACATCATGCAATCATGATGTGTTGTGACATCTTCAAAATCTCGTCGAGCTGATTAATTGGACACTTTCTATAACAAATTTGATACTCATTTGCCGAAGTTATCGAGCTTCAAATTTTGAAAAGTCTCAAAAGTTGTGTGTTTGAGCACTTAAAGTCCTATTTTTCTTTGAAATTGAACATCATGCAATCATGATGTGTTGTGACATCTTCAAAATCTCGTTGAGCTGATTAATTGGACACTTTGTTTAACCAATTTTGTCCTCATTTGCCGAAGTTATCGAGCTTCACAGTTTGAAAAGTCAAAAAAGTTGTTTGTTGAACACATAAAGTACTATTTTTCTTGGAAATTGAACATCATACAATCATGATGTGTTGTGACATCTTCAAAATCTCGTCGAGCTGATTAATTGGACACTTTCTTTAACAAATTTGATACTCATTTGCCGAAGTTATCGAGCTTCAAAGTTTGAAAAGTCAAAAAATTTGCGTGTTAAACACATAAAGTACTATTTTTCTTGGAAAGTGAACATCATACAATCATGATGTGTTGTGACATCTTCAAAATCTCGTCGAGATGATTAATTGGACACTTTGTTTAACAAATTTGGTACTCATTTGCCGATGTTATCGAGCTTCAAATTTTGAAAAGTCTCAAAAGTTGTGTGTTTGAGCACTTAAAGTCCTATTTTTCTTTGAAATTGAACATCATGCAATCATGATGTGTTGTGACATCTTCAAAATCTCGTCGAGCTGATTAATTGGACACTTTCTTTAACAAATTTGATACTCATTTGCCGATGTTATCGAGCTTCAAATTTTGAAAAGTCTCAAAAGTTGTGTGTTTGAGCACTTAAAGTACTATTTTTCTTTGAAATTGAACATCATGCAATCATGATGTGTTGTGACATCTTCAAAATCTCGTCGAGCTGATTAATTGGATACTTTGTTTAACAAATTTGGTACTCATTTGCCGATGTTATCGAGCTTCAAATTTTGAAAAGTCTCAAAAGTTGTGTGTTTGAGCTCTTAAAGTACTATTTTTCTTTGAAATTCAACATCATGCAATCATGATGTGTTGTGACATCTTCAAAATCTCGTCGAGCTGATTAATTGCACACTCTCTTTAACAAAGTTGATACTCATTTGCCGAAGTTATCGAGCTTCAAAGTTTGAAAAGTCAAAAAAGTTGTGTGTTGAACACATAAAGTACTATTTTTCTTGGAAATTGAACATCATGCAATCATGATGTGTTGTGACATCTTCAAAATCTCGTCGAGCTGATTAATTGGACACTTTATTAACAAATTTGATACTCATTTGCCGATGTTATCGAGCTTCAAATTTTGAAAAGTCTCAAAAGTTGTGTGTTTGAGCACTTAAAGTCCTATTTTTTTTTTAAATTGAACATCATGCAATCATGATGTGTTGTGACATCTTCAAAATCTCGTCGAGCTGATTAATTGGACACTTTGTTTAACCAATTTTGTCCTCATTTGCCGAAGTTATCGAGCTTCAAAGTTTGAAAAGTCAAAAAAGTTGTTTGTTGAACACATAAAGTACTATTTTTCTTAGAAATTGAACATCATGCAATCATGATGTGTTGTGACATCTTCAAAATCTGGTCGAGCTGATTAATTGGACACTTTCTTTAACAAATTTGATACTCATTTGCCGAAGTTATCGAGCTTCACAGTTTGAAAAGTCAAAAAAGTTGTGTGTTGAACACATAAAGTACTATTTTTCTTGGAAATTGAACATCATGCAATCATGATGTGTTGTGACATCTTCAAAATCTCGTCGAGCTGATTAATTGGACACTTTGTTTAACCAATTTTGTCCTCATTTGCCGAAGTTATCGAGCTTCACAGTTTGAAAAGTCAAAAAAGTTGTGTGTTGAACACATAAAGTACTATTTTTCTTGGAAATTGAACATCATGCAATCATGATGTGTTGTGACATCTTCAAAATCTCGTCGAGCTGATTAATTGGACACTTTCTTTAACAAATTTGATACTCATTTGCCGAAGTTATCGAGCTTCAAATTTTGAAAAGTCTCAAAAGTTGTGTGTTTGAGCACTTAAAGTACTATTTTTCTTTGAAATTGAACATCATGCAATCATGATGTGTTGTGACATCTTCAAAATCTCGTCGAGCTGATTAATTGGACACTTTGTTTAACAAAGTTGATACTCATTTGCCGAAGTTATCGAGCTTCAAAGTTTGAAAAGTGAAAAAAGTTGTGTGTTGAACACATAAAGTACTATTTTTCTTGGAAATTGAACATCATGCAATCATGATGTGTTGTGACATCTTCAAAATCTCGTCGAGCTGATTAATTGGACACTTTATTAACAAATTTGATACTCATTTGCCGATGTTATCGAGCTTCAAATTTTGAAAAGTCTCAAAAGTTGTGTGTTTGAGCACTTAAAGTCCTATTTTTCTTTGAAATTGAACATCATGCAATCATGATGTGTTGTGACATCTTCAAAATCTCGTCGAGCTGATTAATTGGACACTTTGTTTAACCAATTTTGTCCTCATTTGCCGAAGTTATCGAGCTTCACAGTTTGAAAAGTCAAAAAAGTTGTGTGTTGAACACATAAAGTACTATTTTTCTTGGAAATTGAACATCATGCAATCATGATGTGTTGTGACATCTTCAAAATCTCGTCGAGCTGATTAATTGGACACTTTGTTTAACCAATTTTGTCCTCATTTGCCGAAGTTATCGAGCTTCACAGTTTGAAAAGTCAAAAAAGTTGTGTGTTGAACACATAAAGTACTATTTTTCTTGGAAATTGAACATCATGCAATCATGATGTGTTGTGACATCTTCAAAATCTCGTCGAGCTGATTAATTGGACACTTTCTTTAACAAATTTGATACTCATTTGCCGAAGTTATCGAGCTTCAAATTTTGAAAAGTCTCAAAAGTTGTGTGTTTGAGCACTTAAAGTACTATTTTTCTTTGAAATTGAACATCATGCAATCATGATGTGTTGTGACATCTTCAAAATCTCGTCGAGCTGATTAATTGGACACTTTGTTTAACCAATTTTGTCCTCATTTGCCGAAGTTATCGAGCTTCACAGTTTGAAAAGTCAAAAAAGTTGTGTGTTGAACACATAAAGTACTATTTTTCTTGGAAATTGAACATCATGCAATCATGATGTGTTGTGACATCTTCAAAATCTCGTCGAGCTGATTAATTGGACACTTTCTTTAACAAATTTGGTCCTCATTTGCCGAAGTTATCGAGCTTCAAAGTTTGAAAAGTCAAAAAAGTTGTGTGTTGAACACATAAAGTACTATTTTTCTTGGAAATTGAACATCATACAATCATGATGTGTTGTGACATCTTCAAAATCTCGTCGAGCTGATTAATTGGACACTTTCTTTAACAAATTTGATACTCACTTGCCGAAGTTATCGAACTTCAAATTTTGAAAAGTCTCAAAAGTTATGTGTTTGAGCACTTAAAGTACTATTTTTCTTGGAAATTCAACAAGATGCAATGATGATTTGTTGTGACATCTTAATGATCTCGTCGAGCTGATTAATTGGACACTTTGTTTAACCAATTTGGTCCTCATTTGCCGAAGTTATCGAGCTTCAAAGTTTGAAAAGTCAAAAAAGTTGTGTGTTGAACACATAAAGTACTATTTTTCTTGGAAATTGAACATCATGCAATCATGATGTGTTGTGTCATCTTCAAAATCTCGTCGAGCTGATTAATTGGACACTTTCTTTAACAAATTTGATACTCATTTGCCGATGTTATCGAGCTTCAAATTTTGAAAAGTCTCAAAAGTTGTGTGTTTGAGCACTTAAAGTACTATTTTTCTTTGAAATTGAACATCATGCAATCATGATGTGTTGTGACATCTTCAAAATCTCGTCGAGCTGATTAATTGGACACTTTGTTTAACAAATTTTGTCCTCATTTGCCGAAGTTATCGAGCTTCAAAGTTTGAAAAGTCAAAAAAGTTGTGTCTTTGAGCACCTAAAGTACTATTTTTCTTGGAAATTCAACAAGATGCAATCATGATGTGTTGTGACATCTTCAAAATCTCGTCGAGCTGATTAATTGGACACTTTGTTTAACAAATTTGGTCCTCATTTGCCGAAGTTATCGAGCTTCAAAGTTTGAAAAGTCAAAAAAGTTGTGTGTTGAACACATAAAGTACTATTTTTCTTGGAAATTGAACATCATGCAATCATGATGTTTTGTGACATCTTAAAAATCTCGTCGAGCTGATTAATTGGACACTTTCTTTAACAAATTTGATACTCACTTGCCGAAGTTATCGAACTTCAAATTTTGAAAAGTCTCAAAAGTTATGTGTTTGAGCACTTAAAGTACTATTTTTCTTGGAAATTCAACAAGATGCAATCATGATGTGTTGTGACATCTTCAAAATCTCGTCGAGCTGATTAATTGGACACTTTGTTTAACAAATTTGGTACTCATTTGCCGAAGTTATCGAGCTTCAAATTTTGAAAAGTCTCAAAAGTTGTGTGTTTGAGCACTTAAAGTACTATTTTTCTTTGAAATTCAACATCATGCAATCATGATGTGTAGTGACATCTTAATGATCTCGTCGAGCTGATTAATTGGACACTTTGTTTAACCAATTTGGTCCTCATTTGCCGAAGTTATCGAGCTTCAAAGTTTGAAAAGTCAAAAAAGTTGTGTGTTGAACACATAAAGTACTATTTTTCTTGGAAATTGAACATCATGCAATCATGATGTGTTGTGACATCTTCAAAATCTCGTCGAGCTGATTAATTGGACACTTTCTTTAACAAATTTGGTCCTCATTTGCCGAAGTTATCGAGCTTCAAAGTTTGAAAAGTCAAAAAAGTTGTGTGTTGAACACATAAAGTACTATTTTTCTTGGAAATTCAACAAGATGCAATCATGATGTGTTGTGACATCTTCAAAATCTCGTCGAGCTGATTAATTGGACACTTTCTTTAACAAATTTGATACTCACTTGCCGAAGTTATCGAACTTCAAATTTTGAAAAGTCTCAAAAGTTATGTGTTTGAGCACTTAAAGTACTATTTTTTTTTTAAATTGAACATCATGCAATCATGATGTGTTGTGACATCTTCAAAATCTCGTCGAGCTGATTAATTGGACACTTTGTTTAACCAATTTTGTCCTCATTTGCCGAAGTTATCGAGCTTCACAGTTTGAAAAGTCAAAAAAGTTGTGTGTTGAACACATAAAGTACTATTTTTCTTGGAAATTGAACATCATGCAATCATGATGTGTTGTGACATCTTCAAAATCTCGTCGAGCAGATTAATTGGACACTTTCTTTAACAAATTTGATACTCACTTGCCGAAGTTATCGAACTTCAAATTTTGAAAAGTCTCAAAAGTTATGTGTTTGAGCACTTAAAGTACTATTTTTCTTGGAAATTCAACAAGATGCAATCATGATGTGTTGTGACATCTTCAAAATCTCGTCGAGCTGATTAATTGGACATTTTGTTTAACAAATTTGGTACTCATTTGCCGAAGTTATCGAGCTTCAAATTTTGAAAAGTCTCAAAAGTTGTGTGTTTGAGCACTTAAAGTACTATTTTTCTTTGAAATTCAACATCATGCAATCATGATGTGTTATGACATCTTCAAAATCTCGTCGAGCTGATTAATTGGACACTTTCTTTAACAAATTTGATACTCATTTGCCGAAGTTATCGAGCTTCACAGTTTGAAAAGTCAAAAAAGTTGTGTGTTGAACACATAAAGTACTATTTTTCTTGGAAATTCAACAAGATGCAATCATGATGTGTTGTGACATCTTCAAAATCTCGTCGAGCTGATTAATTGGACACTTTCTTTAACAAATTTGATACTCACTTGCCGAAGTTATCGAACTTCAAATTTTGAAAAGTCTCAAAAGTTATGTGTTTGAGCACTTAAAGTACTATTTTTCTTGGAAATTCAACAAGATGCAATGATGATTTGTTGTGACATCTTAATGATCTCGTCGAGCTGATTAATTGGACACTTTGTTTAACCAATTTGGTCCTCATTTGCCGAAGTTATCGAGCTTCAAAGTTTGAAAAGTCAAAAAAAATGTGTGTTGAACACATAAAGTACTATTTTTCTTGGAAATTGAACATCATGCAATCATGATGTGTTGTGACATCTTCAAAATCTCGTCGAGCTGATTAATTGGACACTTTCTTTAACAAATTTGATACTCATTTGCCGAAGTTATCGAGCTTCAAAGTTTGAAAAGTCAAAAAAGTTGTGTGTTGAACACATAAAGTACTATTTTTCTTGGAAATTCAACAAGATGCAATCATGATGTGTTGTGACATCTTCAAAATCTCTTCGAGCTGATTAATTGGACACTTTCTTTAACAAATTTGATACTCATTTGCCGAAGTTATCGAGCTTCAAATTTTGAAAAGTCTCAAAAGTTGTGTGTTTGAGCACTTAAAGTACTATTTTTCTTTGAAATTGAACATCATGCAATCATGATGTGTTGTGTCATCTTCAAAATCTCGTCGAGCTGATTAATTGGACACTTTCTTTAACAAATTTGATACTCATTTGCCGAAGTTATCGAGCTTCAAAGTTTGAAATGTCAAAAAAGTTGTGTGTTGAACACATAAAGTACTATTTTTCTTGGAAATTGAACATCATGCAATCATGATGTGTTGTGACATCTTCAAAATCTGGTCGAGCTGAATAATTGGACACTTTCTTTAACAAATTTGATACTCATTTGCCGAAGTTATCGAGCTTCAAAGTTTGAAAAGTCAAAAAAGTTGTTTGTTGAACACATAAAGTACTATTTTTCTTAGAAATTGAACATCATGCAATCATGATGTGTTGTGACATCTTCAAAATCTGGTCGAGCTGATTAATTGGACACTTTCTTTAACAATTTTGATACTCATTTGCCGAAGTTATCGAGCTTCAAATTTTGAAAAGTCTCAAAAGTTGTGTGTTTGAGCACTTAAAGTACTATTTTTCTTTGAAATTCAACAAGATGCAATCATGATGTGTTGTGACATCTTCAAAATCTCGTCGAGCTGATTAATTGGACACTTTCTTTAACAAATTTGATACTCATTTGCCGAAGTTATCGAGCTTCAAAGTTTGAAAAGTCAAAAAAGTTGTGTGTTGAACACATAAAGTACTATTTTTCTTGGAAATTCAACAAGATGCAATCATGATGTGTTGTGACATCTTCAAAATCTCGTCGAGCTGATTAATTGGACACTTTCTTTAACAAATTTGATACTCACTTGCCGAAGTTATCGAACTTCAAATTTTGAAAAGTCTCAAAAGTTATGTGTTTGAGCACTTAAAGTACTATTTTTCTTGGAAATTCAACAAGATGCAATGATGATTTGTTGTGACATCTTAATGATCTCGTCGAGCTGATTAATTGGACACTTAGTTTAACCAATTTGGTCCTCATTTGCCGAAGTTATCGAGCTTCAAAGTTTGAAAAGTCAAAAAAGTTGTGTGTTGAACACATAAAGTACTATTTTTCTTGGAAATTGAACATCATGCAATTATGATGTGTTGTGACATCTTCAAAATCTCGTCGAGCTGATTAATTGGACACTTTCTTTAACAAATTTGATACTCATTTGCCGAAGTTATCGAGCTTCAAATTTTGAAAAGTCTCAAAAGTTGTGTGTTTGAGCACTTAAAGTACTATTTTTCTTTGAAATTGAACATCATGCAATCATGATGTGTTGTGACATCTTCAAAATCTCGTCGAGCTGATTAATTGGACACTTTGTTTAACCAATTTTGTCCTCATTTGCCGAAGTTATCGAGCTTCACAGTTTGAAAAGTCAAAAAAGTTGTGTGTTGAACACATAAAGTACTATTTTTCTTGGAAATTGAACATCATGCAATCATGATGTGTTGTGACATCTTCAAAATCTCGTCGAGCTGATTAATTGGACACTTTCTTTAACAAATTTGGTCCTCATTTGCCGAAGTTATCGAGCTTCAAAGTTTGAAAAGTCAAAAAAGTTGTGTGTTGAACACATAAAGTACTATTTTTCTTGGAAATTGAACATCATACAATCATGATGTGTTGTGACATCTTCAAAATCTCGTCGAGCTGATTAATTGGACACTTTCTTTAACAAATTTGATACTCACTTGCCGAAGTTATCGAACTTCAAATTTTGAAAAGTCTCAAAAGTTATGTGTTTGAGCACTTAAAGTACTATTTTTCTTGGAAATTCAACAAGATGCAATGATGATTTGTTGTGACATCTTAATGATCTCGTCGAGCTGATTAATTGGACACTTTGTTTAACCAATTTGGTCCTCATTTGCCGAAGTTATCGAGCTTCAAAGTTTGAAAAGTCAAAAAAGTTGTGTGTTGAACACATAAAGTACTATTTTTCTTGGAAATTGAACATCATGCAATCATGATGTGTTGTGTCATCTTCAAAATCTCGTCGAGCTGATTAATTGGACACTTTCTTTAACAAATTTGATACTCATTTGCCGATGTTATCGAGCTTCAAATTTTGAAAAGTCTCAAAAGTTGTGTGTTTGAGCACTTAAAGTACTATTTTTCTTTGAAATTGAACATCATGCAATCATGATGTGTTGTGACATCTTCAAAATCTCGTCGAGCTGATTAATTGGACACTTTGTTTAACAAATTTTGTCCTCATTTGCCGAAGTTATCGAGCTTCAAAGTTTGAAAAGTCAAAAAAGTTGTGTCTTTGAGCACCTAAAGTACTATTTTTCTTGGAAATTCAACAAGATGCAATCATGATGTGTTGTGACATCTTCAAAATCTCGTCGAGCTGATTAATTGGACACTTTGTTTAACAAATTTGGTCCTCATTTGCCGAAGTTATCGAGCTTCAAAGTTTGAAAAGTCAAAAAAGTTGTGTGTTGAACACATAAAGTACTATTTTTCTTGGAAATTGAACATCATGCAATCATGATGTTTTGTGACATCTTAAAAATCTCGTCGAGCTGATTAATTGGACACTTTCTTTAACAAATTTGATACTCACTTGCCGAAGTTATCGAACTTCAAATTTTGAAAAGTCTCAAAAGTTATGTGTTTGAGCACTTAAAGTACTATTTTTCTTGGAAATTCAACAAGATGCAATCATGATGTGTTGTGACATCTTCAAAATCTCGTCGAGCTGATTAATTGGACACTTTGTTTAACAAATTTGGTACTCATTTGCCGAAGTTATCGAGCTTCAAATTTTGAAAAGTCTCAAAAGTTGTGTGTTTGAGCACTTAAAGTACTATTTTTCTTTGAAATTCAACATCATGCAATCATGATGTGTAGTGACATCTTAATGATCTCGTCGAGCTGATTAATTGGACACTTTGTTTAACCAATTTGGTCCTCATTTGCCGAAGTTATCGAGCTTCAAAGTTTGAAAAGTCAAAAAAGTTGTGTGTTGAACACATAAAGTACTATTTTTCTTGGAAATTGAACATCATGCAATCATGATGTGTTGTGACATCTTCAAAATCTCGTCGAGCTGATTAATTGGACACTTTCTTTAACAAATTTGGTCCTCATTTGCCGAAGTTATCGAGCTTCAAAGTTTGAAAAGTCAAAAAAGTTGTGTGTTGAACACATAAAGTACTATTTTTCTTGGAAATTCAACAAGATGCAATCATGATGTGTTGTGACATCTTCAAAATCTCGTCGAGCTGATTAATTGGACACTTTCTTTAACAAATTTGATACTCACTTGCCGAAGTTATCGAACTTCAAATTTTGAAAAGTCTCAAAAGTTATGTGTTTGAGCACTTAAAGTACTATTTTTTTTTTAAATTGAACATCATGCAATCATGATGTGTTGTGACATCTTCAAAATCTCGTCGAGCTGATTAATTGGACACTTTGTTTAACCAATTTTGTCCTCATTTGCCGAAGTTATCGAGCTTCACAGTTTGAAAAGTCAAAAAAGTTGTGTGTTGAACACATAAAGTACTATTTTTCTTGGAAATTGAACATCATGCAATCATGATGTGTTGTGACATCTTCAAAATCTCGTCGAGCAGATTAATTGGACACTTTCTTTAACAAATTTGATACTCACTTGCCGAAGTTATCGAACTTCAAATTTTGAAAAGTCTCAAAAGTTATGTGTTTGAGCACTTAAAGTACTATTTTTCTTGGAAATTCAACAAGATGCAATCATGATGTGTTGTGACATCTTCAAAATCTCGTCGAGCTGATTAATTGGACATTTTGTTTAACAAATTTGGTACTCATTTGCCGAAGTTATCGAGCTTCAAATTTTGAAAAGTCTCAAAAGTTGTGTGTTTGAGCACTTAAAGTACTATTTTTCTTTGAAATTCAACATCATGCAATCATGATGTGTTATGACATCTTCAAAATCTCGTCGAGCTGATTAATTGGACACTTTCTTTAACAAATTTGATACTCATTTGCCGAAGTTATCGAGCTTCACAGTTTGAAAAGTCAAAAAAGTTGTGTGTTGAACACATAAAGTACTATTTTTCTTGGAAATTCAACAAGATGCAATCATGATGTGTTGTGACATCTTCAAAATCTCGTCGAGCTGATTAATTGGACACTTTCTTTAACAAATTTGATACTCACTTGCCGAAGTTATCGAACTTCAAATTTTGAAAAGTCTCAAAAGTTATGTGTTTGAGCACTTAAAGTACTATTTTTCTTGGAAATTCAACAAGATGCAATGATGATTTGTTGTGACATCTTAATGATCTCGTCGAGCTGATTAATTGGACACTTTGTTTAACCAATTTGGTCCTCATTTGCCGAAGTTATCGAGCTTCAAAGTTTGAAAAGTCAAAAAAAATGTGTGTTGAACACATAAAGTACTATTTTTCTTGGAAATTGAACATCATGCAATCATGATGTGTTGTGACATCTTCAAAATCTCGTCGAGCTGATTAATTGGACACTTTCTTTAACAAATTTGATACTCATTTGCCGAAGTTATCGAGCTTCAAAGTTTGAAAAGTCAAAAAAGTTGTGTGTTGAACACATAAAGTACTATTTTTCTTGGAAATTCAACAAGATGCAATCATGATGTGTTGTGACATCTTCAAAATCTCTTCGAGCTGATTAATTGGACACTTTCTTTAACAAATTTGATACTCATTTGCCGAAGTTATCGAGCTTCAAATTTTGAAAAGTCTCAAAAGTTGTGTGTTTGAGCACTTAAAGTACTATTTTTCTTTGAAATTGAACATCATGCAATCATGATGTGTTGTGTCATCTTCAAAATCTCGTCGAGCTGATTAATTGGACACTTTCTTTAACAAATTTGATACTCATTTGCCGAAGTTATCGAGCTTCAAAGTTTGAAATGTCAAAAAAGTTGTGTGTTGAACACATAAAGTACTATTTTTCTTGGAAATTGAACATCATGCAATCATGATGTGTTGTGACATCTTCAAAATCTGGTCGAGCTGAATAATTGGACACTTTCTTTAACAAATTTGATACTCATTTGCCGAAGTTATCGAGCTTCAAAGTTTGAAAAGTCAAAAAAGTTGTTTGTTGAACACATAAAGTACTATTTTTCTTAGAAATTGAACATCATGCAATCATGATGTGTTGTGACATCTTCAAAATCTGGTCGAGCTGATTAATTGGACACTTTCTTTAACAATTTTGATACTCATTTGCCGAAGTTATCGAGCTTCAAATTTTGAAAAGTCTCAAAAGTTGTGTGTTTGAGCACTTAAAGTACTATTTTTCTTTGAAATTCAACAAGATGCAATCATGATGTGTTGTGACATCTTCAAAATCTCGTCGAGCTGATTAATTGGACACTTTCTTTAACAAATTTGATACTCATTTGCCGAAGTTATCGAGCTTCAAAGTTTGAAAAGTCAAAAAAGTTGTGTGTTGAACACATAAAGTACTATTTTTCTTGGAAATTCAACAAGATGCAATCATGATGTGTTGTGACATCTTCAAAATCTCGTCGAGCTGATTAATTGGACACTTTCTTTAACAAATTTGATACTCACTTGCCGAAGTTATCGAACTTCAAATTTTGAAAAGTCTCAAAAGTTATGTGTTTGAGCACTTAAAGTACTATTTTTCTTGGAAATTCAACAAGATGCAATGATGATTTGTTGTGACATCTTAATGATCTCGTCGAGCTGATTAATTGGACACTTAGTTTAACCAATTTGGTCCTCATTTGCCGAAGTTATCGAGCTTCAAAGTTTGAAAAGTCAAAAAAGTTGTGTGTTGAACACATAAAGTACTATTTTTCTTGGAAATTGAACATCATGCAATTATGATGTGTTGTGACATCTTCAAAATCTCGTCGAGCTGATTAATTGGACACTTTCTTTAACAAATTTGATACTCATTTGCCGAAGTTATCGAGCTTCAAATTTTGAAAAGTCTCAAAAGTTGTGTGTTTGAGCACTTAAAGTACTATTTTTCTTTGAAATTGAACATCATGCAATCATGATGTGTTGTGTCATCTTCAAAATCTCGTCGAGCTGATTAATTGGACACTTTCTTTAACAAATTTGATACTCATTTGCCGAAGTTATCGAGCTTCAAAGTTTGAAATGTCAAAAAAGTTGTGTGTTGAACACATAAAGTACTATTTTTCTTGGAAATTGAACATCATGCAATCATGATGTGTTGTGACATCTTCAAAATCTGGTCGAGCTGAATAATTGGACACTTTCTTTAACAAATTTGATACTCATTTGCCGAAGTTATCGAGCTTCAAAGTTTGAAAAGTCAAAAAAGTTGTTTGTTGAACACATAAAGTACTATTTTTCTTAGAAATTGAACATCATGCAATCATGATGTGTTGTGTCATCTTCAAAATCTCGTCGAGCTGATTAATTGGACACTTTCTTTAACAAATTTGATACTCATTTGCCGAAGTTATCGAGCTTCAAAGTTTGAAATGTCAAAAAAGTTGTGTGTTGAACACATAAAGTACTATTTTTCTTGGAAATTGAACATCATGCAATCATGATGTGTTGTGACATCTTCAAAATCTGGTCGAGCTGAATAATTGGACACTTTCTTTAACAAATTTGATACTCATTTGCCGAAGTTATCGAGCTTCAAAGTTTGAAAAGTCAAAAAAGTTGTGTGTTGAACACATAAAGTACTATTTTTCTTGGAAATTCAACAAGATGCAATCATGATGTGTTGTGACATCTTCAAAATCTCTTCGAGCTGATTAATTGGACACTTTCTTTAACAAATTTGATACTCATTTGCCGAAGTTATCGAGCTTCAAAGTTTGAAAAGTCAAAAAATTTGTGTGTTGAACACATAAAGTACTATTTTTTTTTGAAATTTAACATCATGCAATCATGATGTGTTGTGACATCTTCAAAATCTCGTCGAGCTGATTAATTGGACACTTTCTTTAACAAATTTGATACTCATTTGCCGAAGTTATCGAGCTTCAAAGTTTGAAAAGTCAAAAAAGTTGTGTGTTGAACACATAAAGTACTATTTTTTTTTGAAATTGAACATCATGCAATCATGATGTGTTGTGACATCTTCAAAATCTCGTCGAGCTGATTAATTGGACACTTTGTTTAACCAATTTGGTCCTCATTTGCCGAAGTTATCGAGCTTCAAAGTTTGAAAAGTCAAAAAAGTTGTGTGTTGAACACATAAAGTACTATTTTTCTTGGAAATTGAACATCATGCAATCATGATGTGTTGTGTCATCTTCAAAATCTCGTCGAGCTGATTAATTGGACACTTTCTTTAACAAATTTGATACTCATTTGCCGATGTTATCGAGCTTCAAATTTTGAAAAGTCTCAAAAGTTGTGTGTTTGAGCACTTAAAGTACTATTTTTCTTTGAAATTGAACATCATGCAATCATGATGTGTTGTGTCATCTTCAAAATCTCGTCGAGCTGATTAATTGGACACTTTCTTTAACAAATTTGATACTCATTTGCCGAAGTTATCGAGCTTCACAGTTTGAAAAGTCAAAAAAGTTGTGTGTTGAACACATATAGTACTATTTTTCTTGGAAATTCAACAAGATGCAATCATGATATGTTGTGACATCTTCAAAATCTCTTCGAGCTGATTAATTGGACACTTTCTTTAACAAATTTGATACTCATTTGCCGAAGTTATCGAGCTTCACAGTTTGAAAAGTCAAAAAAGTTGTGTGTTGAACACATATAGTACTATTTTTCTTGGAAATTCAACAAGATGCAATCATGATATGTTGTGACATCTTCAAAATCTCTTCGAGCTGATTAATTGGACACTTTCTTTAACAAATTTGATACTCATTTGCCGAAGTTATCGAGCTTCAAATTTTGAAAAGTCTCAAAAGTTGTGTGTTTGAGCACTTAAAGTACTATTTTTCTTTGAAATTGAACATCATGCAATCATGATGTGTTGTGACATCTTCAAAATCTCGTCGAGCTGATTAATTGGACACTTTCTTTAACAAATTTGATACTCATTTGCCGAAGTTATCGAGCTTCACAGTTTGAAAAGTCAAAAAAGTTGTGTGTTGAACACATAAAGTACTATTTTTCTTAGAAATTGAACATCATGCAATCATGATGTGTTGTGACATCTTCAAAATCTGGTCGAGCTGATTAATTGGACACTTTCTTTAACAAATTTGATACTCATTTGCCGAAGTTATCGAGCTTCACAGTTTGAAAAGTCAAAAAAGTTGTGTGTTGAACACATAAAGTACTATTTTTCTTAGAAATTGAACATCATGCAATCATGATGTGTTGTGACATCTTCAAAATCTGGTCGAGCTGATTAATTGGACACTTTCTTTAACACATTTGATACTCATTTGCCGAAGTTATCGAGCTTCAAATTTTGAAAAGTCTCAAAAGTTGTGTGTTTGAGCACTTAAAGTACTATTTTTCTTTGAAATTGAACATCATGCAATCATGAAGTGTTGTGACATCTTCAAAATCTCGTCGAGCTGATTAATTGGACACTTTCTTTAACAAATTTGATACTCATTTGCCGAAGTTATCGAGCTTCACAGTTTGAAAAGTCAAAAAAGTTGTGTGTTGAACACATAAAGTACTATTTTTCTTAGAAATTGAACATCATGCAATCATGATGTGTTGTGACATCTTCAAAATCTGGTCGAGCTGATTAATTGGACACTTTCTTTAACAAATTTGATACTCATTTGCCGAAGTTATCGAGCTTCAAAGTTTGAAAAGTCAAAAAATTTGCGTGTTAAACACATAAAGTACTATTTTTCTTGGAAATTGAATATCATGCAATCATGATGTGTTGTGACATCTTCGAAATCTCGTCGAGCTGATTAATTGGACACTTTCATTAACAAATTTGATACTCATTTGCCGAAGTTATCGAGCTTCACAGTTTGAAACGTCAAAAAAGTTGTGTGTTGAACACATAAAGTACTATTTTTCTTGGAAATTCAACAAGATGGAATCATGATGTGTTGTGACATCTTCAAAATCTCTTCGAGCTGATTAATTGGACACTTTCTTTAACAAATTTGATACTCATTTGCCGAAGTTATCGAGCTTCAAAGTTTGAAAAGTCAAAAAAGTTGCGTGTTAAACACATAAAGTACTATTTTTCTTGGAAATTGAATATCATGCAATCATGATGTGTTGTGACATCTTCAAAATCTCGTCGAGCTGATTAATTGGACACTTTCTTTAACAAATTTGGTCCTCATTTGCCGAAGTTATCGAGCTTCAAAGTTTGAAAAGTCAAAAAAGTTGTGTGTTGAACACATAAAGTACTATTTTTCTTGGAAATTGAACATCATGCAATCATGATGTGTTGTGACATCTTCAAAATCTCGTCGAGCTGATTAATTGGACACTTTCTTTAACAAATTTGATACTCATTTGCCGAAGTTATCGAGCTTCAAAGTTTGAAAAGTCAAAAAAGTTGTGTGTTGAACACATAAAGTACTATTTTTCTTGGAAATTCAACAAGATGCAATGATGATTTGTTGTGACATCTTAATGATCTCGTCGAGCTGATTAATTGGACACTTTGTTTAACCAATTTGGTCCTCATTTGCCGAAGTTATCGAGCTTCAAAGTTTGAAAAGTCAAAAAAGTTGTGTGTTGAACACATAAAGTACTATTTTTCTTGGAAATTGAACATCATGCAATCATGATGTGTTGTGACATCTTCAAAATCTCGTCGAGCTGATTAATTGGACACTTTCTTTAACAAATTTGATACTCATTTGCCGAAGTTATCGAGCTTCAAAGTTTGAAAAGTCAAAAAAGTTGTGTGTTGAACACATAAAGTACTATTTTTCTTGGAAATTCAACAAGATGGAATCATGATGTGTTGTGACATCTTCAAAATCTCTTCGAGCTGATTAATTGGACACTTTCTTTAACAAATTTGATACTCATTTGCCGAAGTTATCGAGCTTCAAAGTTTGAAAAGTCAAAAAAGTTGCGTGTTAAACACATAAAGTACTATTTTTCTTGGAAATTGAATATCATGCAATCATGATGTGTTGTGACATCTTCAAAATCTCGTCGAGCTGATTAATTGGACACTTTCATTAACAAATTTGATACTCATTTGCCGAAGTTATCGAGCTTCAAAGTTTGAAAAGTCAAAAAAGTTGTGTGTTGAACACATAAAGTACTATTTTTCTTGGAAATTCAACAAGATGGAATCATGATGTGTTGTGACATCTTCAAAATCTCTTCGAGCTGATTAATTGGACACTTTCTTTAACAAATTTGATACTCATTTGCCGAAGTTATCGAGCTTCAAAGTTTGAAAAGTCAAAAAAGTTGTGTGTTGAACACATAAAGTACTATTTTACTTGGAAATTGAACATCATGCAATCATGATGTGTTGTGACATCTTCAAAATCTCGTCGAGCAGATTAATTGGACACTTTCTTTAACAAATTTGATACTCACTTGCCGAAGTTATCGAACTTCAAATTTTGAAAAGTCTCAAAAGTTATGTGTTTGAGCACTTAAAGTACTATTTTTCTTGAAAATTCAACAAGATGCAATCATGATGTGTTGTGACATCTTCAAAATCTCGTCGAGCTGATTAATTGGACACTTTGTTTAACAAATTTGGTACTCATTTGCCGATGTTATCGAGCTTCAAATTTTGAAAAGTCTCAAAAGTTGTGTGTTTGAGCACTTAAAGTACTATTTTTCTTTGAAATTCAACATCATGCAATCATGATGTGTTGTGACATCTTCAAAATCTCGTCGAGCTGATTAATTGGACACTTTCTTTAACAAATTTGATACTCATTTGCCGAAGTTATCGAGCTTCACAGTTTGAAAAGTCAAAAAAGTTGTGTGTTGAACACATAAAGTACTATTTTTCTTTGAAATTGAACATCATGCAATCATGATGTGTTGTGACATCTTCAAAATCTCGTCGAGCTGATTAATTGGACACTTTCTTTAACAAATTTGATACTCATTTGCCGAAGTTATCGAGCTTCAAAGTTTGAAAAGTCAAAAAAGTTGTGGGTTGAACACTTAAAGTACTATTTTTCTTTGAAATTGAACATCATGCAATCATGATGTGTTGTGTCATCTTCAAAATCTCTTCGAGCTGATTAATTGGACACTTTCTTTAACAAATTTGATACTCATTTGCCGAAGTTATCGAGCTTCAAAGTTTGAAAAGTCAAAAAAGTTGCGTGTTAAACACATGAAGTACTATTTTTCTTGGAAATTGAATATCATGCAATCATGATGTGTTGTGACATCTTCAAAATCTCGTCGAGCTGATTAATTGGACAATTTCATTAACAAATTTGATACTCATTTGCCGAAGTTATCGAGCTTCACAGTTTGAAAAGTCAAAAAAGTTGTGTGTTGAACACATAAAGTACTATTTTTCTTGGAAATTCAACAAGATGCAATCATGATGTGTTGTGACATCTTCAAAATCTCGTCGAGCAGATTAATTGGACACTTTCTTTAACAAATTTGATACTCACTTGCCGAAGTTATCGAACTTCAAATTTTGAAAAGTCTCAAAAGTTATGTGTTTGAGCACTTAAAGTACTATTTTTCTTGGAAATTCAACAAGATGCAATCATGATGTGTTGTGACATCTTCAAAATCTCGTCGAGCTGATTAATTGGACACTTTGTTTAACAAATTTGGTACTCATTTGCCGATGTTATCGAGCTTCAAATTTTGAAAAGTCTCAAAAGTTGTGTGTTTGAGCACTTAAAGTACTATTTTTCTTTGAAATTGAACATCATGCAATCATGATGTGTTGTGTCATCTTCAAAATCTCTTCGAGCTGATTAATTGGACACTTTCTTTAACAAATTTGATACTCATTTGCCGAAGTTATCGAGCTTCAAAGTTTGAAAAGTCAAAAAATTTGCGTGTTAAACACATAAAGTACTATTTTTCTTGGAAATTGAATATCATGCAATCATGATGTGTTGTGACATCTTCAAAATCTCGTCGAGCTGATTAATTGGACAATTTCATTAACAAATTTGATACTCATTTGCCGAAGTTATCGAGCTTCACAGTTTGAAAAGTCAAAAAAGTTGTGTGTTGAACACATAAAGTACTATTTTTCTTGGAAATTCAACAAGATGCAATCATGATGTGTTGTGACATCTTCAAAATCTCGTCGAGCAGATTAATTGGACACTTTCTTTAACAAATTTGATACTCACTTGCCGAAGTTATCGAACTTCAAATTTTGAAAAGTCTCAAAAGTTATGTGTTTGAGCACTTAAAGTACTATTTTTCTTGGAAATTCAACAAGATGCAATCATGATGTGTTGTGACATCTTCAAAATCTCGTCGAGCTGATTAATTGGACACTTTGTTTAACAAATTTGGTACTCATTTGCCGATGTTATCGAGCTTCAAATTTTGAAAAGTCTCAAAAGTTGTGTGTTTGAGCACTTAAAGTACTATTTTTCTTTGAAATTGAACATCATGCAATCATGATGTGTTGTGACATCTTCAAAATCTGGTCGAGCTGATTAATTGGATACTTTCTTTAACAAATTTGATACTCATTTCCCGAAGTTATCGAGCTTCACAGTTTGAAAAGTCAAAAAAGTTGTGTGTTGAACACATAAAGTACTGTTTTTCTTGGAAATTGAACATCATGCAATTATGATGTGTTGTGACATCTTCAAAATCTGGTCGAGCTGATTAATTGGATACTTTCTTTAACAAATTTGATACTCACTTGCCGAAGTTATCGAACTTCAAATTTTGAAAAGTCTCAAAAGTTATGTGTTTGAGCACTTAAAGTACTATTTTTCTTGGAAATTCAACAAGATGCAATCATGATGTGTTGTGACATCTTCAAAATCTCGTCGAGCTGATTAATTGGACACTTTGTTTAACAAATTTGGTACTCATTTGCCGATGTTATCGAGCTTCAAATTTTGAAAAGTCTCAAAAGTTGTGTGTTTGAGCACTTAAAGTACTATTTTTCTTTGAAATTGAACATCATGCAATCATGATGTGTTGTGTCATCTTCAAAATCTCTTCGAGCTGATTAATTGGACACTTTCTTTAACAAATTTGATACTCATTTGCCGAAGTTATCGAGCTTCAAAGTTTGAAAAGTCAAAAAAGTTGCGTGTTAAACACATAAAGTACTATTTTTCTTGGAAATTGAATATCATGCAATCATGATGTGTTGTGACATCTTCAAAATCTCGTCGAGCTGATTAATTGGACAATTTCATTAACAAATTTGATACTCATTTGCCGAAGTTATCGAGCTTCACAGTTTGAAAAGTCAAAAAAGTTGTGTGTTGAACACATAAAGTACTATTTTTCTTGGAAATTCAACAAGATGCAATCATGATGTGTTGTGACATCTTCAAAATCTCGTCGAGCAGATTAATTGGACACTTTCTTTAACAAATTTGATACTCACTTGCCGAAGTTATCGAACTTCAAATTTTGAAAAGTCTCAAAAGTTATGTGTTTGAGCACTTAAAGTACTATTTTTCTTGGAAATTCAACAAGATGCAATCATGATGTGTTGTGACATCTTCAAAATCTCGTCGAGCTGATTAATTGGACACTTTGTTTAACAAATTTGGTACTCATTTGCCGATGTTATCGAGCTTCAAATTTTGAAAAGTCTCAAAAGTTGTGTGTTTGAGCACTTAAAGTACTATTTTTCTTTGAAATTGAACATCATGCAATCATGATGTGTTGTGTCATCTTCAAAATCTCTTCGAGCTGATTAATTGGACACTTTCTTTAACAAATTTGATACTCATTTGCCGAAGTTATCGAGCTTCAAAGTTTGAAAAGTCAAAAAATTTGCGTGTTAAACACATAAACTACTATTTTTCTTGGAAATTGAATATCATGCAATCATGATGTGTTGTGACATCTTCAAAATCTCGTCGAGCTGATTAATTGGACAATTTCATTAACAAATTTGATACTCATTTGCCGAAGTTATCGAGCTTCACAGTTTGAAAAGTCAAAAAAGTTGTGTGTTGAACACATAAAGTACTGTTTTTCTTGGAAATTGAACATCATGCAATCATGATGTGTTGTGACATCTTCAAAATCTCGTCGAGCTGATTAATTGGACACTTTGTTTAACAAATTTGGTACTCATTTGCCGATGTTATCGAGCTTCAAATTTTGAAAAGTCTCAAAAGTTGTGTGTTTGAGCACTTAAAGTACTATTTTTCTTTGAAATTCAACATCATGCAATCATGATGTGTTGTGACATCTTCAAAATCTCGTCGAGCTGATTAATTGGACACTTTCTTTAACAAATTTGATACTCATTTGCCGAAGTTATCGAGCTTCACAGTTTGAAAAGTCAAAAAAGTTGTGTGTTGAACACATAAAGTACTATTTTTCTTGGAAATTCAACAAGATGCAATCATGATGTGTTGTGACATCTTCAAAATCTCGTCGAGCTGATTAATTGGACACTTTCTTTAACAAATTTGATACTCACTTGCCGTAGTTATCGAACTTCAAATTTTGAAAAGTCTCAAAAGTTATGTGTTTGAGCACTTAAAGTACTATTTTTCTTGGAAATTCAACAAGATGCAATGATGATTTGTTGTGACATCTTAATGATCTCGTCGAGCTGATTAATTGGACACTTTGTTTAACCAATTTGGTCTTCATTTGCCGAAGTTATCGAGCTTCAAAGTTTGAAAATTCAAAAAAGTTGTGTGTTGAACACATAAAGTACTATTTTTCTTGGAAATTGAACATCATGCAATAATGATGTGTTGTGACATCTTCAAAATCTCGTCGAGCTGATTAATTGGACACTTTCTTTAACAAATTTGATACTCATTTGCCGTAGTTATCGAGCTTCAAAGTTTGAAAAGTCAAAAAAGTTGTATGTTGAACACATAAAGTACTATTTTTCTTGGAAATTCTACAAGATGCAATCATGATGTGTTGTGACATCTTCAAAATCTCTTCGAGCTGATTAATTGGACACTTTCTTTAACAAATTTGATACTCATTTGCCGAAGTTATCGAGCTTCAAATTTTGAAAAGTCTCAAAAGTTGTGTGTTTGAGCACTTAAAGTACTATTTTTCTTTGAAATTGAACATCATGCAATCATGATGTGTTGTGTCATCTTCAAAATCTCTTCGAGCTGATTAATTGGACACTTTCTTTAACAAATTTGATACTCATTTGCCGAAGTTATCGAGCTTCAAAGTTTGAAAAGTCAAAAAAGTTGCGTGTTAAACACATAAAGTACTATTTTTCTTGGAAATTGAATATCATGCAATCATGATGTGTTGTGACATCTTCAAAATCTCGTCGAGCTGATTAATTGGACACTTTCATTAACAAATTTGATACTCATTTGCCGAAGTTATCGAGCTTCAAAGTTTGAAAAGTCAAAAAAGTTGCGTGTTAAACACATAAAGTACTATTTTTCTTGGAAATTGAATATCATGCAATCATGATGTGTTGTGACATCTTCAAAATCTCGTCGAGCTGATTAATTGGACACTTTCTTTAACAAATTTGATACTCATTTGCCGTAGTTATCGAGCTTCAAAGTTTGAAAAGTCAAAAAAGTTGTATGTTGAACACATAAAGTACTATTTTTCTTGGAAATTCTACAAGATGCAATCATGATGTGTTGTGACATCTTCAAAATCTCTTCGAGCTGATTAATTGGACACTTTCTTTAACAAATTTGATACTCATTTGCCGAAGTTATCGAGCTTCAAATTTTGAAAAGTCTCAAAAGTTGTGTGTTTGAGCACTTAAAGTACTATTTTTCTTTGAAATTGAACATCATGCAATCATGATGTGTTGTGTCATCTTCAAAATCTCTTCGAGCTGATTAATTGGACACTTTCTTTAACAAATTTGATACTCATTTGCCGAAGTTATCGAGCTTCAAAGTTTGAAAAGTCAAAAAAGTTGTGTGTTGAACACATAAAGTACTATTTTTCTTGGAAATTGAACATCATGCAATCATGATGTGTTGTGACATCTTCAAAATCTCGTCGAGCTGATTAATTGGACACTTTGTTTAACAAATTTGGTACTCATTTGCCGAAGTTATCGAGCTTCAAAGTTTGAAAAGTCAAAAAAGTTGCGTGTTAAACACATAAAGTACTATTTTTCTTTGAAATTGAACATCATGCAATCATGATGTGTTGTGACATCTTCAAAATCTCGTCGAGCTGATTAATTGGACACTTTCTTTAACAAATTTGATACTCATTTGCCGAAGTTATCGAGCTTCAAATATTGAAAAGTCAAAAAAGTTGTGGGTTGAACACTTAAAGTACTATTTTTCTTTGAAATTGAACATCATGCAATCATGATGTGTTGTGTCATCTTCAAAATCTCTTCGAGCTGATTAATTGGACACTTTCTTTAACAAATTTGATACTCATTTGCCGAAGTTATCGAGCTTCAAAGTTTGAAAAGTCAAAAAAGTTGCGTGTTAAACACATAAAGTACTATTTTTCTTGGAAATTGAATATCATGCAATCATGATGTGTTGTGACATCTTCAAAATCTCGTCGAGCTGATTAATTGGACAATTTCATTAACAAATTTGATACTCATTTGCCGAAGTTATCGAGCTTCAAAGTTTGAAAAGTCAAAAAAGTTGCGTGTTAAACACATAAAGTACTATTTTTCTTGGAAATTGAATATCATGCAATCATGATGTGTTGTGACATCTTCAAAATCTCGTCGAGCTGATTAATTGGACAATTTCATTAACAAATTTGATACTCATTTGCCGAAGTTATCGAGCTTCACAGTTTGAAAAGTCAAAAAAGTTGTGTGTTGAACACATAAAGTACTATTTTTCTTGGAAATTCAACAAGATGCAATCATGATGTGTTGTGACATCTTCAAAATCTCGTCGAGCAGATTAATTGGACACTTTCTTTAACAAATTTGATACTCACTTGCCGAAGTTATCGAACTTCAAATTTTGAAAAGTCTCAAAAGTTATGTGTTTGAGCACTTAAAGTACTATTTTTCTTGGAAATTCAACAAGATGCAATCATGATGTGTTGTGACATCTTCAAAATCTCGTCGAGCTGATTAATTGGACACTTTGTTTAACAAATTTGGTACTCATTTGCCGATGTTATCGAGCTTCAAATTTTGAAAAGTCTCAAAAGTTGTGTGTTTGAGCACTTAAAGTACTATTTTTCTTTGAAATTGAACATCATGCAATCATGATGTGTTGTGTCATCTTCAAAATCTCTTCGAGCTGATTAATTGGACACTTTCTTTAACAAATTTGATACTCATTTGCCGAAGTTATCGAGCTTCAAAGTTTGAAAAGTCAAAACATTTGCGTGTTAAACACATAAAGTACTATTTTTCTTGGAAATTGAATATCATGCAATCATGATGTGTTGTGACATCTTCAAAATCTCGTCGAGCTGATTAATTGGACAATTTCATTAACAAATTTGATACTCATTTGCCGAAGTTATCGAGCTTCACAGTTTGAAAAGTCAAAAAAGTTGTGTGTTGAACACATAAAGTACTATTTTTCTTGGAAATTCAACAAGATGCAATCATGACGTGTTGTGACATCTTCAAAATCTGGTCGAGCTGATTAATTGGACACTTTCTTTAACAAATTTGGTCCTCATTTGCCGAAGTTATCGAGCTTCACAGTTTGAAAAGCCAAAAAATTTGTGTGTTGAACACATAAAGTACTGTTTTTCTTGGAAATTGAACATCATGCAATCATGATGTGTTGTGACATCTTCAAAATCTGGTCGAGCTGATTAATTGGATACTTTCATTAACAAATTTGATACTCATTTGCCGAAGTTATCGAGCTTCACAGTTTGAAAAGTCAAAAAAGTTGTGTGTTGAACACATAAAGTACTATTTTTCTTGGAAATTCAACAAGATGCAATCATGATGTGTTGTGACATCTTCAAAATCTCGTCGAGCTGATTAATTGGACACTTTCTTTAACAAATTTGGTCCTCATTTGCCGATGTTATCGAGCTTCAAATTTTGAAAAGTCTCAAAAGTTGTGTGTTGAACACATAAAGTACTGTTTTTCTTGGAAATTGAACATCATGCAATCATGATGTGTTGTGACATCTTCAAAATCTGGTCGAGCTGATTAATTGGATACTTTCATTAACAAATTTGATACTCATTTGCCGAAGTTATCGAGCTTCACAGTTTGAAAAGTCAAAAAGGTTGTGTGTTGAACACATAAAGTACTGTTTTTCTTGGAAATTGAACATCATGCAATCATGATGTGTTGTGACATCTTCAAAATCTCGTCGAGCTGATTAATTGGACACTTTCATTAACAAATTTGATACTCATTTGCCGAAGTTATCGAGCTTCACAGTTTGAAAAGTCAAAAAAGTTGTGTGTTGAACACATAAAGTACTGTTTTTCTTGGAAATTGAACATCATGCAATCATGATGTGTTGTGACATCTTCAAAATCTGGTCGAGCTGATTAATTGGATACTTTCTTTAACAAATTTGATACTCATTTGCCGAAGTTATCGAGCTTCACAGTTTGAAAAGTCAAAAAGGTTGTGTGTTGAACACATAAAGTACTATTTTTCTTGGAAATTCAACAAGATGCAATCATGATGTGTTGTGACATCTTCAAAATCTCGTCGAGCTGATTAATTGGACACTTTCTTTAACAAATTTGGTCCTCATTTGCCGAAGTTATCGAGCTTCACAGTTTGAAAAGTCAAAAAAGTTGTGTGTTGAACACATAAAGTACTATTTTTCTTGGAAATTGAACATCATACAATCATGATGTGTTGTGACATCTTCAAAATCTCGTCGAGCTGATTAATGGGACACTTTCTTTAACAAATTTGATACTCATTTGCCGAAGTTATCGAGCTTCAAAGTTTGAAAAGTCAAAAAAGTTGTGTGTTGAACACATAAAGTACTATTTTTCTTGGAAATTAAACATCATGCAATCATGATGTGTTGTGACATCTTCAAAATCTCGTCGAGCTGATTAATTGGACACTTTCATTAACAAATTTGATACTCATTTGCCGAAGTTATCGAGCTTCACAGTTTGAAAAGTCAAAAAAGTTGTGCGTTGAACACATATAGTACTATTTTTCTTGGACATTCAACAAGATCCAATCATGATGTGTTGTGACATCTTCAAAATCTCTTCGAGCTGATTAATTGGACACTTTCTTTAACAAATTTGATACTCATTTGCCGAAGTTATCGAGCTTCAAAGTTTGAAAAGTCAAAAAAGTTGCGTGTTAAACACATAAAGTACTATTTTTCTTGGAAATTGAATATCATGCAATCATGATGTGTTGTGACATCTTCAAAATCTCGTCGAGCTGATTAATTGGACACTTTCATTAACAAATTTGATACTCATTTGCCGAAGTTATTGAGCTTCAAAGTTTGAAAAGTCAAAAAAGTTGCGTGTTAAACACATAAAGTACTATTTTTCTTGGAAATTGAATATCATGCAATCATGATGTGTTGTGACATCTTCAAAATCTCGTCGAGCTGATTAATTGGACACTTTCTTTAACAAATTTGGTCCTCATTTGCCGAAGTTATCGAGCTTCACAGTTTGAAAAGTCAAAAAAGTTGTGCGTTGAACACATATAGTACTATTTTTCTTGGACATTCAACAAGATCCAATCATGATGTGTTGTGACATCTTCAAAATCTCTTCGAGCTGATTAATTGGACACTTTCTTTAACAAATTTGATACTCATTTGCCGAAGTTATCGAGCTTCAAAGTTTGAAAAGTCAAAAAAGTTGCGTGTTAAACACATAAAGTACTATTTTTCTTGGAAATTCAACAAGATGCAATCATGATGTGTTGTGACATCTTCAAAATCTCGTCGAGCTGATTAATTGGACACTTTCATTAACAAATTTGGTACTCATTTGCCGAAGTTATCGAGCTTCACAGTTTGAAAAGTCAAAAAAGTTGTGTGTTGAACACATAAAGTACTATTTTTCTTGGAAATTCAACAAGATGCAATCATGATGTGTTGTGACATCTTCAAAATCTCGTCGAGCTGATTAATTGGACACTTTCTTTAACAAATTTGGTCCTCATTTGCCGAAGTTATCGAGCTTCAAAGTTTGAAAAGTCAAAAAAGTTGTGTGTTGAACACATAAAGTACTATTTTTCTTGGAAATTCAACAAGATGCAATCATGATGTGTTGTGACATCTTCAAAATCTCGTCGAGCTGATTAATTGGACACTTTGTTTAACAAATTTGGTACTCATTTGCCGATGTTATCGAGCTTCAAATTTTGAAAAGTCAAAAAAGTTGTGTGTTGAACACATAAAGTACTATTTTTCTTGGAAATTGAACATCATGCAATCATGATGTGTTGTGACATCTTCAAAATCTCGTCGAGCTGATTAATTGGACACTTTCATTAACAAATTTGATACTCATTTGCCGAAGTTATCGAGCTTCAAAGTTTGAAAAGTCAAAAAAGTTGTGTGTTAAACACATAAAGTACTATTTTTCTTGGAAATTGAATATCATGCAATCATGATGTGTTGTGACATCTTCAAAATCTCGTCGAGCTGATTAATTGGACACTTTCTTTAACAAATTTGGTCCTCATTTGCCGAAGTTATCGAGCTTCAATGTTTGAAAAGTCAAAAAAGTTGCGTGTTAAACACATAAAGTACTATTTTTCTTGGAAATTGAATATCATGCAATCATGATGTGTTGTGACATCTTCAAAATCTCGTCGAGCTGATTAATTGGACACTTTCTTTAACAAATTTGATACTCATTTGCCGAAGTTATCGAGCTTCAAAGTTTGAAAAGTCAAAAAAGTTGTGTGTTGAACACATAAAGTACTATTTTTCTTGGAAATTGAACATCATGCAATCATGATGTGTTGTGACATCTTCAAAATCTCGTCGAGCTGATTAATTGGACACTTTCTTTAACAAATTTGATACTCATTTGCCGAAGTTATCGAGCTTCACAATTTGAAAAGTCAAAAAAGTTGTGTGTTGAACACATAAAGTACTATTTTTCTTGGAAATTCAACAAGATGCAATCATGATGTGTTGTGACATCTTCAAAATCTCGTCGAGCTGATTAATTGGACACTTTCTTTAACAAATTTGGTACTCATTTGCCGATGTTATCGAGCTTCAAAGTTTGAAAAGTCAAAAAAGTTGTGTGTTGAACACATAAAGTACTATTTTTCTTGGAAATTGAACATCATGCAATCATGATGTGTTGTGACATCTTCAAAATCTCGTCGAGCTGATTAATTGGACACTTTCATTAACAAATTTGATACTCATTTGCCGAAGTTATCGAGCTTCACAGTTTGAAAAGTCAAAAAAGTTGTGTGTTGAACACATATAGTACTATTTTTCTTGGAAATTCAACAAGATCCAATCATGATGTGTTGTGACATCTTCAAAATCTCTTCGAGCTGATTAATTGGACACTTTCTTTAACAAATTTGGTCCTCATTTGCCGAAGTTATCGAGCTTCACAGTTTGAAAAGTCAAAAAAGTTGTGTGTTGAACACATAAAGTACTATTTTTCTTGGAAATTGAACATCATGCAATCATGATGTGTTGTGACATCTTCAAAATCTCGTCGAGCTGATTAATTGGACACTTTCTTTAACAAATTTGGTCCTCATTTGCCGAAGTTATCGAGCTTCACAGTTTGAAAAGTCAAAAAAGTTGTGTGTTGAACACATAAAGTACTATTTTTCTTGGAAATTGAACATCATGCAATCATGATGTGTTGTGACATCTTCAAAATCTCGTCGAGCTGATTAATGGGACACTTTCTTTAACAAATTTGATACTCATTTGCCGAAGTTATCGAGCTTCAAAGTTTGAAAAGTCAAAAAAGTTGCGTGTTAAACACATAAAGTACTATTTTTCTTGGAAATTGAACATCATGCAATCATGATGTGTTGTGACATCTTCAAAATCTCGTCGAGCTGATTAACTGGACACTTTGTTTAACCAATTTTGTCCTCATTTGCCGAAGTTATCGAGCTTCACAGTTTGAAAAGTCAAAAAAGTTGTGTGTTGAACACATAAAGTACTATTTTTCTTGGAAATTGAACATCATGCAATCATGATGTGTTGTGACATCTTCAAAATCTCGTCGAGCTGATTAATTGGACACTTTCTTTAACAAATTTGGTCCTCATTTGCCGAAGTTATCGAGCTTCAATGTTTGAAAAGTCAAAAAAGTTGCGTGTTAAACACATAAAGTACTATTTTTCTTGGAAATTGAATATCATGCAATCATGATGTGTTGTGACATCTTCAAAATCTCGTCGAGCTGATTAATTGGACACTTTCTTTAACAAATTTGATACTCATTTGCCGAAGTTATCGAGCTTCAAAGTTTGAAAAGTCAAAAAAGTTGTGTGTTGAACACATAAAGTACTATTTTTCTTGGAAATTGAACATCATGCAATCATGATGTGTTGTGACATCTTCAAAATCTCGTCGAGCTGATTAATTGGACACTTTGTTTAACAAATTTGGTACTCATTTGCCGATGTTATCGAGCTTCAAATTTTGAAAAGTCTCAAAAGTTGTGTGTTTTAGCACTTAAAGTACTATTTTTCTTTGAAATTCAACATCATGCAATCATGATGTGTTGTGACATCTTCAAAATCTCGTCGAGCTGATTAATTGGACACTTTGTTTAACCAATTTGGTCCTCATTTGCCGAAGTTATCGAGCTTCAAAGTTTGAAAAGTCAAAAAAGTTGTGTGTTGAACACATAAAGTACTATTTTTCTTGGAAATTCAACAAGATGCAATCATGATGTGTTGTGACATCTTCAAAATCTCGTCGAGCAGATTAATTGGACACTTTCTTTAACAAATTTGATACTCACTTGCCGAAGTTATCGAACTTCAAATTTTGAAAAGTCTCAAAAGTTATGTGTTTGAGCACTTAAAGTACTATTTTTCTTGGAAATTGAACATCATGCAATCATGATGTGTTGTGACATCTTCAAAATCTCGTCGAGCAGATTAATTGGACACTTTCTTTAACCAATTTGGTCCTCATTTGCCGAAGTTATCGAACTTCAAATTTTGAAAAGTCTCAAAAGTTGTGTGTTGAACACATAAAGTACTATTTTTCTTGGAAATTCAACAAGATGCAATCATGATGTGTTGTGACATCTTCAAAATCTCGTCGAGCAGATTAATTGGACACTTTCTTTAACAAATTTGATACTCACTTGCCGAAGTTATCGAACTTCAAATTTTGAAAAGTCTCAAAAGTTATGTGTTTGAGCACTTAAAGTACTATTTTTCTTGGAAATTGAACATCATGCAATCATGATGTGTTGTGACATCTTCAAAATCTCGTCGAGCAGATTAATTGGACACTTTCTTTAACAAATTTGATACTCATTTGCCGAAGTTATCGAACTTCAAATTTTGAAAAGTCTCAAAAGTTATGTGTTTGAGCACTTAAAGTACTATTTTTCTTGGAAATTGAACATCATGCAATCATGATGTGTTGTGACATCTTCAAAATCTCGTCGAGCAGATTAATTGGACACTTTCTTTAACAAATTTGATACTCATTTGCCGAAGTTATCGAACTTCAAATTTTGAAAAGTCTCAAAAGTTATGTGTTTGAGCACTTAAAGTACTATTTTTCTTGGAAATTCAACAAGATGCAATCATGATGTGTTGTGACATCTTCAAAATCTCGTCGAGCTGGTTAATTGGACACTTTGTTTAACCAATTTGGTCCTCATTTGCCGAAGTTATCGAGCTTCACAGTTTGAAAAGTCAAAAAGGTTGTGTGTTGAACACATAAAGTACTATTTTTCTTGGAAATTCAACAAGATGCAATCATGATGTGTTGTGACATCTTCAAAATCTCGTCGAGCTGATTAATTGGACACTTTCCTTAACAAATTTGGTCCTCATTTGCCGAAATTATCGAGCTTCACAGTTTGAAAAGTCAAAAAAGTTGCGTGTTAAACACATAAAGTACTATTTTTCTTGGAAATTGAACATCATGCAATCATGATGTGTTGTGACATCTTCAAAATCTCGTCGAGCTGATTAATTGGACACTTTGTTTAACAAATTTGGTACTCATTTGCCGATGTTATCGAGCTTCAAATTTTGAAAAGTCTCAAAAGTTGTGTGTTTGAGCACTTAAAGTACTATTTTTCTTTGAAATTCAACATCATGCAATCATGATGTGTTGTGACATCTTCAAAATCTCGTCGAGCTGATTAATTGGACACTTTGTTTAACAAATTTGGTACTCATTTGCCGAAGTTATCGAGCTTCACAGTTTGAAAAGTCAAAAAAGTTGTGTGTTGAACACATAAAGTACTATTTTTCTTGGAAATTCAACAAGATGCAATCATGATGTGTTGTGACATCTTCAAAATCTCGTCGAGCTGATTAATTGGACACTTTGTTTAACAAATTTGGTACTCATTTGCCGATGTTATCGAGCTTCACAGTTTGAAAAGTCAAAAAAGTTGTGTGTTAAACACATAAAGTACTATTTTTCTTGGAAATTGAACATCATGCAATCATGATGTGTTGTGACATCTTCAAAATCTCGTCGAGCTGATTAATTGGACACTTTCTTTAACAAATTTGATACTCATTTGCCGAAGTTATCGAGCTTCAAAGTTTGAAAAGTCAAAAAAGTTGCGTGTTAAACACATAAAGTACTATTTTTCTTGGAAATTGAATATCATGCAATCATGATGTGTTGTGACATCTTCAAAATCTCGTCGAGCTGATTAATTGGACACTTTGTTTAACCAATTTTGTCCTCATTTGCCGAAGTTATCGAGCTTCACAGTTTGAAAAGTCAAAAAAGTTGTGTGTTAAACACATAAAGTACTATTTTTCTTGGAAATTGAACATCATGCAATCATGATGTGTTGTGACATCTTCAAAATCTCGTCGAGCTGATTAATTGGACACTTTCTTTAACAAATTTGATACTCATTTGCCGAAGTTATCGAGCTTCAAAGTTTGAAAAGTCAAAAAAGTTGTGTGTTGAACACATAAAGTACTATTTTTCTTGGAAATTGAACGTCATGCAATCATGATGTGTTGTGACATCTTCAAAATCTCGTCGAGCAGATTAATTGGGCACTTTGTTTAACAAATTTGGTACTCATTTGCCGATGTTATCGAGCTTCAAATTTTGAAAAGTCTCAAAAGTTGTGTGTTTGAGCACTTAAAGTACTATTTTTCTTTGAAATTCAACATCATGCAATCATGATGTGTTGTGACATCTTCAAAATCTCGTCGAGCTGAATAACTTGACACTTTGTTTAACAAATTTGATCCTCATTTGCCGAAGTTATTGAGCTACAAATTTTGAAAAGTCACAAAAGTTGTGTGTTTGAGCACTTAAAGTACTATTTTCTTGGAAATTCAACAAGATGCAATCATGATGTGTAGTAACATCTTCAAAATCTCGTCGAGCTGAGTAATTTGACACTTTGTTTAACAAATTTGGTCCTCATTTGCCGAAGTTATCGAGCTACTAAGTTTGAAAAGTCACAAAAGTTGTGTGTTGAACACATAAAGTACTATTTTTCTTGGAAATTGAACATCATGCAATCATGATGTGTTGTGACATCTTCAAAATCTCGTCGAGCTGATTAATTGGACACTTTGTTTAACAAATTTGGTACTCATTTGCCGATGTTATCGAGCTTCAAATTTTGAAAAGTCTCAAAAGTTGTGTGTTTGAGCACTTAAAGTACTATTTTTCTTTGAAATTCAACATCATGCAATCATGATGTGTTGTGACATCTTCAAAATCTCGTCGAGCTGATTAATTGGACACTTTGTTTAACAAATTTGGTACTCATTTGCCGAAGTTATCGAGCTTCAAAGTTTGAAAAGTCAAAAAAGTTATGTGTTGAACACATAAAGTACTATTTTTCTTGGAAATTGAACATCATGCAATCATGATGTGTTGTGACATCTTCAAAATCTCGTCGAGCTGATTAATTGGACACTTTGTTTAACAAATTTGGTACTCATTTGCCGATGTTATCGAGCTTCAAATTTTGAAAAGTCTCAAAAGTTGTGTGTTTGAGCACTTAAAGTACTATTTTTCTTTGAAATTCAACATCATGCAATCATGATGTGTTGTAACATCTTCAAAATCTCGTCGAGCTGAATAACTTGACACTTTGTTTAACAAATTTGGTCCTCATTTGCCGAAGTTATCGAGCTTCAAATTTTGAAAAGTCACAAAAGTTGTGTGTTTGATCACTTAAAGTACTATTTTTCTTGGAATTTTAACAAGATGCAATCATGATGTGTTGTAACATCTTCAAAATCTCGTCGAGCTGAGTAATTTGACACTTTGTTTAACAAATTTGATCCTCATTTGCCGAAGTTAACGAGCTTCAAATTTTGAAAAGTCACAAAAGTTGTGTGTTTGAGCTCATAAAGTACTATTTTTCTTGGAAATTCAACAAGATGCAATCATGAAGAGTTGTAACATTTTCAAAATCTCGTCGAGCTGAGTAATTTGACACTTTGTTTAACAAATTTGATCCTCATTTGCCGAATTTATCTAGCTACAAATTTTGAAAAGTCACAAAAGTTGTGTGTTTTAGCACAAAAAGTACTAATTTTCTTGGAAATTCAACAAGATGCAATCATGATGTGTTGTGACATCTTCAAAATCTCGTCGAGCTGATTAATTGGACACTTTCTTTAACAAATTTGATCCTCATTTGCCGAAGTTAACGAGCTTCAAATTTTGAAAAGTCACAAAAGTTGTGTGTTTGAGCACTTAAAGTACTATTTTCTTGGAAATTCAACAAGATGCAATCATGATGTGTTGTAACATCTTCAAAATCTCGTCGAGCTGAGTAATTTGACACTTTGTTTAACAAATTTGATCCTCATTTGCCGAAGTTATCGAGCTACTAAGTTTGAAAAGTGAAAAAAGTTGTGTGATTGAGCACTTAAAGTACTATTTTTCTTTGAAATTCAAAATCATGCAATCATGATGTGTTGTGACATCTTCAAAATCTCGTCGAGCTGATTAATTGGACACTTTCTTTAACAAATTTGATACTCATTTGCCGAAGTTATCGAGCTTCAAAGTTTGAAAAGTCACAAAAGTTATGTGTTGAACACATAAAGTACTATTTTTCTTGGAAATTGAACATCATGCAATCATGATGTGTTGTGACATGTTCAAAATCTCGTCGAGCTGATTAATTGGACACTTTGTTTAACAAATTTGGTACTCATTTGCCGATGTTATCGAGCTTCAAATTTTGAAAAGTCTCAAAAGTTGTGTGTTTGAGCACATAAAGTACTATTTTTCTTGGAAATTCAACAAGATGCAATCATGATGTGTTGTAACATCTTCAAAATCACGTCGAGCTGAATAACTTGACACTTTGTTTAACAAATTTGGTCCTCATTTGCCGAAGTTATCGAGCTTCAAATTTTGAAAAGTCACAAAAGTTGTGTGTTTGAGCACTTAAAGTACTATTTTTCTTGGAATTTTAACAAGATGCAATCATGATGTGTTGTAACATCTTCAAAATCTCGTCGAGCTGAGTAATTTGACACTTTGTTTAACAAATTTGATCCTCATTTGCCGAAGTTAACGAGCTTCAAATTTTGAAAAGTCACAAAAGTTGTGTGTTTGAGCTCATAAAGTACTATTTTTCTTGGAAATTCAACAAGATGCAATCATGAAGAGTTGTAACATTTTCAAAATCTCGTCGAGCTGAGTAATTTGACACTTTGTTTAACAAATTTGATCCTCATTTGCCGAATTTATCTAGCTACAAATTTTGAAAAGTCACAAAAGTTGTGTGTTTTAGCACAAAAAGTACTAATTTTCTTGGAAATTCAACAAGATGCAATCATGAAGAGTTGTAACATTTTCAAAATCTCGTCGAGCTGATTAATTGGACACTTTCTTTAACAAATTTGATCCTCATTTGCCGAAGTTAACGAGCTTCAAATTTTGAAAAGTCACAAAAGTTGTGTGTTTGAGCACTTAAAGTACTATTTTCTTGGAAATTCAACAAGATGCAATCATGATGTGTTGTAACATCTTCAAAATCTCGTCGAGCTGAGTAATTTGACACTTTGTTTAACAAATTTGATCCTCATTTGCCGAAGTTATCGAGCTACTAAGTTTGAAAAGTGAAAAAAGTTGTGTGATTGAGCACTTAAAGTACTATTTTTCTTTGAAATTCAAAATCATGCAATCATGATGTGTTGTGACATCTTCAAAATCTCGTCGAGCTGATTAATTGGACACTTTCTTTAACAAATTTGATACTCATTTGCCGAAGTTATCGAGCTTCAAAGTTTGAAAAGTCACAAAAGTTATGTGTTGAACACATAAAGTACTATTTTTCTTGGAAATTGAACATCATGCAATCATGATGTGTTGTGACATGTTCAAAATCTCGTCGAGCTGATTAATTGGACACTTTGTTTAACAAATTTGGTACTCATTTGCCGATGTTATCGAGCTTCAAATTTTGAAAAGTCTCAAAAGTTGTGTGTTTGAGCACTTAAAGTACTATTTTTCTTTGAAATTCAACATCATGCAATCATGATGTGTTGTGACATCTTCAAAATCTCGTCGAGCTGATTAATTGGACACTTTGTTTAACAAATTTGGTACTCATTTGCCGAAGTTATCGAGCTTCACAGTTTGAAAAGTCAAAAAAGTTGTGTGTTGAACACATAAAGTACTATTTTTCTTGGAAATTCAACAAGATGCAATTATGATGTGTTGTAACATCTTCAAAATCTCGTCGAGCTGAATAACTTGACACTTTGTTTAACAAATTTGGTCCTCATTTGCCGAAGTTATCGAGCTTCAAATTTTGAAAAGTCACAAAAGTTGTGTGTTTGAGCACTTAAAGTACTATTTTTCTTGGAATTTTAACAAGATGCAATCATGATGTGTTGTAACATCTTCAAAATCTCGTCGAGCTGAGTAATTTGACACTTTGTTTAACAAATTTGGTCCTCATTTGCCGAAGTTAACGAGCTTCAAATTTTGAAAAGTCACAAAAGTTGTGTGTTTGAGCACTTAAAGTACTATTTTTCTTGGAATTTCAACAAGATGCAATTATGATGTGTTGTAACATCTTCAAAATCACGTCGAGCTGAATAACTTGACACTTTGTTTAACAAATTTGGTCCTCATTTGCCGAAGTTATCGAGCTTCAAATTTTGAAAAGTCACAAAAGTTGTGTGTTTGAGCACTTAAAGTACTATTTTTCTTGGAATTTCAACAAGATGCAATTATGATGTGTTGTAACATCTTCAAAATCACGTCGAGCTGAATAACTTGACACTTTGTTTAACAAATTTGGTCCTCATTTGCCGAAGTTAACGAGCTTCAAATTTTGAAAAGTCACAAAAGTTGTGTGTTTGAGCACATAAAGTACTATTTTTCTTGGAAATTCAAGAAGATGCAATCATGATGTGTTGTAACATCTTCAAAATCTCGTCGAGCTGAGTAACTTGACACTTTGTTTAACAAATTTGATCCTCATTTGCCGAAGTTAACGAGCTTCAAATTTTGAAAAGTCACAAAAGTTGTGTGTTTGAGCACATAAAGTACTATTTTTCTTGGAAATTCAAGAAGATGCAATCATGATGTGTTGTAACATCTTCAAAATCTCGTCGAGCTGAGTAACTTGACACTTTGTTTAACAAATTTGGTCCTCATTTGCCGAAGTTAACGAGCTTCAAATTTTGAAAAGTCACAAAAGTTGTGTGTTTGAGCACATAAAGTACTATTTTTCTTGGAAATTCAACAAGATGCAATCATGAAGTGTTGTAACATTTTCAAAATCTCGTCGAGCTGAGTAATTTGACACTTTGTTTAACAAATTTGATCCTCATTTGCCGAAGTTATCGAGCTTCAAATTTTGAAAAGTCACAAAAGTTGTGTGTTTGAGCACTTAAAGTACTATTTTTCTTGGAATTTTAACAAGATGCAATCATGATGTGTTGTAACATCTTCAAAATCTCGTCGAGCTGAGTAATTTGACACTTTGTTTAACAAATTTGATCCTCATTTGTCGAATTTATCTAGCTACAAATTTTGAAAAGTCACAAAAGTTGTGTGTTTGAGCACATAAAGTACTATTTTTCTTGGAAATTCAACAAGATGCAATCATGAAGTGTTGTAACATTTTCAAAATCTCGTCGAGCTGAGTAATTTGACACTTTGTTTAACAAATTTGATCCTCATTTGCCGAAGTTATCGAGCTTCAAATTTTGAAAAGTCACAAAAGTTGTGTGTTTTAGCACATAAAGTACTAATTTTCTTGGAATTTCAACAAGATGCAATCATGATGTGTTGTAACATCTTCAAAATCTCGTCGAGCTGAATAACTTGACCCTTTGTATAACAAATTTGGTTCTCATTTGCCGAAGTTATCGAGCTTCAAATTTTGAAAAGTCACAAAAGTTGTGTGTTTGAGCACTTAAAGTACTATTTTTCTTGGAAATTCAACAAGATGCAATCATGATGTGTTGTAACATCTTCAAAATCACGTCGAGCTGAATAACTTGACACTTTGTTTAACAAATTTGGTCCTCATTTGCCGAAGTTATCGAGCTTCAAATTTTGAAAAGTCACAAAAGTTGTGTGTTTGAGCACTTAAAGTACTATTTTTCTTGGAATTTTAACAAGATGCAATCATGATGTGTTGTAACATCTTCAAAATCTCGTCGAACTGAGTAATTTGACACTTTGTTTAACAAATTTGATCCTCATTTGCCGAAGTTAACGAGCTTCAAATTTTGAAAAGTCACAAAAGTTGTGTGTTTGAGCTCATAAAGTACTATTTTTCTTGGAAATTCAACAAGATGCAATCATGAAGAGTTGTAACATTTTCAAAATCTCGTCGAGCTGAGTAATTTGACACTTTGTTTAACAAATTTGATCCTCATTTGCCGAATTTATCTAGCTACAAATTTTGAAAAGTCACAAAAGTTGTGTGTTTTAGCACAAAAAGTACTAATTTTCTTGGAAATTCAACAAGATGCAATCATGATGTGTTGTGACATCTTCAAAATCTCGTCGAGCTGATTAATTGGACACTTTGTTTAACAAATTTGGTACTCATTTGCCGATGTTATCGAGCTTCAAATTTTGAAAAGTCTCAAAAGTTGTGTGTTTGAGCACTTAAAGTACTATTTTTCTTTGAAATTCAACATCATGCAATCATGATGTGTTGTGACATCTTCAAAATCTCGTCGAGCTGATTAATTGGACACTTTGTTTAACAAATTTGGTCCTCATTTGCCGAAGTTAACGAGCTTCAAATTTTGAAAAGTCACAAAAGTTGTGTGTTTGAGCACATAAAGTACTATTTTTCTTGGAAATTCAACAAGATGCAATCATGATGTGTTGTAACATCTTCAAAATCTCGTCGAGCTGAGTAACTTGACACTTTGTTTAACAAATTTGATCCTCATTTGCCGAAGTTATCGAGCTACTAAATTTGAAAAGTGAAAAAAGTTGTGAGTTTGAGCACATAAAGTACTATTTTTCTTGGAAATTCAACAAGATGCAATCATGATGTGTAGTAACATCTTCAAAATCTCGTCGAGCTGAGTAATTTGACACTTTGTTTAACAAATTTGATCCTCATTTGCCGAAGTTAACGAGCTTCAAATTTTGAAAAGTCACAAAAGTTGTGTGTTTGAGCACATAAAGTACTATTTTTCTTGGAAATTCAACAAGATGCAATCATGATGTGTTGTAACATCTTCAAAATCTCGTCGAGCTGAGTAAATTGACACTTTGTTTAACAAATTTGGTCCTCATTTGCCGAAGTTATCGAGCTTCAAATTTTGAAAAGTCACAAAAGTTGTGTGTTTGAGCACTTAAAGTACTATTTTTCTTGGAATTTTAACAAGATGCAATCATGATGTGTTGTAACATCTTCAAAATCTCGTCGAGCTGAGTAATTTGACACTTTGTTTAACAAATTTGATCCTCATTTGCCGAAGTTAACGAGCTTCAAATTTTGAAAAGTCACAAAAGTTGTGTGTTTTAGCACAAAAAGTACTAATTTTCTTGGAAATTCAACAAGATGCAATCATGATGTGTTGTAACATCTTCAAAATCTCGTCGAGCTGAGTAAATTGACACTTTGTTTAAAAAATTTGATCCTCATTTGCCGAAGTTATTGAGCTACAAATTTTGAAAAGTCACAAAAGTTGTGTGTTTGAGCACTTAAAGTACTATTTTCTTGGAAATTCAACAAGATGCAATCATGTGTAGTAACATCTTCAAAATCTCGTCGAGCTGAGTAATTTGACACTTTGTTTAACAAATTTGATCCTCATTTGCCGAAGTTAACGAGCTTCAAATTTTGAAAAGTCACAAAAGTTGTGTGTTTGAGCACATAAAGTACTATTTTTCTTGGAAATTCAACAAGATGCAATCATGATGTGTTGTAACATCTTCAAAATCTCGTCGAGCTGAGTAACTTGACACTTTGTTTAACAAATTTGATCCTCATTTGCCGAAGTTAACGAGCTTCAAATTTTGAAAAGTCACAAAAGTTGTGTGTTTGAGCACTTAAAGTACTATTTTTCTTGGAAATTCAACAAGATGCAATCATGATGTGTTGTAACATCTTCAAAATCTCGTCGAGCTGAGTAATTTGACACTTTGTTTAACAAATTTGATCCTCATTTGCCGAAGTTAACGAGCTTCAAATTTTGAAAAGTCACAAAAGTTGTGTGTTTGAGCACATAAAGTACTATTTTTCTTGGAAATTCAACAAGATGCAATCATGATGTGTTGTAACATCTTCAAAATCTCGTCGAGCTGAGTAACTTGACACTTTGTTTAACAAATTTGATCCTCATTTGCCGAAGTTATCGAGCTACTAAATTTGAAAAGTGAAAAAAGTTGTGAGTTTGAGCACATAAAGTACTATTTTTCTTGGAAATTCAACAAGATGCAATCATGATGTGTAGTAACATCTTCAAAATCTCGTCGAGCTGAGTAATTTGACACTTTGTTTAACAAATTTGATCCTCATTTGCCGAAGTTAACGAGCTTCAAATTTTGAAAAGTCACAAAAGTTGTGTGTTTGAGCACATAAAGTACTATTTTTCTTGGAAATTCAACAAGATGCAATCATGATGTGTTGTAACATCTTCAAAATCTCGTCGAGCTGAGTAAATTGACACTTTGTTTAACAAATTTGGTCCTCATTTGCCGAAGTTATCGAGCTTCAAATTTTGAAAAGTCACAAAAGTTGTGTGTTTGAGCACGTAAAGTACTATTTTTCTTGGAATTTTAACAAGATGCAATCATGATGTGTTGTAACATCTTCAAAATCTCGTCGAGCTGAGTAATTTGACACTTTGTTTAACAAATTTGATCATCATTTGCCGAAGTTATTGAGCTACAAATTTTGAAAAGTCACAAAAGTTGTGTGTTTGAGCACTTAAAGTACTATTTTCTTGGAAATTCAACAAGATGCAATCATGTGTAGTAACATCTTCAAAATCTCGTCGAGCTGAGTAATTTGACACTTTGTTTAACAAATTTGATCCTCATTTGCCGAAGTTAACGAGCTTCAAATTTTGAAAAGTCACAAAAGTTGTGTGTTTGAGCACATAAAGTACTATTTTTCTTGGAAATTCAACAAGATGCAATCATGATGTGTTGTAACATCTTCAAAATCTCGTCGAGCTGAGTAACTTGACACTTTGTTTAACAAATTTGATCCTCATTTGCCGAAGTTAACGAGCTTCAAATTTTGAAAAGTCACAAAAGTTGTGTGTTTGAGCACATAAAGTACTATTTTTCTTGGAAATTCAACAAGATGCAATCATGATGTGTTGTAACATCTTCAAAATCTCGTCGAGCTGAGTAAATTGACACTTTGTTTAAAAAATTTGATCCTCATTTGCCGAAGTTATTGAGCTACAAATTTTGAAAAGTCACAAAAGTTGTGTGTTTGAGCACTTAAAGTACTATTTTCTTGGAAATTCAACAAGATGCAATCATGATGTGTTGTAACATCTTCAAAATCTCGTCGAGCTGAGTAAATTGACACTTTGTTTAAAAAATTTGATCCTCATTTGCCGAAGTTATTGAGCTACAAATTTTGAAAAGTCACAAAAGTTGTGTGTTTGAGCACTTAAAGTACTATTTTCTTGGAAATTCAACAAGATGCAATCATGTGTAGTAACATCTTCAAAATCTCGTCGAGCTGAGTAATTTGACACTTTGTTTAACAAATTTGATCCTCATTTGCCGAAGTTAACGAGCTTCAAATTTTGAAAAGTCACAAAAGTTGTGTGTTTGAGCACTTAAAGTACTATTTTCTTGGAAATTCAACAAGATGCAATCATGATGTGTAGTAACATCTTCAAAATCTCGTCGAGCTGAGTAAATTGACACTTTGTTTAAAAAATTTGATCCTCATTTGCCGAAGTTATTGAGCTACAAATTTTGAAAAGTCACAAAAGTTGTGTGTTTGAGCACTTAAAGTACTATTTTCTTGGAAATTCAACAAGATGCAATCATGATGTGTTGTAACATCTTCAAAATCTCGTCGAGCTGAGTAAATTGACACTTTGTTTAAAAAATTTGATCCTCATTTGCCGAAGTTATTGAGCTACAAATTTTGAAAAGTCACAAAAGTTGTGTGTTTGAGCACTTAAAGTACTATTTTCTTGGAAATTCAACAAGATGCAATCATGTGTAGTAACATCTTTAAAATCTCGTCGAGCTGAGTAATTTGACACTTTGTTTAACAAATTTGATCCTCATTTGCCGAAGTTAACGAGCTTCAAATTTTGAAAAGTCACAAAAGTTGCGTGTTTGAGCACATAAAGTACTATTTTTCTTGGAAATTCAACAAGATGCAATCATGATGTGTTGTAACATCTTCAAAATCTCGTCGAGCTGAGTAACTTGACACTTTGTTTAACAAATTTGATCCTCATTTGCCGAAGTTAACGAGCTTCAAATTTTGAAAAGTCACAAAAGTTGTGTGTTTGAGCACATAAAGTACTATTTTTCTTGGAAATTCAACAAGATGCAATCATGATGTGTTGTAACATCTTCAAAATCTCGTCGAGCTGAGTAACTTGACACTTTGTTTAACAAATTTGATCCTCATTTGCCGAAGTTATCGAGCTACTAAATTTGAAAAGTGAAAAAAGTTGTGAGTTTGAGCACATAAAGTACTATTTTTCTTGGAAATTCAACAAGATGCAATCATGATGTGTAGTAACATCTTCAAAATCTCGTCGAGCTGAGTAATTTGACACTTTGTTTAACAAATTTGATCCTCATTTGCCGAAGTTAACGAGCTTCAAATTTTGAAAAGTCACAAAAGTTGTGTGTTTGAGCACATAAAGTACTATTTTTCTTGGAATTTTAACAAGATGCAATCATGATGTGTTGTAACATCTTCAAAATCTCGTCGAGCTGAGTAATTTGACACTTTGTTTAACAAATTTGATCCTCATTTGCCGAAGTTAACGAGCTTCAAATTTTGAAAAGTCACAAAAGTTGTGTGTTTTAGCACAAAAAGTACTAATTTTCTTGGAAATTCAACAAGATGCAATCATGATGTGTTGTAACATCTTCAAAATCTCGTCGAGCTGAGTAAATTGACACTTTGTTTAAAAAATTTGATCCTCATTTGCCGAAGTTATTGAGCTACAAATTTTGAAAAGTCACAAAAGTTGTGTGTTTGAGCACTTAAAGTACTATTTTTCTTGGAATTTTAACAAGATGCAATCATGATGTGTTGTAACATCTTCAAAATCTCGTCGAGCTGAGTAATTTGACACTTTGTTTAACAAATTTGATCCTCATTTGCCGAAGTTAACGAGCTTCAAATTTTGAAAAGTCACAAAAGTTGTGTGTTTTAGCACTTAAAGTACTATTTTCTTGGAAATTCAACAAGATGCAATCATGATGTGTTGTAACATCTTCAAAATCTCGTCGAGCTGAGTAAATTGACACTTTGTTTAAAAAATTTGATCCTCATTTGCCGAAGTTAACGAGCTTCAAATTTTGAAAAGTCACAAAAGTTGTGTGTTTGAGCACATAAAGTACTATTTTTCTTGGAAATTCAACAAGATGCAATCATGATGTGTTGTAACATCTTCAAAATCTCGTCGAGCTGAGTAACTTGACACTTTGTTTAACAAATTTGATCCTCATTTGCCGAAGTTATCGAGCTACTAAATTTGAAAAGTGAAAAAAGTTGTGAGTTTGAGCACATAAAGTACTATTTTTCTTGGAAATTCAACAAGATGCAATCATGATGTGTAGTAACATCTTCAAAATCTCGTCGAGCTGAGTAATTTGACACTTTGTTTAACAAATTTGATCCTCATTTGCCGAAGTTAACGAGCTTCAAATTTTGAAAAGTCACAAAAGTTGTGTGTTTGAGCACATAAAGTACTATTTTTCTTGGAAATTCAACAAGATGCAATCATGATGTGTTGTAACATCTTCAAAATCTCGTCGAGCTGAGTAAATTGACACTTTGTTTAAAAAATTTGATCCTCATTTGCCGAAGTTATTGAGCTACAAATTTTGAAAAGTCACAAAAGTTGTGTGTTTGAGCACTTAAAGTACTATTTTCTTGGAAATTCAACAAGATGCAATCATGATGTGTAGTAACATCTTCAAAATCTCGTCGAGCTGAGTAAATTGACACTTTGTTTAAAAAATTTGATCCTCATTTGCCGAAGTTATTGAGCTACAAATTTTGAAAAGTCACAAAAGTTGTGTGTTTGAGCACTTAAAGTACTATTTTCTTGGAAATTCAACAAGATGCAATCATGATGTGTTGTAACATCTTCAAAATCTCGTCGAGCTGAGTAAATTGACACTTTGTTTAAAAAATTTGATCCTCATTTGCCGAAGTTATTGAGCTACAAATTTTGAAAAGTCACAAAAGTTGTGTGTTTGAGCACTTAAAGTACTATTTTCTTGGAAATTCAACAAGATGCAATCATGTGTAGTAACATCTTCAAAATCTCGTCGAGCTGAGTAATTTGACACTTTGTTTAACAAATTTGATCCTCATTTGCCGAAGTTAACGAGCTTCAAATTTTGAAAAGTCACAAAAGTTGTGTGTTTGAGCACATAAAGTACTATTTTTCTTGGAAATTCAACAAGATGCAATCATGATGTGTTGTAACATCTTCAAAATCTCGTCGAGCTGAGTAACTTGACACTTTGTTTAACAAATTTGATCCTCATTTGCCGAAGTTAACGAGCTTCAAATTTTGAAAAGTCACAAAAGTTGTGTGTTTGAGCACATAAAGTACTATTTTTCTTGGAAATTCAACAAGATGCAATCATGATGTGTTGTAACATCTTCAAAATCTCGTCGAGCTGAGTAACTTGACACTTTGTTTAACAAATTTGATCCTCATTTGCCGAAGTTATCGAGCTACTAAATTTGAAAAGTGAAAAAAGTTGTGAGTTTGAGCACATAAAGTACTATTTTTCTTGGAAATTCAACAAGATGCAATCATGATGTGTAGTAACATCTTCAAAATCTCGTCGAGCTGAGTAATTTGACACTTTGTTTAACAAATTTGATCCTCATTTGCCGAAGTTAACGAGCTTCAAATTTTGAAAAGTCACAAAAGTTGTGTGTTTGAGCACATAAAGTACTATTTTTCTTGGAAATTCAACAAGATGCAATCATGATGTGTTGTAACATCTTCAAAATCACGTCGAGCTGAATAACTTGACACTTTGTTTAACAAATTTGGTACTCATTTGCCGAAGTTATCGAGCTTCAAATTTTGAAAAGTCACAAAAGTTGTGTGTTTGAGCACTTAAAGTACTATTTTTCTTGGAAATTCAACAAGATGCAATCATGATGTGTTGTAACATCTTCAAAATCACGTCGAGCTGAATAACTTGACACTTTGTTTAACAAATTTGGTACTCATTTGCCGAAGTTATCGAGCTTCAAATTTTGAAAAGTCACAAAAGTTGTGTGTTTGAGCACTTAAAGTACTATTTTTCTTTGAAATTCAACATCATGCAATCATGATGTGTTGTGACATCTTCAAAATCTCGTCGAGCTGATTAATTGGACACTTTGTTTAACAAATTTGGTACTCATTTGCCGAAGTTATCGAGCTTCAAATTTTGAAAAGTCACAAAAGTTGTGTGTTTGAGCACTTAAAGTACTATTTTTCTTGGAATTTTAACAAGATGCAATCATGATGTGTTGTAACATCTTCAAAATCTCGTCGAGCTGAGTAATTTGACACTTTGTTTAACAAATTTGATCCTCATTTGCCGAAGTTAACGAGCTTCAAATTTTGAAAAGTCACAAAAGTTGTGTGTTTGAGCACATAAAGTACTATTTTTCTTGGAAATTCAACAAGATGCAATCATGATGTGTAGTAACATCTTCAAAATCTCGTCGAGCTGAGTAATTTGACACTTTGTTTAACAAATTTGATCCTCATTTGCCGAAGTTAACGAGCTTCAAATTTTGAAAAGTCACAAAAGTTGTGTGTTTGAGCACATAAAGTACTATTTTTCTTGGAAATTCAACAAGATGCAATCATGATGTGTTGTAACATCTTCAAAATCTCGTCGAGCTGAGTAACTTGACACTTTGTTTAACAAATTTGATCCTCATTTGCCGAAGTTATCGAGCTACTAAATTTGAAAAGTGAAAAAAGTTGTGAGTTTGAGCACATAAAGTACTATTTTTCTTGGAAATTCAACAAGATGCAATCATGATGTGTAGTAACATCTTCAAAATCTCGTCGAGCTGAGTAATTTGACACTTTGTTTAACAAATTTGATCCTCATTTGCCGAAGTTAACGAGCTTCAAATTTTGAAAAGTCACAAAAGTTGTGTGTTTGAGCACATAAAGTACTATTTTTCTTGGAAATTCAACAAGATGCAATCATGATGTGTTGTAACATCTTCAAAATCACGTCGAGCTGAATAACTTGACACTTTGTTTAACAAATTTGGTACTCATTTGCCGAAGTTATCGAGCTTCAAATTTTGAAAAGTCACAAAAGTTGTGTGTTTGAGCACTTAAAGTACTATTTTTCTTGGAAATTCAACAAGATGCAATCATGATGTGTTGTAACATCTTCAAAATCACGTCGAGCTGAATAACTTGACACTTTGTTTAACAAATTTGGTACTCATTTGCCGAAGTTATCGAGCTTCAAATTTTGAAAAGTCACAAAAGTTGTGTGTTTGAGCACTTAAAGTACTATTTTTCTTTGAAATTCAACATCATGCAATCATGATGTGTTGTGACATCTTCAAAATCTCGTCGAGCTGATTAATTGGACACTTTGTTTAACAAATTTGGTACTCATTTGCCGAAGTTATCGAGCTTCAAATTTTGAAAAGTCACAAAAGTTGTGTGTTTGAGCACTTAAAGTACTATTTTTCTTGGAATTTTAACAAGATGCAATCATGATGTGTTGTAACATCTTCAAAATCTCGTCGAGCTGAGTAATTTGACACTTTGTTTAACAAATTTGATCCTCATTTGCCGAAGTTAACGAGCTTCAAATTTTGAAAAGTCACAAAAGTTGTGTGTTTGAGCACTTAAAGTACTATTTTCTTGGAAATTCAACAAGATGCAATCATGATGTGTTGTGACATCTTCAAAATCTCGTCGAGCTGATTAATTGGACACTTTGTTTAACAAATTTGGTACTCATTTGCCGAAGTTATCGAGCTTCACAGTTTGAAAAGTCAAAAAAGTTGTGTGTTGAACACATAAAGTACTATTTTTCTTGGAAATTCAACAAGATGCAATTATGATGTGTTGTAACATCTTCAAAATCACGTCGAGCTGAATAACTTGACACTTTGTTTAACAAATTTGGTCCTCATTTGCCGAAGTTATCGAGCTTCAAATTTTGAAAAGTCACAAAAGTTGTGTGTTTGAGCACTTAAAGTACTATTTTTCTTGGAATTTTAACAAGATGCAATTATGATGTGTTGTAACATCTTCAAAATCTCGTCGAGCTGAATAACTTGACACTTTGTTTAACAAATTTGGTCCTCATTTTCCGAAGTTATCGAGCTTCAAATTTTGAAAAGTCACAAAAGTTGTGTGTTTGAGCACTTAAAGTACTATTTTTCTTGGAATTTTAACAAGATGCAATTATGATGTGTTGTAACATCTTCAAAATCTCGTCGAGCTGAATAACTTGACACTTTGTTTAACAAATTTGGTCCTCATTTTCCGAAGTTATCGAGCTTCAAATTTTGAAAAGTCACAAAAGTTGTGTGTTTGAGCACTTAAAGTACTATTTTTCTTTGAAATTCAACATCATGCAATCATGATGTGTTGTGACATCTTCAAAATCTCGTCGAGCTGATTAATTGGACACTTTGTTTAACAAATTTGGTACTCATTTGCCGAAGTTATCGAGCTTCAAATTTTGAAAAGTCACAAAAGTTGTGTGTTTGAGCACTTAAAGTACTATTTTTCTTGGAATTTTAACAAGATGCAATTATGATGTGTTGTAACATCTTCAAAATCTCGTCGAGCTGAATAACTTGACACTTTGTTTAACAAATTTGGTCCTCATTTGCCGAAGTTATCGAGCTTCAAATTTTGAAAAGTCACAAAAGTTGTGTGTTTGAGCACTTAAAGTACTATTTTTCTTGGAAATTCAACAAGATGCAATCATGATGTGTTGTAACATCTTCAACATCACGTCGAGCTGAATAACTTGACACTTTGTTTAACAAATTTGGTCCTCATTTGCCGAAGTTATCGAGCTTCAAATTTTGAAAAGTCACAAAAGTTGTGTGTTTGAGCACTTAAAGTACTATTTTTCTTGGAATTTTAACAAGATGCAATTATGATGTGTTGTAACATCTTCAAAATCTCGTCGAGCTGAATAACTTGACACTTTGTTTAACAAATTTGGTTCTCATTTTCCGAAGTTATCGAGCTTCAAATTTTGAAAAGTCACAAAAGTTGTGTGTTTGAGCACTTAAAGTACTATTTTTCTTTGAAATTCAACATCATGCAATCATGATGTGTTGTGACATCTTCAAAATCTCGTCGAGCTGATTAATTGGACACTTTGTTTAACAAATTTGGTACTCATTTGCCGAAGTTATCGAGCTTCAAATTTTGAAAAGTCACAAAAGTTGTGTGTTTGAGCACTTAAAGTACTATTTTTCTTGGAATTTTAACAAGATGCAATTATGATGTGTTGTAACATCTTCAAAATCTCGTCGAGCTGAATAACTCGACACTTTGTTTAACAAATTTGGTCCTCATTTTCCGAAGTTATCGAGCTTCAAATTTTGAAAAGTCACAAAAGTTGTGTGTTTGAGCACTTAAAGTACTATTTTTCTTTGAAATTCAACATCATGCAATCATGATGTGTTGTGACATCTTCAAAATCTCGTCGAGCTGATTAATTGGACACTTTGTTTAACAAATTTGGTACTCATTTGCCGAAGTTATCGAGCTTCAAATTTTGAAAAGTCACAAAAGTTGTGTGTTTGAGCACTTAAAGTACTATTTTTCTTGGAATTTTAACAAGATGCAATTATGATGTGTTGTAACATCTTCAAAATCTCGTCGAGCTGAATAACTTGACACTTTGTTTAACAAATTTGGTCCTCATTTGCCGAAGTTATCGAGCTTCAAATTTTGAAAAGTCACAAAAGTTGTGTGTTTGAGCACTTAAAGTACTATTTTTCTTGGAATTTTAACAAGATGCAATCATGATGTGTTGTAACATCTTCAAAATCTCGTCGAGCTGAGTAATTTGACACTTTGTTTAACAAATTTGATCCTCATTTGCCGAAGTTAACGAGCTTCAAATTTTGAAAAGTCACAAAAGTTGTGTGTTTTAGCACAAAAAGTACTAATTTTCTTGGAAATTCAACAAGATGCAATAATGATGTGTAGTAACATCTTCAAAATCTCGTCGAGCTGAGTAATTTGACACTTTGTTTAACAAATTTGATCCTCATTTGCCGAAGTTATCGAGCTACAAATTTTGAAAAGTCACTAAAGTTGTGTGTTTTAGCACATAAAGTACTAATTTTCTTGGAAATTCAACAAGATGCAATCATGATGTGTTGTAAGATCTTCAAAATCTCGTCGAGCTGAGTAATTTGACACTTTGTTTAACAAATTTGATCCTCATTTGCCGAAGTTATTGAGCTACAAATTTTGAAAAGTCACAAAAGTTGTGTGTTTGAGCACTTAAAGTACTATTTTCTTGGAAATTCAACAAGATGCAATCATGATGTGTTGTAACATCTTCAAAATCTCGTCGAGCTGAGTAAATTGACACTTTGTTTAAAAAATTTGATCCTCATTTGCCGAAGTTATTGAGCTACAAATTTTGAAAAGTCACAAAAGTTGTGTGTTTGAGCACTTAAAGTACTATTTTCTTGGAAATTCAACAAGATGCAATCATGTGTAGTAACATCTTCAAAATCTCGTCGAGCTGAGTAATTTGACACTTTGTTTAACAAATTTGATCCTCATTTGCCGAAGTTAACGAGCTTCAAATTTTGAAAAGTCACAAAAGTTGTGTGTTTGAGCACATAAAGTACTATTTTTCTTGGAAATTCAACAAGATGCAATCATGATGTGTTGTAACATCTTCAAAATCTCGTCGAGCTGAGTAACTTGACACTTTGTTTAACAAATTTGATCCTCATTTGCCGAAGTTAACGAGCTTCAAATTTTGAAAAGTCACAAAAGTTGTGTGTTTGAGCACATAAAGTACTATTTTTCTTGGAAATTCAACAAGATGCAATCATGATGTGTTGTAACATCTTCAAAATCTCGTCGAGCTGAGTAACTTGACACTTTGTTTAACAAATTTGATCCTCATTTGCCGAAGTTATCGAGCTACTAAATTTGAAAAGTGAAAAAAGTTGTGAGTTTGAGCACATAAAGTACTATTTTTCTTGGAAATTCAACAAGATGCAATCATGATGTGTAGTAACATCTTCAAAATCTCGTCGAGCTGAGTAATTTGACACTTTGTTTAACAAATTTGATCCTCATTTGCCGAAGTTATCGAGCTACAAATTTTGAAAAGTCACTAAAGTTGTGTGTTTTAGCACATAAAGTACTAATTTTCTTGGAAATTCAACAAGATGCAATCATGATGTGTTGTAAGATCTTCAAAATCTCGTCGAGCTGAGTAATTTGACACTTTGTTTAACAAATTTGATCCTCATTTGCCGAAGTTATCGAGCTACTAAGTTTGAAAAGTGAAAAAAGTTGTGTGATTGAGCACTTAAAGTACTATTTTTCTTTGAAATTCAAAATCATGCAATCATGATGTGTTGTGACATCTTCAAAATCTCGTCGAGCTGATTAATTGGACATTTTCTTTAACAAATTTGATACTCATTTGCCGAAGTTATCGAGCTACAAATTTTGAAAAGTCACAAAAGTTGTGTGTTTGAGCACTTAAAGTACTATTTTTCTTGGAAATTCAACAAGATGCAATCATGATGTGTTGTAACATCTTCAAAATCTCGTCGAGCTGAGTAATTTGACACTTTGTATAACAAATTTGGTCCTCATTTGCCGAAGTTAACGAGCTTCAAATTTTGAAAAGTCACAAAAGTTGTGTGTTTGAGCACATAAAGTACTATTTTTCTTGGAAATTCAACAAGATGCAATCATGATGTGTTGTAACATCTTCAAAATCTCGTCGAGCTGAGTAAATTGACACTTTGTTTAAAAAATTTGATCCTCATTTGCCGAAGTTATTGAGCTACAAATTTTGAAAAGTCACAAAAGTTGTGTGTTTGAGCACTTAAAGTACTATTTTCTTGGAAATTCAACAAGATGCAATCATGATGTGTAGTAACATCTTCAAAATCTCGTCGAGCTGAGTAATTTGACACTTTGTTTAACAAATTTGATCCTCATTTACCGAAGTTAACGAGCTTCAAATTTTGAAAAGTCACAAAAGTTGTGTGTTTGAGCACATAAAGTACTATTTTTCTTGGAAATTCAACAAGATGCAATCATGATGTGTTGTAACATCTTCAAAATCTCGTCGAGCTGAGTAAATTGACACTTTGTTTAAAAAATTTGATCCTCATTTGCCGAAGTTATTGAGCTACAAATTTTGAAAAGTCACAAAAGTTGTGTGTTTGAGCACTTAAAGTACTATTTTCTTGGAAATTCAACAAGATGCAATCATGATGTGTAGTAACATCTTCAAAATCTCGTCGAGCTGAGTAATTTGACACTTTGTTTAACAAATTTGATCCTCATTTGCCGAAGTTAACGAGCTTCAAATTTTGAAAAGTCACAAAAGTTGTGTGTTTGAGCACTTAAAGTACTATTTTTCTTGGAAATTCAACAAGATGCAATCATGATGTGTTGTAACATCTTCAAAATCTCGTCGAGCTGAGTAATTTGACACTTTGTATAACAAATTTGGTCCTCATTTGCCGAAGTTATCGAGCTTCAAATTTTGAAAAGTCACAAAAGTTGTGTGTTTTAGCACATAAAGTACTATTTTTCTTGGAAATTCAACAAGATGCAATCATGATGTGTTGTAACATCTTCAAAATCTCGTCGAGCTGAGTAATTTGACACTTTGTATAACAAATTTGGTCCTCATTTGCCGAAGTTATCGAGCTACAAATTTTGAAAAGTCACTAAAGTTGTGTGTTTTAGCACATAAAGTACTAATTTTCTTGGAAATTCAACAAGATGCAATCATGATGTGTTGTAAGATCTTCAAAATCTCGTCGAGCTGAGTAATTTGACACTTTGTTTAACAAATTTGATCCTCATTTGCCGAAGTTATCGAGCTTCAAATTTTGAAAAGTCACAAAAGTTGTGTGTTTTAGCACATAAAGTACTAATTTTCTTGGAAATTCAACAAGATGCAATCATGATGTGTTGTAACATCTTCAAAATCTCGTCGAGCTGAGTAATTTGACACTTTGTTTAACAAATTTGATCCTCATTTGCCGAAGTTATCGAGCTACTAAGTTTGAAAAGTGAAAAAAGTTGTGTGATTGAGCACTTAAAGTACTATTTTTCTTTGAAATTCAAAATCATGCAATCATGATGTGTTGTGACATCTTCAAAATCTCGTCGAGCTGATTAATTGGACATTTTCTTTAACAAATTTGATACTCATTTGCCGAAGTTATCGAGCTACAAATTTTGAAAAGTCACAAAAGTTGTGTGTTTGAGCACTTAAAGTACTATTTTTCTTGGAAATTCAACAAGATGCAATCATGATGTGTTGTAACATCTTCAAAATCTCGTCGAGCTGAGTAATTTGACACTTTGTATAACAAATTTGGTCCTCATTTGCCGAAGTTAACGAGCTTCAAATTTTGAAAAGTCACAAAAGTTGTGTGTTTGAGCACATAAAGTACTATTTTTCTTGGAAATTCAACAAGATGCAATCATGATGTGTTGTAACATCTTCAAAATCTCGTCGAGCTGAGTAAATTGACACTTTGTTTAAAAAATTTGATCCTCATTTGCCGAAGTTATTGAGCTACAAATTTTGAAAAGTCACAAAAGTTGTGTGTTTGAGCACTTAAAGTACTATTTTGTTGGAAATTCAACAAGATGCAATCATGATGTGTAGTAACATCTTCAAAATCTCGTCGAGCTGAGTAATTTGACACTTTGTTTAACAAATTTGATCCTCATTTGCCGAAGTTAACGAGCTTCAAATTTTGAAAAGTCACAAAAGTTGTGTGTTTGAGCACTTAAAGTACTATTTTCTTGGAAATTCAACAAGATGCAATCATGATGTGTTGTAACATCTTCAAAATCTCGTCGAGCTGAGTAATTTGACACTTTGTTTAACAAATTTGGTTCTCATTTGCCGAAGTTATCGAGCTACAAATTTTGAAAAGTCACAAAAGTTGTGTGTTTGAGCACTTAAAGTACTATTTTTCTTGGAAATTCAACAAGATGCAATCATGATGTGTTGTAACATCTTCAAAATCTCGTCGAGCTGAGTAATTTGACACTTTGTATAACAAATTTGGTCCTCATTTGCCGAAGTTATCGAGCTTCAAATTTTGAAAAGTCACAAAAGTTGTGTGTTTTAGCACATAAAGTACTATTTTTCTTGGAAATTCAACAAGATGCAATCATGATGTGTTGTAACATCTTCAAAATCTCGTCGAGCTGAGTAATTTGACACTTTGTATAACAAATTTGGTCCTCATTTGCCGAAGTTATCGAGCTTCAAATTTTGAAAAGTCACAAAAGTTGTGTGTTTTAGCACATAAAGTACTAATTTTCTTGGAAATTCAACAAGATGCAATCATGATGTGTTGTAACATCTTCAAAATCTCGTCGAGCTGAGTAATTTGACACTTTGTTTAACAAATTTGATCCTCATTTGCCGAAGTTATCGAGCTACTAAGTTTGAAAAGTGAAAAAAGTTGTGTGATTGAGCACTTAAAGTACTATTTTTCTTTGAAATTCAAAATCATGCAATCATGATGTGTTGTGACATCTTCAAAATCTCGTCGAGCTGATTAATTGGACATTTTCTTTAACAAATTTGATACTCATTTGCCGAAGTTATCGAGCTACAAATTTTGAAAAGTCACAAAAGTTGTGTGTTTGAGCACTTAAAGTACTATTTTTCTTGGAAATTCAACAAGATGCAACCATGATGTGTTGTAACATCTTCAAAATCTCGTCGAGCTGAGTAATTTGACACTTTGTATAACAAATTTGGTCCTCATTTGCCGAAGTTATCGAGCTACAAATTTTGAAAAGTCACTAAAGTTGTGTGTTTTAGCACATAAAGTACTAATTTTCTTGGAAATTCAACAAGATGCAATCATGATGTGTTGTAACATCTTCAAAATCTCGTCGAGCTGAGTAATTTGACACTTTGTTTAACAAATTTGATCCTCATTTGCCGAAGTTATCGAGTTACTAAGTTTGAAAAGTCACAAAAGTTGTGTGTTTTAGCACATAAAGTACTATTTTTCTTGGAAATTCAACAAGATGCAATCATGATGTGTTGTGACATCTTCAAAATCTCGTCGAGCTGATTAATTGGACACTTTGTATAACAAATTTGGTCCTCATTTGCCGAAGTTATCGAGCTTCAAATTTTGAAAAGTCACAAAAGTTGTGTGTTTTAGCACAAAAAGTACTAATTTTCTTGGAAATTCAACAAGATGCAATCATGATGTGTTGTGACATCTTCAAAATCTCGTCGAGCTGATTAATTGGACACTTTGTATAACAAATTTGGTCCTCATTTGCCGAAGTTATCGAGCTTCAAATTTTGAAAAGTCACAAAAGTTGTGTGTTTTAGCACAAAAAGTACTAATTTTCTTGGAAATTCAACAAGATGCAATCATGATGTGTTGTGACATCTTCAAAATCTCGTCGAGCTGATTAATTGGACACTTTGTATAACAAATTTGGTCCTCATTTGCCGAAGTTATCGAGCTTCAAATTTTGAAAAGTCACAAAAGTTGTGTGTTTGAGCACTTAAAGTACTATTTTCTTGGAAATTCAACAAGATGCAATCATGATGTGTAGTAACATCTTCAAAATCTCGTCGAGCTGAGTAATTTGACACTTTGTTTAACAAATTTGATCCTCATTTGCCGAAGTTAACGAGCTTCAAATTTTGAAAAGTCACAAAAGTTGTGTGTTTGAGCACTTAAAGTACTATTTTCTTGGAAATTCAACAAGATGCAATCATGATGTGTTGTAACATCTTCAAAATCTCGTCGAGCTGAGTAATTTGACACTTTGTTTAACAAATTTGGTTCTCATTTGCCGAAGTTATCGAGCTACAAATTTTGAAAAGTCACAAAAGTTGTGTGTTTGAGCACTTAAAGTACTATTTTTCTTGGAAATTCAACAAGATGCAATCATGATGTGTTGTAACATCTTCAAAATCTCGTCGAGCTGAGTAATTTGACACTTTGTATAACAAATTTGGTCCTCATTTGCCGAAGTTATCGAGCTTCAAATTTTGAAAAGTCACAAAAGTTGTGTGTTTTAGCACATAAACTACTATTTTTCTTGGAAATTCAACAAGATGCAATCATGATGTGTTGTAACATCTTCAAAATCTCGTCGAGCTGAGTAATTTGACACTTTGTTTAACAAATTTGATCCTCATTTGCCGAAGTTATCGAGCTACTAAGTTTGAAAAGTGAAAAAAGTTGTGTGATTGAGCACTTAAAGTACTATTTTTCTTTGAAATTCAAAATCATGCAATCATGATGTGTTGTGACATCTTCAAAATCTCGTCGAGCTGATTAATTGAACATTTTCTTTAACAAATTTGATACTCATTTGCCGAAGTTATCGAGCTACAAATTTTGAAAAGTCACAAAAGTTGTGTGTTTGAGCACATAAAGTACTATTTTTCTTGGAAATTCAACAAGATGCAATCATGATGTGTTGTAACATCTTCAAAATCTCGTCGAGCTGAGTAACTTGACACTTTGTTTAACAAATTTGATCCTCATTTGCCGAAGTTATCGAGCTACTAAATTTGAAAAGTGAAAAAAGTTGTGAGTTTGAGCACATAAAGTACTATTTTTCTTGGAAATTCAACAAGATGCAATCATGATGTGTAGTAACATCTTCAAAATCTCGTCGAGCTGAGTAATTTGACACTTTGTTTAACAAATTTGATCCTCATTTGCCGAAGTTAACGAGCTTCAAATTTTGAAAAGTCACAAAAGTTGTGTGTTTGAGCACTTAAAGTACTATTTTTCTTGGAAATTCAACAAGATGCAATCATGATGTGTTGTAACATCTTCAAAATCTCGTCGAGCTGAGTAATTTGACACTTTGTATAACAAATTTGGTCCTCATTTGCCGAAGTTATCGAGCTTCAAATTTTGAAAAGTCACAAAAGTTGTGTGTTTTAGCACATAAAGTACTATTTTTCTTGGAAATTCAACAAGATGCAATCATGATGTGTTGTAACATCTTCAAAATCTCGTCGAGCTGAGTAATTTGACACTTTGTATAACAAATTTGGTCCTCATTTGCCGAAGTTATCGAGCTACTAAGTTTGAAAAGTGAAAAAAGTTGTGTGATTGAGCACTTAAAGTACTATTTTTCTTTGAAATTCAAAATCATGCAATCATGATGTGTTGTGACATCTTCAAAATCTCGTCGAGCTGATTAATTGGACATTTTCTTTAACAAATTTGATACTCATTTGCCGAAGTTATCGAGCTACAAATTTTGAAAAGTCACGAAAGTTGTGTGTTTGAGCACTTAAAGTACTATTTTTCTTGGAAATTCAACAAGATGCAATCATGATGTGTTGTAACATCTTCAAAATCTCGTCGAGCTGAGTAATTTGACACTTTGTATAACAAATTTGGTCCTCATTTGCCGAAGTTAACGAGCTTCAAATTTTGAAAAGTCACAAAAGTTGTGTGTTTGAGCACATAAAGTACTATTTTTCTTGGAAATTCAACAAGATGCAATCATGATGTGTTGTAACATCTTCAAAATCTCGTCGAGCTGAGTAAATTGACACTTTGTTTAAAAAATTTGATCCTCATTTGCCGAAGTTATTGAGCTACAAATTTTGAAAAGTCACAAAAGTTGTGTGTTTGAGCACTTAAAGTACTATTTTCTTGGAAATTCAACAAGATGCAATCATGATGTGTAGTAACATCTTCAAAATCTCGTCGAGCTGAGTAATTTGACACTTTGTTTAACAAATTTGATCCTCATTTGCCGAAGTTAACGAGCTTCAAATTTTGAAAAGTCACAAAAGTTGTGTGTTTGAGCACTTAAAGTACTATTTTCTTGGAAATTCAACAAGATGCAATCATGATGTGTTGTAACATCTTCAAAATCTCGTCGAGCTGAGTAATTTGACACTTTGTTTAACAAATTTGATCCTCATTTGCCGAAGTTATCGAGCTTCAAATTTTGAAAAGTCACAAAAGTTGTGTGTTTTAGCACATAAAGTACTATTTTTCTTGGAAATTCAACAAGATGCAATCATGATGTGTTGTAACATCTTCAAAATCTCGTCGAGCTGAGTAATTTGACACTTTGTTTAACAAATTTGATCCTCATTTGCCGAAGTTATCGAGCTTCAAATTTTGAAAAGTCACAAAAGTTGTGTGTTTTAGCACATAAAGTACTAATTTTCTTGGAAATTCAACAAGATGCAATCATGATGTGTTGTAACATCTTCAAAATCTCGTCGAGCTGAGTAATTTGACACTTTGTTTAACAAATTTGATCCTCATTTGCCGAAGTTATCGAGCTACTAAGTTTGAAAAGTGAAAAAAGTTGTGAGTTTGAGCACATAAAGTACTATTTTTCTTGGAAATTCAACAAGATGCAATCATGATGTGTAGTAACATCTTCAAAATCTCGTCGAGCTGAGTAATTTGACACTTTGTTTAACAAATTTGATCCTCATTTACCGAAGTTAACGAGCTTCAAATTTTGAAAAGTCACAAAAGTTGTGTGTTTGAGCACATAAAGTACTATTTTTCTTGGAAATTCAACAAGATGCAATCATGATGTGTTGTAACATCTTCAAAATCTCGTCGAGCTGATAAATTGGACACTTTGTATAACAAATTTGGTCCTCATTTGCCGAAGTTATCGAGCTTCAAATTTTGAAAAGTCACAAAAGTTGTGTGTTTTAGCACAAAAAGTACTAATTTTCTTGGAAATTCAACAAGATGCAATAATGATGTGTAGTAACATCTTCAAAATTTCGTCGAGCTGAGTAAATTGACACTTTGTTTAAAAAATTTGATCCTCATTTGCCGAAGTTATTGAGCTACAAATTTTGAAAAGTCACAAAAGTTGTGTGTTTGAGCACTTAAAGTACTATTTTCTTGGAAATTCAACAAGATGCAATCATGATGTGTAGTACCATCTTCAAAATCTCGTCGAGCTGAGTAATTTGACACTTTGTTTAACAAATTTGATCCTCATTTGCCGAAGTTAACGAGCTTCAAATTTTGAAAAGTCACAAAAGTTGTGTGTTTGAGCACTTAAAGTACTATTTTCTTGGAAATTCAACAAGATGCAATCATGATGTGTAGTAACATCTTCAAAATCTCGTCGAGCTGAGTAATTTGACACTTTGTTTAACAAATTTGATCCTCATTTGCCGAAGTTAACGAGCTTCAAATTTTGAAAAGTCACAAAAGTTGTGTGTTTGAGCACTTAAAGTACAATTTTCTTGGAAATTCAACAAGATGCAATCATGATGTGTTGTAACATCTTCAAAATCTCGTCGAGCTGAGTAATTTGACACTTTGTTTAACAAATTTGGTTCTCATTTGCCGAAGTTATCGAGCTACAAATTTTGAAAAGTCACAAAAGTTGTGTGTTTGAGCACTTAAAGTACTATTTTTCTTGGAAATTCAACAAGATGCAATCATGATGTGTTGTAACATCTTCAAAATCTCGTCGAGCTGAGTAATTTGACACTTTGTATAACAAATTTGGTCCTCATTTGCCGAAGTTATCGAGCTTCAAATTTTGAAAAGTCACAAAAGTTGTGTGTTTTAGCACATAAAGTACTATTTTTCTTGGAAATTCAACAAGATGCAATCATGATGTGTTGTAACATCTTCAAAATCTCGTCGAGCTGAGTAATTTGACACTTTGTTTAACAAATTTGATCCTCATTTGCCGAAGTTATCGAGCTACTAAGTTTGAAAAGTGAAAAAAGTTGTGTGATTGAGCACTTAAAGTACTATTTTTCTTTGAAATTCAAAATCATGCAATCATGATGTGTTGTGACATCTTCAAAATCTCGTCGAGCTGATTAATTGAACATTTTCTTTAACAAATTTGATACTCATTTGCCGAAGTTATCGAGCTACAAATTTTGAAAAGTCACAAAAGTTGTGTGTTTGAGCACTTAAAGTACTATTTTTCTTGGAAATTCAACAAGATGCAATCATGATGTGTTGTAACATCTTCAAAATCTCGTCGAGCTGAGTAATTTGACACTTTGTATAACAAATTTGATCCTCATTTGCCGAAGTTATTGAGCTACAAATTTTGAAAAGTCACAAAAGTTGTGTGTTTGAGCACATAAAGTACTATTTTTCTTGGAAATTCAACAAGATGCAATCATGATGTGTTGTAACATCTTCAAAATCTCGTCGAGCTGAGTAACTTGACACTTTGTTTAACAAATTTGATCCTCATTTGCCGAAGTTATCGAGCTACTAAATTTGAAAAGTGAAAAAAGTTGTGAGTTTGAGCACATAAAGTACTATTTTTCTTGGAAATTCAACAAGATGCAATCATGATGTGTAGTAACATCTTCAAAATCTCGTCGAGCTGAGTAATTTGACACTTTGTTTAACAAATTTGATCCTCATTTGCCGAAGTTAACGAGCTTCAAATTTTGAAAAGTCACAAAAGTTGTGTGTTTGAGCACTTAAAGTACTATTTTTCTTGGAAATTCAACAAGATGCAATCATGATGTGTTGTAACATCTTCAAAATCTCGTCGAGCTGAGTAATTTGACACTTTGTATAACAAATTTGGTCCTCATTTGCCGAAGTTATCGAGCTTCAAATTTTGAAAAGTCACAAAAGTTGTGTGTTTTAGCACATAAAGTACTATTTTTCTTGGAAATTCAACAAGATGCAATCATGATGTGTTGTAACATCTTCAAAATCTCGTCGAGCTGAGTAATTTGACACTTTGTATAACAAATTTGGTCCTCATTTGCCGAAGTTATCGAGCTACTAAGTTTGAAAAGTGAAAAAAGTTGTGTGATTGAGCACTTAAAGTACTATTTTTCTTTGAAATTCAAAATCATGCAATCATGATGTGTTGTGACATCTTCAAAATCTCGTCGAGCTGATTAATTGGACATTTTCTTTAACAAATTTGATACTCATTTGCCGAAGTTATCGAGCTACAAATTTTGAAAAGTCACGAAAGTTGTGTGTTTGAGCACTTAAAGTACTATTTTTCTTGGAAATTCAACAAGATGCAATCATGATGTGTTGTAACATCTTCAAAATCTCGTCGAGCTGAGTAATTTGACACTTTGTATAACAAATTTGGTCCTCATTTGCCGAAGTTAACGAGCTTCAAATTTTGAAAAGTCACAAAAGTTGTGTGTTTGAGCACATAAAGTACTATTTTTCTTGGAAATTCAACAAGATGCAATCATGATGTGTTGTAACATCTTCAAAATCTCGTCGAGCTGAGTAAATTGACACTTTGTTTAAAAAATTTGATCCTCATTTGCCGAAGTTATTGAGCTACAAATTTTGAAAAGTCACAAAAGTTGTGTGTTTGAGCACTTAAAGTACTATTTTCTTGGAAATTCAACAAGATGCAATCATGATGTGTAGTAACATCTTCAAAATCTCGTCGAGCTGAGTAATTTGACACTTTGTTTAACAAATTTGATCCTCATTTGCCGAAGTTAACGAGCTTCAAATTTTGAAAAGTCACAAAAGTTGTGTGTTTGAGCACTTAAAGTACTATTTTCTTGGAAATTCAACAAGATGCAATCATGATGTGTTGTAACATCTTCAAAATCTCGTCGAGCTGAGTAATTTGACACTTTGTTTAACAAATTTGATCCTCATTTGCCGAAGTTATCGAGCTTCAAATTTTGAAAAGTCACAAAAGTTGTGTGTTTTAGCACATAAAGTACTATTTTTCTTGGAAATTCAACAAGATGCAATCATGATGTGTTGTAACATCTTCAAAATCTCGTCGAGCTAAGTAATTTGACACTTTGTTTAACAAATTTGATCCTCATTTGCCGAAGTTATCGAGCTACTAAGTTTGAAAAGTGAAAAAAGTTGTGAGTTTGAGCACATAAAGTACTATTTTTCTTGGAAATTCAACAAGATGCAATCATGATGTGTAGTAACATCTTCAAAATCTCGTCGAGCTGAGTAATTTGACACTTTGTTTAACAAATTTGATCCTCATTTACCGAAGTTAACGAGCTTCAAATTTTGAAAAGTCACAAAAGTTGTGTGTTTGAGCACATAAAGTACTATTTTTCTTGGAAATTCAACAAGATGCAATCATGATGTGTAGTAACATCTTCAAAATCTCGTCGAGCTGAGTAATTTGACACTTTGTTTAACAAATTTGATCCTCATTTGCCGAAGTTAACGAGCTTCAAATTTTGAAAAGTCACAAAAGTTGTGTGTTTGAGCACTTAAAGTACTATTTTTCTTGGAAATTCAACAAGATGCAATCATGATGTGTTGTAACATCTTCAAAATCTCGTCGAGCTGAGTAATTTGACACTTTGTTTAACAAATTTGATCCTCATTTGCCGAAGTTAACGAGCTTCAAATTTTGAAAAGTCACAAAAGTTGTGTGTTTGAGCACTTAAAGTACTATTTTTCTTGGAATTTTAACAAGATGCAATCATGATGTGTTGTAACATCTTCAAAATCTCGTCGAGCTGAGTAATTTGACACTTTGTTTAACAAATTTGATCCTCATTTGCCGAAGTTAACGAGCTTCAAATTTTGAAAAGTCACAAAAGTTGTGTGTTTGAGCACTTAAAGTACTATTTTTCTTGGAATTTTAACAAGATGCAATTATGATGTGTTGTAACATCTTCAAAATCTCGTCGAGCTGAATAACTTGACACTTTGTTTAACAAATTTGGTCCTCATTTGCCGAAGTTATCGAGCTTCAAATTTTGAAAAGTCACAAAAGTTGTGTGTTTGAGCACTTAAAGTACTATTTTTCTTGGAAATTCAACAAGATGCAATCATGATGTGTTGTAACATCTTCAAAATCACGTCGAGCTGAATAACTTGACACTTTGTTTAACAAATTTGGTCCTCATTTGCCGAAGTTATCGAGCTTCAAATTTTGAAAAGTCACAAAAGTTGTGTGTTTGAGCACATAAAGTACTATTTTTCTTGGAAATTCAACAAGATGCAATCATGATGTGTAGTAACATCTTCAAAATCTCGTCGAGCTGAGTAATTTGACACTTTGTTTAACAAATTTGATCCTCATTTGCCGAAGTTAACGAGCTTCAAATTTTGAAAAGTCACAAAAGTTGTGTGTTTGAGCACTTAAAGTACTATTTTTCTTGGAAATTCAACAAGATGCAATCATGATGTGTTGTAACATCTTCACAATCTCGTCGAGCTGATTAATTGGACATTTTCTTTAACAAATTTGATACTCATTTGCCGAAGTTATCGAGCTACTAAGTTTGAAAAGTCACAAAAGTTGTGTGTTTGAGCACTTAAAGTACTATTTTTCTTGGAATTTTAACAAGATGCAATCATGATGTGTTGTAACATCTTCAAAATCTCGTCGAGCTGAGTAATTTGACACTTTGTTTAACAAATTTGATCCTCATTTGCCGAAGTTATCGAGCTACTAAGTTTGAAAAGTGAAAAAAGTTGTGTGATTGAGCACTTAAAGTACTATTTTTCTTTGAAATTCAAAATCATGCAATCATGATGTGTTGTGACATCTTCAAAATCTCGTCGAGCTGATTAATTGGACATTTTCTTTAACAAATTTGATACTCATTTGCCGAAGTTATCGAGCTTCAAATTTTGAAAAGTCACAAAAGTTATGTGTTTGAGCACTTAAAGTACTATTTTTCTTGGAAATTCAACAAGATGCAATCATGATGTGTTGTAACATCTTCAAAATCTCGTCGAGCTGAGTAATTTGACACTTTGTTTAACAAATTTGATCCTCATTTGCCGAAGTTATCGAGCTACTAAGTTTGAAAAGTGAAAAAAGTTGTGAGTTTGAGCACATAAAGTACTATTTTTCTTGGAAATTCAACAAGATGCAATCATGATGTGTAGTAACATCTTCAAAATCTCGTCGAGCTGAGTAATTTGACACTTTGTTTAACAAATTTGATCCTCATTTACCGAAGTTAACGAGCTTCAAATTTTGAAAAGTCACAAAAGTTGTGTGTTTGAGCACATAAAGTACTATTTTTCTTGGAAATTCAACAAGATGCAATCATGATGTGTTGTAACATCTTCAAAATCTCGTCGAGCTGAGTAAATTGACACTTTGTTTAAAAAATTTGATCCTCATTTACCGAAGTTAACGAGCTTCAAATTTTGAAAAGTCACAAAAGTTGTGTGTTTGAGCACATAAAGTACTATTTTTCTTGGAAATTCAACAAGATGCAATCATGATGTGTAGTAACATCTTCAAAATCTCGTCGAGCTGAGTAATTTGACACTTTGTTTAACAAATTTGATCCTCATTTGCCGAAGTTAACGAGCTTCAAATTTTGAAAAGTCACAAAAGTTGTGTGTTTGAGCACTTAAAGTACTATTTTTCTTGGAAATTCAACAAGATGCAATCATGATGTGTTGTAACATCTTCAAAATCTCGTCGAGCTGAGTAATTTGACACTTTGTTTAACAAATTTGATCCTCATTTGCCGAAGTTAACGAGCTTCAAATTTTGAAAAGTCACAAAAGTTGTGTGTTTGAGCACTTAAAGTACTATTTTTCTTGGAATTTTAACAAGATGCAATCATGATGTGTTGTAACATCTTCAAAATCTCGTCGAGCTGAGTAATTTGACACTTTGTTTAACAAATTTGATCCTCATTTGCCGAAGTTAACGAGCTTCAAATTTTGAAAAGTCACAAAAGTTGTGTGTTTGAGCACTTAAAGTACTATTTTTCTTGGAATTTTAACAAGATGCAATTATGATGTGTTGTAACATCTTCAAAATCTCGTCGAGCTGAATAACTTGACACTTTGTTTAACAAATTTGGTCCTCATTTGCCGAAGTTATCGAGCTTCAAATTTTGAAAAGTCACAAAAGTTGTGTGTTTGAGCACTTAAAGTACTATTTTTCTTGGAAATTCAACAAGATGCAATCATGATGTGTTGTAACATCTTCAAAATCACGTCGAGCTGAATAACTTGACACTTTGTTTAACAAATTTGGTCCTCATTTGCCGAAGTTATCGAGCTTCAAATTTTGAAAAGTCACAAAAGTTGTGTGTTTGAGCACATAAAGTACTATTTTTCTTGGAAATTCAACAAGATGCAATCATGATGTGTAGTAACATCTTCAAAATCTCGTCGAGCTGAGTAATTTGACACTTTGTTTAACAAATTTGATCCTCATTTGCCGAAGTTAACGAGCTTCAAATTTTGAAAAGTCACAAAAGTTGTGTGTTTGAGCACTTAAAGTACTATTTTTCTTGGAAATTCAACAAGATGCAATCATGATGTGTTGTAACATCTTCAAAATCTCGTCGAGCTGATTAATTGGACATTTTCTTTAACAAATTTGATACTCATTTGCCGAAGTTATCGAGCTACTAAGTTTGAAAAGTCACAAAAGTTGTGTGTTTGAGCACTTAAAGTACTATTTTTCTTGGAATTTTAACAAGATGCAATCATGATGTGTTGTAACATCTTCAAAATCTCGTCGAGCTGAGTAATTTGACACTTTGTTTAACAAATTTGATCCTCATTTGCCGAAGTTATCGAGCTACTAAGTTTGAAAAGTGAAAAAAGTTGTGTGATTGAGCACTTAAAGTACTATTTTTCTTTGAAATTCAAAATCATGCAATCATGATGTGTTGTGACATCTTCAAAATCTCGTCGAGCTGATTAATTGGACATTTTCTTTAACAAATTTGATACTCATTTGCCGAAGTTATCGAGCTTCAAATTTTGAAAAGTCACAAAAGTTATGTGTTTGAGCACTTAAAGTACTATTTTTCTTGGAAATTCAACAAGATGCAATCATGATGTGTTGTAACATCTTCAAAATCTCGTCGAGCTGAGTAATTTGACACTTTGTTTAACAAATTTGATCCTCATTTGCCGAAGTTATCGAGCTACTAAGTTTGAAAAGTGAAAAAAGTTGTGTGTTTGAGCACATAAAGTACTATTTTTCTTGGAAATTCAACAAGATGCAATCATGATGTGTTGTAACATCTTCAAAATCTCGTCGAGCTGAGTAATTTGACACTTTGTTTAACAAATTTGATCCTCATTTGCCGAAGTTATCGAGCTACTAAGTTTGAAAAGTGAAAAAAGTTGTGAGTTTGAGCACATAAAGTACTATTTTTCTTGGAAATTCAACAAGATGCAATAATGATGTGTAGTAACATCTTCAAAATCTCGTCGAGCTGAGTAATTTGACACTTTGTTTAACAAATTTGATCCTCATTTGCCGAAGTTAACGAGCTTCAAATTTTGAAAAGTCACAAAAGTTGTGTGTTTGAGCACTTAAAGTACTATTTTTCTTGGAAATTCAACAAGATGCAATCATGATGTGTTGTAACATCTTCAAAATCTCGTCGAGCTGAGTAATTTGACACTTTGTATAACAAATTTGGTCCTCATTTGCCGAAGTTATCGAGCTTCAAATTTTGAAAAGTCACAAAAGTTGTGTGTTTTAGCACATAAAGTACTAATTTTCTTGGAAATTCAACAAGATGCAATCATGATGTGTTGTAACATCTTCAAAATCTCGTCGAGCTGAGTAATTTGACACTTTGTTTAACAAATTTGATCCTCATTTGCCGAAGTTATCGAGCTACTAAGTTTGAAAAGTGAAAAAAGTTGTGAGTTTGAGCACATAAAGTACTATTTTTCTTGGAAATTCAACAAGATGCAATCATGATGTGTTGTAACATCTTCAAAATCTCGTCGAGCTGAGTAATTTGACACTTTGTTTAACAAATTTGATCCTCATTTGCCGAAGTTATCGAGCTTCAAATTTTGAAAAGTCACAAAAGTTGTGTGTTTTAGCACATAAAGTACTAATTTTCTTGGAAATTCAACAAGATGCAATCATGATGTGTTGTAACATCTTCAAAATCTCGTCGAGCTGAGTAATTTGACACTTTGTTTAACAAATTTGATCCTCATTTGCCGAAGTTATCGAGCTACTAAGTTTGAAAAGTGAAAAAAGTTGTGAGTTTGAGCACATAAAGTACTATTTTTCTTGGAAATTCAACAAGATGCAATCATGATGTGTAGTAACATCTTCAAAATCTCGTCGAGCTGAGTAATTTGACACTTTGTTTAACAAATTTGATCCTCATTTACCGAAGTTAACGAGCTTCAAATTTTGAAAAGTCACAAAAGTTGTGTGTTTGAGCACATAAAGTACTATTTTTCTTGGAAATTCAACAAGATGCAATCATGATGTGTTGTAACATCTTCAAAATCTCGTCGAGCTGAGTAATTTGACACTTTGTTTAACAAATTTGATCCTCATTTGCCGAAGTTATCGAGCTACTAAGTTTGAAAAGTGAAAAAAGTTGTGAGTTTGAGCACATAAAGTACTATTTTTCTTGGAAATTCAACAAGATGCAATCATGATGTGTAGTAACATCTTCAAAATCTCGTCGAGCTGAGTAATTTGACACTTTGTTTAACAAATTTGATCCTCATTTACCGAAGTTAACGAGCTTCAAATTTTGAAAAGTCACAAAAGTTGTGTGTTTGAGCACATAAAGTACTATTTTTCTTGGAAATTCAACAAGATGCAATCATGATGTGTTGTAACATCTTCAAAATCTCGTCGAGCTGAGTAAATTGACACTTTGTTTAAAAAATTTGATCCTCATTTACCGAAGTTAACGAGCTTCAAATTTTGAAAAGTCACAAAAGTTGTGTGTTTGAGCACATAAAGTACTATTTTTCTTGGAAATTCAACAAGATGCAATCATGATGTGTAGTAACATCTTCAAAATCTCGTCGAGCTGAGTAATTTGACACTTTGTTTAACAAATTTGATCCTCATTTGCCGAAGTTAACGAGCTTCAAATTTTGAAAAGTCACAAAAGTTGTGTGTTTGAGCACTTAAAGTACTATTTTTCTTGGAAATTCAACAAGATGCAATCATGATGTGTTGTAACATCTTCAAAATCTCGTCGAGCTGAGTAATTTGACACTTTGTTTAACAAATTTGATCCTCATTTGCCGAAGTTAACGAGCTTCAAATTTTGAAAAGTCACAAAAGTTGTGTGTTTGAGCACTTAAAGTACTATTTTTCTTGGAATTTTAACAAGATGCAATCATGATGTGTTGTAACATCTTCAAAATCTCGTCGAGCTGAGTAATTTGACACTTTGTTTAACAAATTTGATCCTCATTTGCCGAAGTTAACGAGCTTCAAATTTTGAAAAGTCACAAAAGTTGTGTGTTTGAGCACTTAAAGTACTATTTTTCTTGGAATTTTAACAAGATGCAATTATGATGTGTTGTAACATCTTCAAAATCTCGTCGAGCTGAATAACTTGACACTTTGTTTAACAAATTTGGTCCTCATTTGCCGAAGTTATCGAGCTTCAAATTTTGAAAAGTCACAAAAGTTGTGTGTTTGAGCACTTAAAGTACTATTTTTCTTGGAAATTCAACAAGATGCAATCATGATGTGTTGTAACATCTTCAAAATCACGTCGAGCTGAATAACTTGACACTTTGTTTAACAAATTTGGTCCTCATTTGCCGAAGTTATCGAGCTTCAAATTTTGAAAAGTCACAAAAGTTGTGTGTTTGAGCACATAAAGTACTATTTTTCTTGGAAATTCAACAAGATGCAATCATGATGTGTAGTAACATCTTCAAAATCTCGTCGAGCTGAGTAATTTGACACTTTGTTTAACAAATTTGATCCTCATTTGCCGAAGTTAACGAGCTTCAAATTTTGAAAAGTCACAAAAGTTGTGTGTTTGAGCACTTAAAGTACTATTTTTCTTGGAAATTCAACAAGATGCAATCATGATGTGTTGTAACATCTTCAAAATCTCGTCGAGCTGATTAATTGGACATTTTCTTTAACAAATTTGATACTCATTTGCCGAAGTTATCGAGCTACTAAGTTTGAAAAGTCACAAAAGTTGTGTGTTTGAGCACTTAAAGTACTATTTTTCTTGGAATTTTAACAAGATGCAATCATGATGTGTTGTAACATCTTCAAAATCTCGTCGAGCTGATTAATTGGACATTTTCTTTAACAAATTTGATACTCATTTGCCGAAGTTATCGAGCTACAAATTTTGAAAAGTCACAAAAGTTGTGTGTTTGAGCACTTAAAGTACTATTTTTCTTGGAATTTTAACAAGATGCAATCATGATGTGTTGTAACATCTTCAAAATCTCGTCGAGCTGAGTAATTTGACACTTTGTTTAACAAATTTGATCCTCATTTGCCGAAGTTATCGAGCTACTAAGTTTGAAAAGTGAAAAAAGTTGTGTGATTGAGCACTTAAAGTACTATTTTTCTTTGAAATTCAAAATCATGCAATCATGATGTGTTGTGACATCTTCAAAATCTCGTCGAGCTGATTAATTGGACATTTTCTTTAACAAATTTGATACTCATTTGCCGAAGTTATCGAGCTTCAAATTTTGAAAAGTCACAAAAGTTATGTGTTTGAGCACTTAAAGTACTATTTTTCTTGGAAATTCAACAAGATGCAATCATGATGTGTTGTAACATCTTCAAAATCTCGTCGAGCTGAGTAATTTGACACTTTGTTTAACAAATTTGATCCTCATTTGCCGAAGTTATCGAGCTACTAAGTTTGAAAAGTGAAAAAAGTTGTGTGTTTGAGCACATAAAGTACTATTTTTCTTGGAAATTCAACAAGATGCAATCATGATGTGTTGTAACATCTTCAAAATCTCGTCGAGCTGAGTAATTTGACACTTTGTTTAACAAATTTGATCCTCATTTGCCGAAGTTATCGAGCTACTAAGTTTGAAAAGTGAAAAAAGTTGTGAGTTTGAGCACATAAAGTACTATTTTTCTTGGAAATTCAACAAGATGCAATAATGATGTGTAGTAACATCTTCAAAATCTCGTCGAGCTGAGTAATTTGACACTTTGTATAACAAATTTGGTCCTCATTTGCCGAAGTTATCGAGCTTCAAATTTTGAAAAGTCACAAAAGTTGTGTGTTTTAGCACATAAAGTACTATTTTTCTTGGAAATTCAACAAGATGCAATCATGATGTGTTGTAACATCTTCAAAATCTCGTCGAGCTGAGTAATTTGACACTTTGTATAACAAATTTGGTCCTCATTTGCCGAAGTTATCGAGCTACAAATTTTGAAAAGTCACTAAAGTTGTGTGTTTTAGCACATAAAGTACTAATTTTCTTGGAAATTCAACAAGATGCAATCATGATGTGTTGTAACATCTTCAAAATCTCGTCGAGCTGACTAATTTGACACTTTGTTTAACAAATTTGATCCTCATTTGCCGAAGTTATCGAGCTACTAAGTTTGAAAAGTGAAAAAAGTTGTGTGATTGAGCACTTAAAGTACTATTTTTCTTTGAAATTCAAAATCATGCAATCATGATGTGTTGTGACATCTTCAAAATCTCGTCGAGCTGATTAATTGGACATTTTCTTTAACAAATTTGATACTCATTTGCCGAAGTTATCGAGCTACTAAGTTTGAAAAGTGAAAAAAGTTGTGTGATTGAGCACTTAAAGTACTATTTTTCTTTGAAATTCAAAATCATGCAATCATGATGTGTTGTGACATCTTCAAAATCTCGTCGAGCTGATTAATTGGACATTTTCTTTAACAAATTTGATACTCATTTGCCGAAGTTATCGAGCTACAAATTTTGAAAAGTCACAAAAGTTGTGTGTTTGAGCACTTAAAGTACTATTTTTCTTGGAAATTCAACAAGATGCAATCATGATGTGTTGTAACATCTTCAAAATCTCGTCGAGCTGAGTAACTTGACACTTTGTTTAACAAATTTGATCCTCATTTGCCGAAGTTAACGAGATTCAAATTTTGAAAAGTCACAAAAGTTGTGTGTTTGAGCACTTAAAGTACTATTTTTCTTGGAAATTCAACAAGATGCAATCATGATGTGTTGTAACATCTTCAAAATCTCGTCGAGCTGATTAATTGGACATTTTCTTTAACAAATTTGATACTCATTTGCCGAAGTTATCGAGCTACTAAGTTTGAAAAGTCACAAAAGTTGTGTGTTTGAGCACTTAAAGTACTATTTTTCTTGGAATTTTAACAAGATGCAATCATGATGTGTTGTAACATCTTCAAAATCTCGTCGAGCTGATTAATTGGACATTTTCTTTAACAAATTTGATACTCATTTGCCGAAGTTATCGAGCTACAAATTTTGAAAAGTCACAAAAGTTGTGTGTTTGAGCACTTAAAGTACTATTTTTCTTGGAATTTTAACAAGATGCAATCATGATGTGTTGTAACATCTTCAAAATCTCGTCGAGCTGAGTAATTTGACACTTTGTTTAACAAATTTGATCCTCATTTGCCGAAGTTATCGAGCTACTAAGTTTGAAAAGTGAAAAAAGTTGTGTGATTGAGCACTTAAAGTACTATTTTTCTTTGAAATTCAAAATCATGCAATCATGATGTGTTGTGACATCTTCAAAATCTCGTCGAGCTGATTAATTGGACATTTTCTTTAACAAATTTGATACTCATTTGCCGAAGTTATCGAGCTTCAAATTTTGAAAAGTCACAAAAGTTATGTGTTTGAGCACTTAAAGTACTATTTTTCTTGGAAATTCAACAAGATGCAATCATGATGTGTTGTAACATCTTCAAAATCTCGTCGAGCTGAGTAATTTGACACTTTGTTTAACAAATTTGATCCTCATTTACCGAAGTTAACGAGCTTCAAATTTTGAAAAGTCACAAAAGTTGTGTGTTTGAGCACATAAAGTACTATTTTTCTTGGAAATTCAACAAGATGCAATCATGATGTGTTGTAACATCTTCAAAATCTCGTCGAGCTGAGTAAATTGACACTTTGTTTAAAAAATTTGATCCTCATTTACCGAAGTTAACGAGCTTCAAATTTTGAAAAGTCACAAAAGTTGTGTGTTTGAGCACATAAAGTACTATTTTTCTTGGAAATTCAACAAGATGCAATCATGATGTGTTGTAACATCTTCAAAATCTCGTCGAGCTGAGTAAATTGACACTTTGTTTAAAAAATTTGATCCTCATTTACCGAAGTTAACGAGCTTCAAATTTTGAAAAGTCACAAAAGTTGTGTGTTTGAGCACATAAAGTACTATTTTTCTTGGAAATTCAACAAGATGCAATCATGATGTGTAGTAACATCTTCAAAATCTCGTCGAGCTGAGTAATTTGACACTTTGTTTAACAAATTTGATCCTCATTTGCCGAAGTTAACGAGCTTCAAATTTTGAAAAGTCACAAAAGTTGTGTGTTTGAGCACTTAAAGTACTATTTTTCTTGGAAATTCAACAAGATGCAATCATGATGTGTTGTAACATCTTCAAAATCTCGTCGAGCTGAGTAATTTGACACTTTGTTTAACAAATTTGATCCTCATTTGCCGAAGTTAACGAGCTTCAAATTTTGAAAAGTCACAAAAGTTGTGTGTTTGAGCACTTAAAGTACTATTTTTCTTGGAATTTTAACAAGATGCAATCATGATGTGTTGTAACATCTTCAAAATCTCGTCGAGCTGAGTAATTTGACACTTTGTTTAACAAATTTGATCCTCATTTGCCGAAGTTAACGAGCTTCAAATTTTGAAAAGTCACAAAAGTTGTGTGTTTGAGCACTTAAAGTACTATTTTTCTTGGAATTTTAACAAGATGCAATTATGATGTGTTGTAACATCTTCAAAATCTCGTCGAGCTGAATAACTTGACACTTTGTTTAACAAATTTGGTCCTCATTTGCCGAAGTTATCGAGCTTCAAATTTTGAAAAGTCACAAAAGTTGTGTGTTTGAGCACTTAAAGTACTATTTTTCTTGGAAATTCAACAAGATGCAATCATGATGTGTTGTAACATCTTCAAAATCACGTCGAGCTGAATAACTTGACACTTTGTTTAACAAATTTGGTCCTCATTTGCCGAAGTTATCGAGCTTCAAATTTTGAAAAGTCACAAAAGTTGTGTGTTTGAGCACATAAAGTACTATTTTTCTTGGAAATTCAACAAGATGCAATCATGATGTGTAGTAACATCTTCAAAATCTCGTCGAGCTGAGTAATTTGACACTTTGTTTAACAAATTTGATCCTCATTTGCCGAAGTTAACGAGCTTCAAATTTTGAAAAGTCACAAAAGTTGTGTGTTTGAGCACTTAAAGTACTATTTTTCTTGGAAATTCAACAAGATGCAATCATGATGTGTTGTAACATCTTCAAAATCTCGTCGAGCTGATTAATTGGACATTTTCTTTAACAAATTTGATACTCATTTGCCGAAGTTATCGAGCTACTAAGTTTGAAAAGTCACAAAAGTTGTGTGTTTGAGCACTTAAAGTACTATTTTTCTTGGAATTTTAACAAGATGCAATCATGATGTGTTGTAACATCTTCAAAATCTCGTCGAGCTGATTAATTGGACATTTTCTTTAACAAATTTGATACTCATTTGCCGAAGTTATCGAGCTACAAATTTTGAAAAGTCACAAAAGTTGTGTGTTTGAGCACTTAAAGTACTATTTTTCTTGGAATTTTAACAAGATGCAATCATGATGTGTTGTAACATCTTCAAAATCTCGTCGAGCTGAGTAATTTGACACTTTGTTTAACAAATTTGATCCTCATTTGCCGAAGTTATCGAGCTACTAAGTTTGAAAAGTGAAAAAAGTTGTGTGATTGAGCACTTAAAGTACTATTTTTCTTTGAAATTCAAAATCATGCAATCATGATGTGTTGTGACATCTTCAAAATCTCGTCGAGCTGATTAATTGGACATTTTCTTTAACAAATTTGATACTCATTTGCCGAAGTTATCGAGCTTCAAATTTTGAAAAGTCACAAAAGTTATGTGTTTGAGCACTTAAAGTACTATTTTTCTTGGAAATTCAACAAGATGCAATCATGATGTGTTGTAACATCTTCAAAATCTCGTCGAGCTGAGTAATTTGACACTTTGTTTAACAAATTTGATCCTCATTTGCCGAAGTTATCGAGCTACTAAGTTTGAAAAGTGAAAAAAGTTGTGTGTTTGAGCACATAAAGTACTATTTTTCTTGGAAATTCAACAAGATGCAATCATGATGTGTTGTAACATCTTCAAAATCTCGTCGAGCTGAGTAATTTGACACTTTGTTTAACAAATTTGATCCTCATTTGCCGAAGTTATCGAGCTACTAAGTTTGAAAAGTGAAAAAAGTTGTGAGTTTGAGCACATAAAGTACTATTTTTCTTGGAAATTCAACAAGATGCAATAATGATGTGTAGTAACATCTTCAAAATCTCGTCGAGCTGAGTAATTTGACACTTTGTTTAACAAATTTGATCCTCATTTGCCGAAGTTAACGAGCTTCAAATTTTGAAAAGTCACAAAAGTTGTGTGTTTGAGCACTTAAAGTACTATTTTTCTTGGAAATTCAACAAGATGCAATCATGATGTGTTGTAACATCTTCAAAATCTCGTCGAGCTGAGTAATTTGACACTTTGTATAACAAATTTGGTCCTCATTTGCCGAAGTTATCGAGCTTCAAATTTTGAAAAGTCACAAAAGTTGTGTGTTTTAGCACATAAAGTACTATTTTTCTTGGAAATTCAACAAGATGCAATCATGATGTGTTGTAACATCTTCAAAATCTCGTCGAGCTGAGTAATTTGACACTTTGTATAACAAATTTGGTCCTCATTTGCCGAAGTTATCGAGCTACAAATTTTGAAAAGTCACTAAAGTTGTGTGTTTTAGCACATAAAGTACTAATTTTCTTGGAAATTCAACAAGATGCAATCATGATGTGTTGTAACATCTTCAAAATCTCGTCGAGCTGACTAATTTGACACTTTGTTTAACAAATTTGATCCTCATTTGCCGAAGTTATCGAGCTACTAAGTTTGAAAAGTGAAAAAAGTTGTGTGATTGAGCACTTAAAGTACTATTTTTCTTTGAAATTCAAAATCATGCAATCATGATGTGTTGTGACATCTTCAAAATCTCGTCGAGCTGATTAATTGGACATTTTCTTTAACAAATTTGATACTCATTTGCCGAAGTTATCGAGCTACTAAGTTTGAAAAGTGAAAAAAGTTGTGTGATTGAGCACTTAAAGTACTATTTTTCTTTGAAATTCAAAATCATGCAATCATGATGTGTTGTGACATCTTCAAAATCTCGTCGAGCTGATTAATTGGACATTTTCTTTAACAAATTTGATACTCATTTGCCGAAGTTATCGAGCTACAAATTTTGAAAAGTCACAAAAGTTGTGTGTTTGAGCACTTAAAGTACTATTTTTCTTGGAAATTCAACAAGATGCAATCATGATGTGTTGTAACATCTTCAAAATCTCGTCGAGCTGAGTAACTTGACACTTTGTTTAACAAATTTGATCCTCATTTGCCGAAGTTAACGAGATTCAAATTTTGAAAAGTCACAAAAGTTGTGTGTTTGAGCACTTAAAGTACTATTTTTCTTGGAAATTCAACAAGATGCAATCATGATGTGTTGTAACATCTTCAAAATCTCGTCGAGCTGAGTAATTTGACACTTTGTATAACAAATTTGGTCCTCATTTGCCGAAGTTATCGAGCTTCAAATTTTGAAAAGTCACAAAAGTTGTGTGTTTTAGCACATAAAGTACTATTTTTCTTGGAAATTCAACAAGATGCAATCATGATGTGTTGTAACATCTTCAAAATCTCGTCGAGCTGAGTAATTTGACACTTTGTATAACAAATTTGGTCCTCATTTGCCGAAGTTATCGAGCTACAAATTTTGAAAAGTCACTAAAGTTGTGTGTTTTAGCACATAAAGTACTAATTTTCTTGGAAATTGAACAAGATGCAATCATGATGTGTTGTAACATCTTCAAAATCTCGTCGAGCTGAGTAATTTGACACTTTGTTTAACAAATTTGATCCTCATTTGCCGAAGTTATCGAGCTACTAAGTTTGAAAAGTGAAAAAAGTTGTGAGTTTGAGCACATAAAGTACTATTTTTCTTGGAAATTCAACAAGATGCAATCATGATGTGTTGTAACATCTTCAAAATCTCGTCGAGCTGAGTAATTTGACACTTTGTTTAACAAATTTGATCCTCATTTGCCGAAGTTATCGAGCTACTAAGTTTGAAAAGTGAAAAAAGTTGTGAGTTTGAGCACATAAAGTACTATTTTTCTTGGAAATTCAACAAGATGCAATCATGATGTGTTGTAACATCTTCAAAATCTCGTCGAGCTGAGTAATTTGACACTTTGTTTAACAAATTTGATCCTCATTTGCCGAAGTTATCGAGCTACTAAGTTTGAAAAGTGAAAAAAGTTGTGAGTTTGAGCACATAAAGTACTATTTTTCTTGGAAATTCAACAAGATGCAATAATGATGTGTAGTAACATCGTGAAAATCTCGTCGAGCTGAGTAATTTGACACTTTGTTTAACAAATTTGATCCTCATTTGCCGAAGTTATCGAGCTACTAAGTTTGAAAAGTGAAAAAAGTTGTGTGATTGAGCACTTAAAGTACTATTTTTCTTTGAAATTCAAAATCATGCAATCATGATGTGTTGTGACATCTTCAAAATCTCGTCGAGCTGATTAATTGGACATTTTCTTTAACAAATTTGATATTCATTTGCCGAAGTTATCGAGCTACTAAGTTTGAAAAGTGAAAAAAGTTGTGTGATTGAGCACTTAAAGTACTATTTTTCTTTGAAATTCAAAATCATGCAATCATGATGTGTTGTGACATCTTCAAAATCTCGTCGAGCTGATTAATTGGACATTTTCTTTAACAAATTTGATACTCATTTGCCGAAGTTATCGAGCTTCAAATTTTGAAAAGTCACAAAAGTTGTGTGTTTGAGCACTTAAAGTACTATTTTTCTTGGAAATTCAACAAGATGCAATCATGATGTGTTGTAACATCTTCAAAATCACGTCGAGCTGAATAACTTGACACTTTGTTTAACAAATTTGGTCCTCATTTGCCGAAGTTATCGAGCTTCAAATTTTGAAAAGTCACTAAAGTTGTGTGTTTTAGCACATAAAGTACTAATTTTCTTGGAAATTCAAAATCATGCAATCATGATGTGTTGTGACATCTTCAAAATCTCGTCGAGCTGATTAATTGGACATTTTCTTTAACAAATTTGATACTCATTTGCCGAAGTTATCGAGCTACAAATTTTGAAAAGTCACAAAAGTTGTGTGTTTGAGCACTTAAAGTACTATTTTTCTTGGAAATTCAACAAGATGCAATCATGATGTGTTGTAACATCTTCAAAATCTCGTCGAGCTGAGTAACTTGACACTTTGTTTAACAAATTTGATCCTCATTTGCCGAAGTTAACGAGATTCAAATTTTGAAAAGTCACAAAAGTTGTGTGTTTGAGCACTTAAAGTACTATTTTTCTTGGAAATTCAACAAGATGCAATCATGATGTGTTGTAACATCTTCAAAATCTCGTCGAGCTGAGTAATTTGACACTTTGTATAACAAATTTGGTCCTCATTTGCCGAAGTTATCGAGCTTCAAATTTTGAAAAGTCACAAAAGTTGTGTGTTTTAGCACATAAAGTACTATTTTTCTTGGAAATTCAACAAGATGCAATCATGATGTGTTGTAACATCTTCAAAATCTCGTCGAGCTGAGTAATTTGACACTTTGTATAACAAATTTGGTCCTCATTTGCCGAAGTTATCGAGCTACAAATTTTGAAAAGTCACTAAAGTTGTGTGTTTTAGCACATAAAGTACTAATTTTCTTGGAAATTGAACAAGATGCAATCATGATGTGTTGTAACATCTTCAAAATCTCGTCGAGCTGAGTAATTTGACACTTTGTTTAACAAATTTGATCCTCATTTGCCGAAGTTATCGAGCTACTAAGTTTGAAAAGTGAAAAAAGTTGTGAGTTTGAGCACATAAAGTACTATTTTTCTTGGAAATTCAACAAGATGCAATCATGATGTGTTGTAACATCTTCAAAATCTCGTCGAGCTGAGTAATTTGACACTTTGTTTAACAAATTTGATCCTCATTTGCCGAAGTTATCGAGCTACTAAGTTTGAAAAGTGAAAAAAGTTGTGAGTTTGAGCACATAAAGTACTATTTTTCTTGGAAATTCAACAAGATGCAATAATGATGTGTAGTAACATCGTGAAAATCTCGTCGAGCTGAGTAATTTGACACTTTGTTTAACAAATTTGATCCTCATTTGCCGAAGTTATCGAGCTACTAAGTTTGAAAAGTGAAAAAAGTTGTGTGATTGAGCACTTAAAGTACTATTTTTCTTTGAAATTCAAAATCATGCAATCATGATGTGTTGTGACATCTTCAAAATCTCGTCGAGCTGATTAATTGGACATTTTCTTTAACAAATTTGATATTCATTTGCCGAAGTTATCGAGCTACTAAGTTTGAAAAGTGAAAAAAGTTGTGTGATTGAGCACTTAAAGTACTATTTTTCTTTGAAATTCAAAATCATGCAATCATGATGTGTTGTGACATCTTCAAAATCTCGTCGAGCTGATTAATTGGACATTTTCTTTAACAAATTTGATACTCATTTGCCGAAGTTATCGAGCTTCAAATTTTGAAAAGTCACAAAAGTTGTGTGTTTGAGCACTTAAAGTACTATTTTTCTTGGAAATTCAACAAGATGCAATCATGATGTGTTGTAACATCTTCAAAATCACGTCGAGCTGAATAACTTGACACTTTGTTTAACAAATTTGGTCCTCATTTGCCGAAGTTATCGAGCTTCAAATTTTGAAAAGTCACTAAAGTTGTGTGTTTTAGCACATAAAGTACTAATTTTCTTGGAAATTCAAAATCATGCAATCATGATGTGTTGTGACATCTTCAAAATCTCGTCGAGCTGATTAATTGGACATTTTCTTTAACAAATTTGATACTCATTTGCCGAAGTTATCGAGCTACAAATTTTGAAAAGTCACAAAAGTTGTGTGTTTGAGCACTTAAAGTACTATTTTTCTTGGAAATTCAACAAGATGCAATCATGATGTGTTGTAACATCTTCAAAATCTCGTCGAGCTGAGTAATTTGACACTTTGTATAACAAATTTGGTCCTCATTTGCCGAAGTTATCGAGCTTCAAATTTTGAAAAGTCACAAAAGTTGTGTGTTTTAGCACATAAAGTACTATTTTTCTTGGAAATTCAACAAGATGCAATCATGATGTGTTGTAACATCTTCAAAATCTCGTCGAGCTGAGTAATTTGACACTTTGTATAACAAATTTGGTCCTCATTTGCCGAAGTTATCGAGCTACAAATTTTGAAAAGTCACTAAAGTTGTGTGTTTTAGCACATAAAGTACTAATTTTCTTGGAAATTGAACAAGATGCAATCATGATGTGTTGTATCATCTTCAAAATCTCGTCGAGCTGAGTAATTTGACACTTTGTTTAACAAATTTGATCCTCATTTGCCGAAGTTATCGAGCTACTAAGTTTGAAAAGTGAAAAAAGTTGTGAGTTTGAGCACATAAAGTACTATTTTTCTTGGAAATTCAACAAGATGCAATCATGATGTGTTGTAACATCTTCAAAATCTCGTCGAGCTGAGTAATTTGACACTTTGTTTAACAAATTTGATCCTCATTTGCCGAAGTTATCGAGCTACTAAGTTTGAAAAGTGAAAAAAGTTGTGAGTTTGAGCACATAAAGTACTATTTTTCTTGGAAATTCAACAAGATGCAATCATGATGTGTTGTAACATCTTCAAAATCTCGTCGAGCTGAGTAATTTGACACTTTGTTTAACAAATTTGATCCTCATTTGCCGAAGTTATCGAGCTACTAAGTTTGAAAAGTGAAAAAAGTTGTGAGTTTGAGCACATAAAGTACTATTTTTCTTGGAAATTCAACAAGATGCAATAATGATGTGTAGTAACATCGTGAAAATCTCGTCGAGCTGAGTAATTTGACACTTTGTTTAACAAATTTGATCCTCATTTGCCGAAGTTATCGAGCTACTAAGTTTGAAAAGTGAAAAAAGTTGTGTGATTGAGCACTTAAAGTACTATTTTTCTTTGAAATTCAAAATCATGCAATCATGATGTGTTGTGACATCTTCAAAATCTCGTCGAGCTGATTAATTGGACATTTTCTTTAACAAATTTGATATTCATTTGCCGAAGTTATCGAGCTACTAAGTTTGAAAAGTGAAAAAAGTTGTGTGATTGAGCACTTAAAGTACTATTTTTCTTTGAAATTCAAAATCATGCAATCATGATGTGTTGTGACATCTTCAAAATCTCGTCGAGCTGATTAATTGGACATTTTCTTTAACAAATTTGATACTCATTTGCCGAAGTTATCGAGCTTCAAATTTTGAAAAGTCACAAAAGTTGTGTGTTTGAGCACTTAAAGTACTATTTTTCTTGGAAATTCAACAAGATGCAATCATGATGTGTTGTAACATCTTCAAAATCACGTCGAGCTGAATAACTTGACACTTTGTTTAACAAATTTGGTCCTCATTTGCCGAAGTTATCGAGCTTCAAATTTTGAAAAGTCACAAAAGTTGTGTGTTTGAGCACTTAAAGTACTATTTTTCTTGGAATTTTAACAAGATGCAATCATGATGTGTTGTAACATCTTCAAAATCTCGTCGAGCTGAGTAATTTGACACTTTGTTTAACAAATTTGATCCTCATTTGCCGAAGTTAACGAGCTTCAAATTTTGAAAAGTCACTAAAGTTGTGTGTTTTAGCACATAAAGTACTAATTTTCTTGGAAATTGAACAAGATGCAATCATGATGTGTTGTAACATCTTCAAAATCTCGTCGAGCTGAGTAATTTGACACTTTGTTTAACAAATTTGATCCTCATTTGCCGAAGTTATCGAGCTACTAAGTTTGAAAAGTGAAAAAAGTTGTGTGTTTGAGCACATAAAGTACTATTTTTCTTGGAAATTCAACAAGATGCAATCATGATGTGTTGTAACATCTTCAAAATCTCGTCGAGCTGAGTAATTTGACACTTTGTTTAACAAATTTGATCCTCATTTGCCGAAGTTATCGAGCTACTAAGTTTGAAAAGTGAAAAAAGTTGTGAGTTTGAGCACATAAAGTACTATTTTTCTTGGAAATTCAACAAGATGCAATCATGATGTGTTGTAACATCTTCAAAATCTCGTCGAGCTGAGTAATTTGACACTTTGTTTAACAAATTTGATCCTCATTTGCCGAAGTTATCGAGCTACTAAGTTTGAAAAGTGAAAAAAGTTGTGAGTTTGAGCACATAAAGTACTATTTTTCTTGGAAATTCAACAAGATGCAATAATGATGTGTAGTAACATCGTGAAAATCTCGTCGAGCTGAGTAATTTGACACTTTGTTTAACAAATTTGATCCTCATTTGCCGAAGTTATCGAGCTACTAAGTTTGAAAAGTGAAAAAAGTTGTGTGATTGAGCACTTAAAGTACTATTTTTCTTTGAAATTCAAAATCATGCAATCATGATGTGTTGTGACATCTTCAAAATCTCGTCGAGCTGATTAATTGGACATTTTCTTTAACAAATTTGATATTCATTTGCCGAAGTTATCGAGCTACTAAGTTTGAAAAGTGAAAAAAGTTGTGTGATTGAGCACTTAAAGTACTATTTTTCTTTGAAATTCAAAATCATGCAATCATGATGTGTTGTGACATCTTCAAAATCTCGTCGAGCTGATTAATTGGACATTTTCTTTAACAAATTTGATACTCATTTGCCGAAGTTATCGAGCTTCAAATTTTGAAAAGTCACAAAAGTTGTGTGTTTGAGCACTTAAAGTACTATTTTTCTTGGAAATTCAACAAGATGCAATCATGATGTGTTGTAACATCTTCAAAATCACGTCGAGCTGAATAACTTGACACTTTGTTTAACAAATTTGGTCCTCATTTGCCGAAGTTATCGAGCTTCAAATTTTGAAAAGTCACAAAAGTTGTGTGTTTGAGCACTTAAAGTACTATTTTTCTTGGAATTTTAACAAGATGCAATCATGATGTGTTGTAACATCTTCAAAATCTCGTCGAGCTGAGTAATTTGACACTTTGTTTAACAAATTTGATCCTCATTTGCCGAAGTTAACGAGCTTCAAATTTTGAAAAGTCACTAAAGTTGTGTGTTTTAGCACATAAAGTACTAATTTTCTTGGAAATTGAACAAGATGCAATCATGATGTGTTGTAACATCTTCAAAATCTCGTCGAGCTGAGTAATTTGACACTTTGTTTAACAAATTTGATCCTCATTTGCCGAAGTTATCGAGCTACTAAGTTTGAAAAGTGAAAAAAGTTGTGTGTTTGAGCACATAAAGTACTATTTTTCTTGGAAATTCAACAAGATGCAATCATGATGTGTTGTAACATCTTCAAAATCTCGTCGAGCTGAGTAATTTGACACTTTGTTTAACAAATTTGATCCTCATTTGCCGAAGTTATCGAGCTACTAAGTTTGAAAAGTGAAAAAAGTTGTGAGTTTGAGCACATAAAGTACTATTTTTCTTGGAAATTCAACAAGATGCAATAATGATGTGTAGTAACATCTTCAAAATCTCGTCGAGCTGAGTAATTTGACACTTTGTTTAACAAATTTGATCCTCATTTGCCGAAGTTAACGAGCTTCAAATTTTGAAAAGTCACAAAAGTTGTGTGTTTGAGCACTTAAAGTACTATTTTTCTTGGAAATTCAACAAGATGCAATCATGATGTGTTGTAACATCTTCAAAATCTCGTCGAGCTGAGTAATTTGACACTTTGTATAACAAATTTGGTCCTCATTTGCCGAAGTTATCGAGCTTCAAATTTTGAAAAGTCACAAAAGTTGTGTGTTTTAGCACATAAAGTACTATTTTTCTTGGAAATTCAACAAGATGCAATCATGATGTGTTGTAACATCTTCAAAATCTCGTCGAGCTGAGTAATTTGACACTTTGTATAACAAATTTGGTCCTCATTTGCCGAAGTTATCGAGCTACAAATTTTGAAAAGTCACTAAAGTTGTGTGTTTTAGCACATAAAGTACTAATTTTCTTGGAAATTCAACAAGATGCAATCATGATGTGTTGTAACATCTTCAAAATCTCGTCGAGCTGAGTAATTTGACACTTTGTTTAACAAATTTGATCCTCATTTGCCGAAGTTATCGAGCTACTAAGTTTGAAAAGTGAAAAAAGTTGTGTGATTGAGCACTTAAAGTACTATTTTTCTTTGAAATTCAAAATCATGCAATCATGATGTGTTGTGACATCTTCAAAATCTCGTCGAGCTGATTAATTGGACATTTTCTTTAACAAATTTGATACTCATTTGCCGAAGTTATCGAGCTACTAAGTTTGAAAAGTGAAAAAAGTTGTGTGATTGAGCACTTAAAGTACTATTTTTCTTTGAAATTCAAAATCATGCAATCATGATGTGTTGTGACATCTTCAAAATCTCGTCGAGCTGATTAATTGGACATTTTCTTTAACAAATTTGATACTCATTTGCCGAAGTTATCGAGCTACAAATTTTGAAAAGTCACAAAAGTTGTGTGTTTGAGCACTTAAAGTACTATTTTTCTTGGAAATTCAACAAGATGCAATCATGATGTGTTGTAACATCTTCAAAATCTCGTCGAGCTGAGTAACTTGACACTTTGTTTAACAAATTTGATCCTCATTTGCCGAAGTTAACGAGATTCAAATTTTGAAAAGTCACAAAAGTTGTGTGTTTGAGCACTTAAAGTACTATTTTTCTTGGAAATTCAACAAGATGCAATCATGATGTGTTGTAACATCTTCAAAATCTCGTCGAGCTGAGTAATTTGACACTTTGTATAACAAATTTGGTCCTCATTTGCCGAAGTTATCGAGCTTCAAATTTTGAAAAGTCACAAAAGTTGTGTGTTGAACACATAAAGTACTATTTTTCTTGGAAATTCAACAAGATGCAATCATGATGTGTTGTGACATCTTCAAAATCTCGTCGAGCTGATTAATTGGACACTTTGTTTAACAAATTTGGTCCTCATTTGCCGAAGTTATCGAGCTTCAAATTTTGAAAAGTCACAAAAGTTGTGTGTTTGAGCACTTAAAGTACTATTTTTCTTGGAATTTTAACAAGATGCAATCATGATGTGTTGTAACATCTTCAAAATCTCGTCGAGCTGAGTAATTTGACACTTTGTTTAACAAATTTGGTTCTCATTTGCCGAAGTTATCGAGCTACAAATTTTGAAAAGTCACAAAAGTTGTGTGTTTGAGCACATAAAGTACTATTTTTCTTGGAAATTCAACAAGATGCAATCATGATGTGTTGTAACATCTTCAAAATCTCGTCGAACTGAGTAATTTGACACTTTGTATAACAAATTTGGTCCTCATTTGCCGAAGTTATCGAGCTACAAATTTTGAAAAGTCACAAAAGTTGTGTGTTTGAGCACATAAAGTACTATTTTTCTTGGAAATTCAACAAGATGCAATCATGATGTGTTGTAACATCTTCAAAATCTCGTCGAGCTGAGTAATTTGACACTTTGTATAACAAATTTGATCCTCATTTGCCGAAGTTAACGAGCTTCAAATTTTGAAAAGTCACAAAAGTTGTGTGTTTGAGCACATAAAGTACTGTTTTTCTTGGAAATTCAACAAGATGCAATCATGATGTGTTGTGACATCTTCAAAATCTTGTCGAGCTGAGTAATTTGACACTTTGTTTAACAAATTTGATCCTCATTTGACGAAGTTATCGAGCTACTAAGTTTGAAAAGTCAAAAAAGTTGTGAGTTTGAGCACATAAAGTACTATTTTTCTTGGAAATTCAACAAGATGCAATCATGATGTGTTGTAACATCTTCAAAATCTCGTCGAGCTGATTAACTTGACACTTTGTTTAACAAATTTGGTTCTCATTTGCCGAAGTTATCGAGCTACAAATTTTGAAAAGTCACAAAAGTTGTGTGTTTGAGCACTTAAAGTACTATTTTCTTGGAAATTCAACAAGATGCAATCATGATGTGTGGTAACATCTTCAAAATCTCGTCGAGCTGAGTAATTTGACACTTTGTTTAACAAATTTGATCCTCATTTGCCGAAGTTATCGAGCTACTAAGTTTGAAAAAATGAAAAAAGTTGTGTGATTGAGCACTTAAAGTACTATTTTTCTTTGAAATTCAAAATCATGCAATCATGATGTGTTGTGACATCTTCAAAATCTCGTCGAGCTGATTAATTGGACATTTTCTTTAACAAATTTGATACTCATTTGCCGAAGTTATCGAGCTACAAATTTTGAAAAGTCACAAAAGTTGTGTGTTTGAGCACTTTAAGTACTATTTTTCTTGGAAATTCAACAAGATGCAATCAGGATGTGTGGTAACATCTTCAAAATCTCGTCGAGCTGAGTAATTTGACACTTTGTTTAACAAATTTGATCCTCATTTGCCGAAGTTATCGAGCTACTAAGTTTGAAAAGTGAAAAAAGTTGTGTGATTGAGCACTTAAAGTACTATTTTTCTTTGAAATTCAAAATCATGCAATCATGATGTGTTGTGACATCGTCAAAATCACGTCGAGCTGATTAACTTGACACTTTGTTTAACAAATTTGGTTCTCATTTGCCGAAGTTATCGAGCTACAAATTTTGAAAAGTCACAAAAGTTGTGTGTTTGAGCACATAAAGTACTATTTTTCTTGGAAATTCAACAAGATGCAATCATAATGTGTTGTAACATCTTCAAAATCTCGTCGAGCTGAGTAATTTGACACTTTGTATAACAAATTTGGTCCTCATTTGCCGAAGTTATCGAGCTACAAATTTTGAAAAGTCACTAAAGTTGTGTGTTTTAGCACATAAAGTACTAATTTTCTTGGAAATTCATCAAGATGCAATAATGATGTGTAGTAACATCTTCAAAATCTCGTCGAGCTAAGTAATTTGACACTTTGTTTAACAAATTTGATCCTCATTTGCCGAAGTTATCGAGCTACTAAGTTTGAAAAGTGAAAAAAGTTGTGTGATTGAGCACTTAAAGTACTATTTTTCTTTGAAATTCAAAATCATGCAATCATGATGTGTTGTGACATCTTCAAAATCTCGTCGAGCTGATTAATTGGACATTTTCTTTAACAAATTTGATACTCATTTGCCGAAGTTATCGAGGTACAAATTTTGAAAAGTCACAAAAGTTGTGTGTTTGAGCACTTAAAGTACTATTTTTCTTGGAAATTCAACAAGATGCAATCATGATGTGTTGTAACATCTTCAAAATCTCGTCGAGCTGAGTAATTTGACACTTTGTTTAACAAATTTGGTCCTCATTTGGCGAAGTTATCGAGCTTCAAATTTTGAAAAGTCACAAAAGTTGTGTGTTTGAGCACATAAAGTACTATTTTTCTTGGAAATTCAACAAGATGCAATCATAATGTGTTGTAACATCTTCAAAATCTCGTCGAGCTGAGTAATTTGACACTTTGTATAACAAATTTGGTCCTCATTTGCCGAAGTTATCGAGCTACAAATTTTGAAAAGTCTCTAAAGTTGTGTGTTTTAGCACATAAAGTACTAATTTTCTTGGAAATTCATCAAGATGCAATAATGATGTGTAGTAACATCTTCAAAATCTCGTCGAGCTAAGTAATTTGACACTTTGTTTAACAAATTTGATCCTCATTTGCCGAAGTTATCGAGCTACTAAGTTTGAAAAGTGAAAAAAGTTGTGTGATTGAGCACTTAAAGTACTATTTTTCTTGGAAATTCAACAAGATGCAATCATGATGTGTTGTGACATCTTCAAAATCTCGTCGAGCTGATTAATTGGACACTTTGTTTAACAAATTTGGTACTCATTTGCCGAAGTTATCGAGCTTCAAAGTTTGAAAAGTCAAAAAAGTTGTTTATTGAACACATAAAGTACTATTTTTCTTGGAAATTGAACATCATGCAATCATGATGTGTTGTGACATCTTCAAAATCTCGTCGAGCTTTTTAATTGGACACTTTGTTTAACAAATTTGGTACTCATTTGCCGAAGTTATCGAGCTTCAAAGTTTGAAAAGTCAAAAAAGTTGTGTCTTTGAGCACCTAAAGTACTATTTTTCTTGGAAATTCAACAAGATGCAATCATGATGTGTTGTGACATCTTCAAAATCTCGTCGAGCTGATTAATTGGACACTTTCTTTAACAAATTTGATACTCACTTGCCGAAGTTATCGAACTTCAAATTTTGAAAAGTCTCAAAAGTTATGTGTTTGAGCACTTAAAGTACTATTTTTCTTGGAAATTCAACAAGATGCAATGATGATTTGTTGTGACATCTTAATGATCTCGTCGAGCTGATTAATTGGACACTTTGTTTAATCAATTTGGTCCTCATTTGCCGAAGTTATCGAGCTTCAAAGTTTGAAAAGTCAAAAAAGTTGTGAGTTGAACACATAAAGTACTATTTTTCTTGGAAATTGAACATCATGCAATCATGATGTGTTGTGACATCTTCAAAATCTCGTCGAGCTGATTAATTGGACACTTTCTTTAACAAATTTGATACTCATTTGCCGATGTTATCGAGCTTCAAATTTTGAAAAGTCAAAAAAGTTGTGTGTTGAACACATAAAGTACTATTTTTCTTGGAAATTGAACATCATGCAATCATGATGTGTTGTGACATCTTCAAAATCTCGTCGAGCTGAATAATTGGACACTTTGTTTAACAAATTTGGTACTCATTTGCCGAAGTTATCGAGCTTCACAGTTTGAAAAGTCAAAAAAGTTGTGTGTTTGAGCACTTAAAGTACTATTTTTCTTGGAAATTCAACAAGATGCAATGATGATGTGTTGTGATATCTTCAAAATCTCGTCGAGCTGATTAATTGGACATTTTCTTTAACAAATTTGATACTCATTTGCCGAAGTTATCGAGCTTCAAAGTTTGAAAAGTCAAAAAAGTTGTGTGTTGAACACATAAAGTACTATTTTTCTTGGAAATTGAACATCATGCAATCATGATGTGTTGTGACATCTTCAAAATCTCGTCGAGCTGATTAATTGGACACTTTGTTTAACAAATTTGGTACTCATTTGCCGAAGTTATCGAGCTTCAAAGTTTGAAAAGTCAAAAAAGTTGTTTATTGAACACATAAAGTACTATTTTTCTTGGAAATTCAACAAGATGTAATGATGATTTGTTGTAACATCTTAATGATCTCGTCGAACTGATTAATTGGACACTTTGTTTAACCAATTTGGTCCTCATTTGCCGAAGTTATCGAGCTTCAAAGTTTGAAAAGTCAAAAAAGTTGTGTGTTGAACACATAAAGTACTATTTTTCTTGGAAATTGAACATCATGCAATCATGATGTGTTGTGACATCTTCAAAATCTCGTCGAGCTGATTAATTGGACACTTTGTTTAACAAATTTGTTACTCACTTGCCGAAGTTATCGAGCTTCACAGTTTGAAATGTCAAAAAAGTTGTGTGTTGAACACATAAAGTACTATTTTTCTTGGAAATTCAACAAGATGCAATCATGATGTGTTGTGACATCTTCAAAATCTCGTCGTGCTGATTAATTGGACACTTTGTTTAACAAATTTGATACTCACTTGCCGAAGTTATCGAGCTACTAAGTTTGAAAAGTGAAAAAAGTTGTGTGTTTGAGCACATAAAGTACTATTTTTCTTGGAAATTCAACAAGATGCAATCATGATGTGTTGTAACATCTTCAAAATCTCGTCGAGCTGAGTAATTTGACACTTTGTTTAACAAATTTGATCCTCATTTGCCGAAGTTATCGAGCTACTAAGTTTGAAAAGTGAAAAAAGTTGTGAGTTTGAGCACATAAAGTACTATTTTTCTTGGAAATTCAACAAGATGCAATAATGATGTGTAGTAACATCTTCAAAATCTCGTCGAGCTGAGTAATTTGACACTTTGTTTAACAAATTTGATCCTCATTTGCCGAAGTTATCGAGCTACTAAGTTTGAAAAGTGAAAAAAGTTGTGTGATTGAGCACTTAAAGTACTATTTTTCTTTGAAATTCAAAATCATGCAATCATGATGTGTTGTGACATCTTCAAAATTTCGTCGAGCTGATTAATTGGACATTTTCTTTAACAAATTTGATACTCATTTGCCGAAGTTATCGAGCTACAAATTTTGAAAAGTCACAAAAGTTGTGTGTTTGAGCACATAAAGTACTATTTTTCTTGGAAATTCAACAAGATGCAATCATGATGTGTTGTAACATCTTCAAAATCACGTCGAGCTGATTAACTTGACACTTTGTTTAACAAATTTGGTTCTCATTTGCCGAAGTTATCGAGCTACAAATTTTGAAAAGTCACAAAAGTTGTGTGTTTGAGCACATAAAGTACTATTTTTCTTGGAAATTCAACAAGATGCAATCATGATGTGTTGTAACATCTTCAAAATCTCGTCGAGCTGAGTAATTTGACACTTTGTATAACAAATTTGATCCTCATTTGCCGAAGTTAACGAGCTTCAAATTTTGAAAAGTCACAAAAGTTGTGTGTTTGAGCACATAAAGTACTGTTTTTCTTGGAAATTCAACAAGATGCAATCATGATGTGTTGTGACATCTTCAAAATCTTGTCGAGCTGAGTAATTTGACACTTTGTTTAACAAATTTGATCCTCATTTGACGAAGTTATCGAGCTACTAAGTTTGAAAAGTCAAAAAAGTTGTGAGTTTGAGCACATAAAGTACTATTTTTCTTGGAAATTCAACAAGATGCAATCATGATGTGTTGTAACATCTTCAAAATCTCGTCGAGCTGATTAACTTGACACTTTGTTTAACAAATTTGGTTCTCATTTGCCGAAGTTATCGAGCTACAAATTTTGAAAAGTCACAAAAGTTGTGTGTTTGAGCACTTAAAGTACTATTTTCTTGGAAATTCAACAAGATGCAATCATGATGTGTGGTAACATCTTCAAAATCTCGTCGAGCTGAGTAATTTGACACTTTGTTTAACAAATTTGATCCTCATTTGCCGAAGTTATCGAGCTACTAAGTTTGAAAAAATGAAAAAAGTTGTGTGATTGAGCACTTAAAGTACTATTTTTCTTTGAAATTCAAAATCATGCAATCATGATGTGTTGTGACATCTTCAAAATCTCGTCGAGCTGATTAATTGGACATTTTCTTTAACAAATTTGATACTCATTTGCCGAAGTTATCGAGCTACAAATTTTGAAAAGTCACAAAAGTTGTGTGTTTGAGCACTTTAAGTACTATTTTTCTTGGAAATTCAACAAGATGCAATCAGGATGTGTGGTAACATCTTCAAAATCTCGTCGAGCTGAGTAATTTGACACTTTGTTTAACAAATTTGATCCTCATTTGCCGAAGTTATCGAGCTACTAAGTTTGAAAAGTGAAAAAAGTTGTGTGATTGAGCACTTAAAGTACTATTTTTCTTTGAAATTCAAAATCATGCAATCATGATGTGTTGTGACATCGTCAAAATCACGTCGAGCTGATTAACTTGACACTTTGTTTAACAAATTTGGTTCTCATTTGCCGAAGTTATCGAGCTACAAATTTTGAAAAGTCACAAAAGTTGTGTGTTTGAGCACTTAAAGTACTATTTTTCTTGGAAATTCAACAAGATGCAATCATGATGTGTTGTAACATCTTCAAAATCTCGTCGAGCTGAGTAATTTGACACTTTGTTTAACAAATTTGGTCCTCATTTGGCGAAGTTATCGAGCTTCAAATTTTGAAAAGTCACAAAAGTTGTGTGTTTGAGCACATAAAGTACTATTTTTCTTGGAAATTCAACAAGATGCAATCATAATGTGTTGTAACATCTTCAAAATCTCGTCGAGCTGAGTAATTTGACACTTTGTATAACAAATTTGGTCCTCATTTGCCGAAGTTATCGAGCTACAAATTTTGAAAAGTCACTAAAGTTGTGTGTTTTAGCACATAAAGTACTAATTTTCTTGGAAATTCATCAAGATGCAATAATGATGTGTAGTAACATCTTCAAAATCTCGTCGAGCTAAGTAATTTGACACTTTGTTTAACAAATTTGATCCTCATTTGCCGAAGTTATCGAGCTACTAAATTTGAAAAGTGAAAAAAGTTGTGTGATTGAGCACTTAAAGTACTATTTTTCTTGGAAATTCAACAAGATGCAATCAGGATGTGTGGTAACATCTTCAAAATCTCGTCGAGCTGAGTAATTTGACACTTTGTTTAACAAATTTGATCCTCATTTGCCGAAGTTATCGAGCTACTAAGTTTGAAAAGTGAAAAAAGTTGTGTGATTGAGCACTTAAAGTACTATTTTTCTTTGAAATTCAAAATCATGCAATCATGATGTGTTGTGACATCTTCAAAATCTCGTCGAGCTGATTAATTGGACATTTTCTTTAACAAATTTGATACTCATTTGCCGAAGTTATCGAGGTACAAATTTTGAAAAGTCACAAAAGTTGTGTGTTTGAGCACTTAAAGTACTATTTTTCTTGGAAATTCAACAAGATGCAATCATGATGTGTTGTAACATCTTCAAAATCTCGTCGAGCTGAGTAATTTGACACTTTGTTTAACAAATTTGGTCCTCATTTGGCGAAGTTATCGAGCTTCAAATTTTGAAAAGTCACAAAAGTTGTGTGTTTGAGCACATAAAGTACTATTTTTCTTGGAAATTCAACAAGATGCAATCATAATGTGTTGTAACATCTTCAAAATCTCGTCGAGCTGAGTAATTTGACACTTTGTATAACAAATTTGGTCCTCATTTGCCGAAGTTATCGAGCTACAAATTTTGAAAAGTCTCTAAAGTTGTGTGTTTTAGCACATAAAGTACTAATTTTCTTGGAAATTCATCAAGATGCAATAATGATGTGTAGTAACATCTTCAAAATCTCGTCGAGCTAAGTAATTTGACACTTTGTTTAACAAATTTGATCCTCATTTGCCGAAGTTATCGAGCTACTAAGTTTGAAAAGTGAAAAAAGTTGTGTGATTGAGCACTTAAAGTACTATTTTTCTTTGAAATTCAAAATCATGCAATCATGATGTGTTGTGACATCTTCAAAATCTCGTCGAGCTGATTAATTGGACATTTTCTTTAACAAATTTGATACTCATTTGCCGAAGTTATCGAGGTACAAATTTTGAAAAGTCACAAAAGTTGTGTGTTTGAGCACTTAAAGTACTATTTTTCTTGGAAATTCAACAAGATGCAATCATGATGTGTTGTGACATCTTCAAAATCTCGTCGAGCTGATTAATTGGACACTTTGTTTAACAAATTTGGTACTCATTTGCCGAAGTTATCGAGCTTCAAAGTTTGAAAAGTCAAAAAAGTTGTTTATTGAACACATAAAGTACTATTTTTCTTGGAAATTGAACATCATGCAATCATGATGTGTTGTGACATCTTCAAAATCTCGTCGAGCTTTTTAATTGGACACTTTGTTTAACAAATTTGGTACTCATTTGCCGAAGTTATCGAGCTTCAAAGTTTGAAAAGTCAAAAAAGTTGTGTCTTTGAGCACCTAAAGTACTATTTTTCTTGGAAATTCAACAAGATGCAATCATGATGTGTTGTGACATCTTCAAAATCTCGTCGAGCTGATTAATTGGACACTTTCTTTAACAAATTTGATACTCACTTGCCGAAGTTATCGAACTTCAAATTTTGAAAAGTCTCAAAAGTTATGTGTTTGAGCACTTAAAGTACTATTTTTCTTGGAAATTCAACAAGATGCAATGATGATTTGTTGTGACATCTTAATGATCTCGTCGAGCTGATTAATTGGACACTTTGTTTAATCAATTTGGTCCTCATTTGCCGAAGTTATCGAGCTTCAAAGTTTGAAAAGTCAAAAAAGTTGTGAGTTGAACACATAAAGTACTATTTTTCTTGGAAATTGAACATCATGCAATCATGATGTGTTGTGACATCTTCAAAATCTCGTCGAGCTGATTAATTGGACACTTTCTTTAACAAATTTGATACTCATTTGCCGATGTTATCGAGCTTCAAATTTTGAAAAGTCAAAAAAGTTGTGTGTTGAACACATAAAGTACTATTTTTCTTGGAAATTGAACATCATGCAATCATGATGTGTTGTGACATCTTCAAAATCTCGTCGAGCTGAATAATTGGACACTTTGTTTAACAAATTTGGTACTCATTTGCCGAAGTTATCGAGCTTCACAGTTTGAAAAGTCAAAAAAGTTGTGTGTTTGAGCACTTAAAGTACTATTTTTCTTGGAAATTCAACAAGATGCAATGATGATGTGTTGTGATATCTTCAAAATCTCGTCGAGCTGATTAATTGGACATTTTCTTTAACAAATTTGATACTCATTTGCCGAAGTTATCGAGCTTCAAAGTTTGAAAAGTCAAAAAAGTTGTGTGTTGAACACATAAAGTACTATTTTTCTTGGAAATTGAACATCATGCAATCATGATGTGTTGTGACATCTTCAAAATCTCGTCGAGCTGATTAATTGGACACTTTGTTTAACAAATTTGGTACTCATTTGCCGAAGTTATCGAGCTTGAAAGTTTGAAAAGTCAAAAAAGTTGTTTATTGAACACATAAAGTACTATTTTTCTTGGAAATTCAACAAGATGTAATGATGATTTGTTGTAACATCTTAATGATCTCGTCGAACTGATTAATTGGACACTTTGTTTAACCAATTTGGTCCTCATTTGCCGAAGTTATCGAGCTTCAAAGTTTGAAAAGTCAAAAAAGTTGTGTGTTGAACACATAAAGTACTATTTTTCTTGGAAATTGAACATCATGCAATCATGATGTGTTGTGACATCTTCAAAATCTCGTCGAGCTGATTAATTGGACACTTTGTTTAACAAATTTGTTACTCACTTGCCGAAGTTATCGAGCTTCACAGTTTGAAATGTCAAAAAAGTTGTGTGTTGAACACATAAAGTACTATTTTTCTTGGAAATTCAACAAGATGCAATCATGATGTGTTGTGACATCTTCAAAATCTCGTCGTGCTGATTAATTGGACACTTTCTTTAACAAATTTGATACTCACTTGCCGAAGTTATCGAACTTCAAATTTTGAAAAGTCTCAAAAGTTATGTGTTTGAGCACTTAAAGTACTATTTTTCTTGGAAATTCAACAAGATGCAATCATGATGTGTTGTAACATCTTCAAAATCTCGTCGAGCTGAGTAATTTGACACTTTGTATAACAAATTTGGTCCTCATTTGCCGAAGTTATCGAGCTTCAAATTTTGAAAAGTCACAAAAGTTGTGTGTTTGAGCACTTAAAGTACTATTTTTCTTGGAAATTCAACAAGATGCAATCATGATGTGTTGTAACATCTTCAAAATCTCGTCGAGCTGAGTAATTTGACACTTTGTATAACAAATTTGGTCCTCATTTGCCGAAGTTATCGAGCTACTAATTTTGAAAAGTGAAAAAAGTTGTGAGTTTGAGCACATAAAGTACTATTTTTCTTGGAAATTCAACAAGATGCAATAATGATGTGTAGTATCATCTTCAAAATCTCGTCGAGCTGAGTAATTTGACACTTTGTTTAAAAAATTTGATCCTCATTTGCCGAAGTTATTGAGCTACAAATTTTGAAAAGTCACAAAAATTGTGTATTTGAGCACTTAAAGTACTATTTTCTTGGAAATTCAACAAGATGCAATCATGATGTGTTGTAACATCTTCAAAATCTCGTCGAGCTGAGTAATTTGACACTTTGTTTAACAAATTTGATCCTCATTTGCCGAAGTTATCGAGCTACTAAGTTTGAAAAGTGAAAAAAGTTGTGTAATTGAGCACTTAAAGTACTATTTTTCTTTGAAATTCAAAATCATGCAATCATGATGTGTTGTAACATCTTCAAAATCTCGTCGAGCTGAGTAATTTGACACTTTGTATAACAAATTTGGTCCTCATTTGCCGAAGTTATCGAGCTTCAAATTTTGAAAAGTCACAAAAGTTGTGTGTTTGAGCACTTAAAGTACTATTTTTCTTGGAAATTCAACAAGATGCAATCATGATGTGTTGTAACATCTTCAAAATCTCGTCGAGCTGAGTAATTTGACACTTTGTATAACAAATTTGGTCCTCATTTGCCGAAGTTATCGAGCTTCAAATTTTGAAAAGTCACAAAAGTTGGGTGTTTGAGCACTTAAAGTACTATTTTTCTTGGAAATTCAACAAGATGCAATCATGATGTGTTGTAACATCTTCAAAATCTCGTCGAGCTGAGTAATTTGACACTTTGTATAACAAATTTGGTCCTCATTTGCCGAAGTTATCGAGCTTCAAATTTTGAAAAGTCACAAAAGTTGTGTGTTTGAGCACTTAAAGTACTATTTTTCTTGGAAATTCAACAAGATGCAATCATGATGTGTTGTAACATCTTCAAAATCTCGTCGAGCTGAGTAATTTGACACTTTGTATAACAAATTTGATCCTCATTTGCCGAAGTTAACGAGCTTCAAATTTTGAAAAGTCACAAAAGTTGTGTGTTTGAGCACATAAAGTACTGTTTTTCTTGGAAATTCAACAAGATGCAATCATGATGTGTTGTGACATCTTCAAAATCTCGTCGAGCTGATTAACTTGACACTTTGTTTAACAAATTTGGTTCTCATTTGCCGAAGTTATCGAGCTACAAATTTTGAAAAGTCACAAAAGTTGTGTGTTTGAGCACTTAAAGTACTATTTTCTTGGAAATTCAACAAGATGCAATCATGATGTGTGGTAACATCTTCAAAATCTCGTCGAGCTGAGTAATTTGACACTTTGTTTAACAAATTTGATCCTCATTTGGCGAAGTTATCGAGCTTCAAATTTTGAAAAGTCACAAAAGTTGTGTGTTTGAGCACATAAAGTACTATTTTTCTTGGAAATTCAACAAGATGCAATCATAATGTGTTGTAACATCTTCAAAATCTCGTCGAGCTGAGTAATTTGACACTTTGTATAACAAATTTGGTCCTCATTTGCCGAAGTTATCGAGCTACAAATTTTGAAAAGTCTCTAAAGTTGTGTGTTTTAGCACATAAAGTACTAATTTTCTTGGAAATTCATCAAGATGCAATAATGATGTGTAGTAACATCTTCAAAATCTCGTCGAGCTAAGTAATTTGACACTTTGTTTAACAAATTTGATCCTCATTTGCCGAAGTTATCGAGCTACTAAGTTTGAAAAGTGAAAAAAGTTGTGTGATTGAGCACTTAAAGTACTATTTTTCTTGGAAATTCAACAAGATGCAATCATGATGTGTTGTGACATCTTCAAAATCTCGTCGAGCTGATTAATTGGACACTTTGTTTAACAAATTTGGTACTCATTTGCCGAAGTTATCGAGCTTCAAAGTTTGAAAAGTCAAAAAAGTTGTTTATTGAACACATAAAGTACTATTTTTCTTGGAAATTGAACATCATGCAATCATGATGTGTTGTGACATCTTCAAAATCTCGTCGAGCTTTTTAATTGGACACTTTGTTTAACAAATTTGGTACTCATTTGCCGAAGTTATCGAGCTTCAAAGTTTGAAAAGTCAAAAAAGTTGTGTCTTTGAGCACCTAAAGTACTATTTTTCTTGGAAATTCAACAAGATGCAATCATGATGTGTTGTGACATCTTCAAAATCTCGTCGAGCTGATTAATTGGACACTTTCTTTAACAAATTTGATACTCACTTGCCGAAGTTATCGAACTTCAAATTTTGAAAAGTCTCAAAAGTTATGTGTTTGAGCACTTAAAGTACTATTTTTCTTGGAAATTCAACAAGATGCAATGATGATTTGTTGTGACATCTTAATGATCTCGTCGAGCTGATTAATTGGACACTTTGTTTAATCAATTTGGTCCTCATTTGCCGAAGTTATCGAGCTTCAAAGTTTGAAAAGTCAAAAAAGTTGTGAGTTGAACACATAAAGTACTATTTTTCTTGGAAATTGAACATCATGCAATCATGATGTGTTGTGACATCTTCAAAATCTCGTCGAGCTGATTAATTGGACACTTTCTTTAACAAATTTGATACTCATTTGCCGATGTTATCGAGCTTCAAATTTTGAAAAGTCAAAAAAGTTGTGTGTTGAACACATAAAGTACTATTTTTCTTGGAAATTGAACATCATGCAATCATGATGTGTTGTGACATCTTCAAAATCTCGTCGAGCTGAATAATTGGACACTTTGTTTAACAAATTTGGTACTCATTTGCCGAAGTTATCGAGCTTCACAGTTTGAAAAGTCAAAAAAGTTGTGTGTTTGAGCACTTAAAGTACTATTTTTCTTGGAAATTCAACAAGATGCAATGATGATGTGTTGTGATATCTTCAAAATCTCGTCGAGCTGATTAATTGGACATTTTCTTTAACAAATTTGATACTCATTTGCCGAAGTTATCGAGCTTCAAAGTTTGAAAAGTCAAAAAAGTTGTGTGTTGAACACATAAAGTACTATTTTTCTTGGAAATTGAACATCATGCAATCATGATGTGTTGTGACATCTTCAAAATCTCGTCGAGCTGATTAATTGGACACTTTGTTTAACAAATTTGGTACTCATTTGCCGAAGTTATCGAGCTTGAAAGTTTGAAAAGTCAAAAAAGTTGTTTATTGAACACATAAAGTACTATTTTTCTTGGAAATTCAACAAGATGTAATGATGATTTGTTGTAACATCTTAATGATCTCGTCGAACTGATTAATTGGACACTTTGTTTAACCAATTTGGTCCTCATTTGCCGAAGTTATCGAGCTTCAAAGTTTGAAAAGTCAAAAAAGTTGTGTGTTGAACACATAAAGTACTATTTTTCTTGGAAATTGAACATCATGCAATCATGATGTGTTGTGACATCTTCAAAATCTCGTCGAGCTGATTAATTGGACACTTTGTTTAACAAATTTGTTACTCACTTGCCGAAGTTATCGAGCTTCACAGTTTGAAATGTCAAAAAAGTTGTGTGTTGAACACATAAAGTACTATTTTTCTTGGAAATTCAACAAGATGCAATCATGATGTGTTGTGACATCTTCAAAATCTCGTCGTGCTGATTAATTGGACACTTTCTTTAACAAATTTGATACTCACTTGCCGAAGTTATCGAACTTCAAATTTTGAAAAGTCTCAAAAGTTATGTGTTTGAGCACTTAAAGTACTATTTTTCTTGGAAATTCAACAAGATGCAATCATGATGTGTTGTAACATCTTCAAAATCTCGTCGAGCTGAGTAATTTGACACTTTGTATAACAAATTTGGTCCTCATTTGCCGAAGTTATCGAGCTTCAAATTTTGAAAAGTCACAAAAGTTGTGTGTTTGAGCACTTAAAGTACTATTTTTCTTGGAAATTCAACAAGATGCAATCATGATGTGTTGTAACATCTTCAAAATCTCGTCGAGCTGAGTAATTTGACACTTTGTATAACAAATTTGGTCCTCATTTGCCGAAGTTATCGAGCTACTAATTTTGAAAAGTGAAAAAAGTTGTGAGTTTGAGCACATAAAGTACTATTTTTCTTGGAAATTCAACAAGATGCAATAATGATGTGTAGTATCATCTTCAAAATCTCGTCGAGCTGAGTAATTTGACACTTTGTTTAACAAATTTGATCCTCATTTGCCGAAGTTATCGAGCTTCAAATTTTGAAAAGTCACAAAAGTTGTGTGTTTGAGCACTTAAAGTACTATTTTTCTTGGAAATTCAACAAGATGCAATCATGATGTGTTGTAACATCTTCAAAATCTCGTCGAGCTGAGTAATTTGACACTTTGTATAACAAATTTGGTCCTCATTTGCCGAAGTTATCGAGCTTCAAATTTTGAAAAGTCACAAAAGTTGGGTGTTTGAGCACTTAAAGTACTATTTTTCTTGGAAATTCAACAAGATGCAATCATGATGTGTTGTAACATCTTCAAAATCTCGTCGAGCTGAGTAATTTGACACTTTGTATAACAAATTTGGTCCTCATTTGCCGAAGTTATCGAGCTTCAAATTTTGAAAAGTCACAAAAGTTGTGTGTTTGAGCACTTAAAGTACTATTTTTCTTGGAAATTCAACAAGATGCAATCATGATGTGTTGTAACATCTTCAAAATCTCGTCGAGCTGAGTAATTTGACACTTTGTATAACAAATTTGATCCTCATTTGCCGAAGTTAACGAGCTTCAAATTTTGAAAAGTCACAAAAGTTGTGTGTTTGAGCACATAAAGTACTGTTTTTCTTGGAAATTCAACAAGATGCAATCATGATGTGTTGTGACATCTTCAAAATCTTGTCGAGCTGAGTAATTTGACACTTTGTTTAACAAATTTGATCCTCATTTGCCGAAGTTATCGAGCTACTAAGTTTGAAAAGTCAAAAAAGTTGTGAGTTTGAGCACATAAAGTACTATTTTTCTTGGAAATTCAACAAGATGCAATCATGATGTGTTGTAACATCTTCAAAATCTCGTCGAGCTGATTAACTTGACACTTTGTTTAACAAATTTGGTTCTCATTTGCCGAAGTTATCGAGCTACAAATTTTGAAAAGTCACAAAAGTTGTGTGTTTGAGCACTTAAAGTACTATTTTCTTGGAAATTCAACAAGATGCAATCATGATGTGTGGTAACATCTTCAAAATCTCGTCGAGCTGAGTAATTTGACACTTTGTTTAACAAATTTGATCCTCATTTGGCGAAGTTATCGAGCTACTAAGTTTGAAAAAATGAAAAAAGTTGTGTGATTGAGCACTTAAAGTACTATTTTTCTTTGAAATTCAAAATCATGCAATCATGATGTGTTGTGACATCTTCAAAATCTCGTCGAGCTGATTAATTGGACATTTTCTTTAACAAATTTGATACTCATTTGCCGAAGTTATCGAGCTACAAATTTTGAAAAGTCACAAAAGTTGTGTGTTTGAGCACTTAAAGTACTATTTTTCTTGGAAATTCAACAAAATGCAATCAGGATGTGTGGTAACATCTTCAAATTCTCGTCGAGCTGAGTAATTTGACACTTTGTTTAACAAATTTGATCCTCATTTGCCGAAGTTATCGAGCTACTAAGTTTGAAAAGTGAAAAAAGTTGTGTGATTGAGCACTTAAAGTACTATTTTTCTTTGAAATTCAAAATCATGCAATCATGATGTGTTGTAACATCTTCAAAATCTCGTCGAGCTGAGTAATTTGACACTTTGTTTAACAAATTTGGTCCTCATTTGGCGAAGTTATCGAGCTTCAAATTTTGAAAAGTCACAAAAGTTGTGTGTTTGAGCACATAAAGTACTAATTTTCTTGGAAATTCATCAAGATGCAATAATGATGTGTAGTAACATCTTCAAAATCTCGTCGAGCTGATTAATTGGACACTTTCTTTAACAAATTTGATACTCATTTGCCGATGTTATCGAGCTTCAAATTTTGAAAAGTCAAAAAACTTGTGTGTTGAACACATAAAGTACTATTTTTCTTGGAAATTGAACATCATGCAATCATGATGTGTTGTGACATCTTCAAAATCTCGTCAAGCTGAATAATTGGACACTTTGTTTAACAAATTTGGTACTCATTTGCCGAAGTTATCGAGCTTCAAAGTTTGAAAAGTCAAAAAAGTTATGTGTTTGAGCACTTAAAGTACTATTTTTCTTGGAAATTCAACAAGATGCAATGATGATTTGTTGTGACATATTAATGATCTCGTCGAGCTGATTAATTGGACACTTTGTTTAACCAATTTTGTCCTCATTTGCCGAAGTTATCGAGCTTCAAATTTTGAAAAGTCTCAAAAGTTATGTGTTTGAGCACTTAAAGTACTATTTTTCTTGGAAATTCAACAAGATGCAATGATGATTTGTTGTGACATCTTAATGATCTCGTCGAGCTGATTAATTGGACACTTTGTTTAATCAATTTGGTCCTCATTTGCCGAAGTTATCGAGCTTCAAAGTTTGAAATGTCAAAAAAGTTGTGTGTTGAACACATAAAGTACTATTTTTCTTGGAAATTCCACAAGATGCAATCATGATGTGTTGTGACATCTTCAAAATCTCGTCGAGCTGATTAATTGGACACTTTCTTTAACAAATTTGATACTCATTTGCTGATGTTATCGAGCTTCAAATTTTGAAAAGTCAAAAAAGTTGTGTGTTGAACACATAAAGTACTATTTTTCTTGGAAACTGAACATCATGCAATCATGATGTGTTGTGACATCTTCAAAATCTCGTCGAGCTGATTAATTGGACACTTTCTTTAACAAATTTGATACTCATTTGCTGATGTTATCGAGCTTCAAATTTTGAAAAGTCAAAAAAGTTGTGTGTTGAACACATAAAGTACTATTTTTCTTGGAAACTGAACATCATGCAATCATGATGTGTTGTGACATCTTCAAAATCTCGTCGAGCTGATTAATTGGACACTTTCTTTAACAAATTTGATACTCATTTGCTGATGTTATCGAGCTTCAAATTTTGAAAAGTCAAAAAAGATGTGTGTTGAACACATAAAGTACTATTTTTCTTGGAAATTGAACATCATGCAATCATGATGTGTTGTTACATCTTCAAAATCTCGTCGAGCTGAATAATTGGACACTTTGTTTAACAAATTTGTTACTCATTTGCCGAAGTTATCGAGCTTCACAGTTTGAAATGTCAAAAAAGTTGTGTGTTGAACACATAAAGTACTATTTTTCTTGGAAATTCCACAAGATGCAATCATGATGTGTTGTGACATCTTCAAAATCTCGTCGAGCTGATTAATTGGACACTTTCTTTAACAAATTTGATACTCATTTGCTGATGTTATCGAGCTTCAAATTTTGAAAAGTCAAAAAAGTTGTGTGTTGAACACATAAAGTACTATTTTTCTTGGAAACTGAACATCATGCAATCATGATGTGTTGTGACATCTTCAAAATCTCGTCGAGCTGATTAATTGGACACTTTCTTTAACAAATTTGATACTCATTTGCTGATGTTATCGAGCTTCAAATTTTGAAAAGTCAAAAAAGTTGTGTGTTGAACACATAAAGTACTATTTTTCTTGGAAACTGAACATCATGCAATCATGATGTGTTGTGACATCTTCAAAATCTCGTCGAGCTGATTAATTGGACACTTTGTTTAACAAATTTGGTACTCATTTGCCGAAGTTATCGAGCTTCAAAGTTTGAAAAGTCAAAAAAGTTGTGTGTTGAACACATAAAGTACTATTTTTCTTGGAAATTGAACATCATGCAATCATGATGTGTTGTTACATCTTCAAAATCTCTTCGAGCTGAATAATTGGACACTTTCTTTAACAAATTTGATACTCATTTGCCGATGTTATCGAGCTTCACAGTTTGAAATGTCAAAAAAGTTGTGTGTTGAACACATAAAGTACTATTTTTCTTGGAAATTGAACATCATGCAATCATGATGTGTAGTGACATCTTCAAAATCTCGTCGAGCAGATTAATTGGACACTTTGTTTAACAAATTTGGTACTCATTTGCCGAAGTTATCGAGCTTCAAAGTTTGAAAAGTCAAAAAAGTTGTGTGTTGAACACATAAAGTACTATTTTTCTTGGAAATTGAACATCATGCAATCATGATGTGTTGTGACATCTTCAAAATCTCGTCGAGCTGATTAATTGGACACTTTTTTTAACAAATTTGGTACTCATTTGCCGAAGTTATCGAGCTTCAAAGTTTGAAAAGTCAAAAAAGTTATGTGTTTGAGCACTTAAAGTACTATTTTTCTTGGAAATTCAACAAGATGCAATGATGATTTGTTGTAACATCTTAATGATCTCGTCGAGCTGATTAATTGGACACTTTCTATAACAAATTTGATACTCACTTGCCGAAGTTATCGAATTTCAAATTTTGAAAGGTCTCAAAAGTTATGTGTTTGAGCACTTAAAGTACTATTTTTCTTGGAAATTCAACAAGATGCAATGATGATTTGTTGTGACATATTAATGATCTCGTCGAGCTGATTAATTGGACACTTTGTTTAACCAATTTTGTCCTCATTTGCCGAAGTTATCGAGCTTCAAATTTTGAAAAGTCTCAAAAGTTATGTGTTTGAGCACTTAAAGTACTATTTTTCTTGGAAATTCAACAAGATGCAATGATGATTTGTTGTGACATCTTAATGATCTCGTCGAGCTGATTAATTGGACACTTTGTTTAATCAATTTGGTCCTCATTTGCCGAAGTTATCGAGCTTCAAAGTTTGAAATGTCAAAAAAGTTGTGTGTTGAACACATAAAGTACTATTTTTCTTGGAAATTCCACAAGATGCAATCATCATGTGTTGTGACATCTTCAAAATCTCGTCGAACTGATTAATTGGACACATTCTTTAACAAATTAGATACTCATTTGCCGATGTTATCGAGCTTCAAATTTTGAAAAGTCAAAAAAGTTGTGTGTTGAACACATAAAGTACTATTTTTCTTGGAAACTGAACATCATGCAATCATGATGTGTTGTGACATCTTCAAAATCTCGTCGAGCTGATTAATTGGACACTTTGTTTAACAAATTTGTTACTCATTTGCCGAAGTTATCGAGCTTCACAGTTTGAAATGTCAAAAAAGTTGTGTGTTGAACACATAAAGTACTATTTTTCTTGGAAATTCCACAAGATGCAATCATGATGTGTTGTGACATCTTCAAAATCTCGTCGAGCTGATTAATTGGACACTTTCTTTAACAAATTTGATACTCATTTGCTGATGTTATCGAGCTTCAAATTTTGAAAAGTCAAAAAAGTTGTGTGTTGAACACATAAAGTACTATTTTTCTTGGAAACTGAACATCATGCAATCATGATGTGTTGTGACATCTTCAAAATCTCGTCGAGCTGATTAATTGGACACTTTGTTTAACAAATTTGTTACTCATTTGCCGAAGTTATCGAGCTTCACAGTTTGAAAAGTCAAAAAAGTTGTGTGTTGAACACATAAAGTACTATTTTTCTTGGAAATTCAACAAGATGCAATCATGATGTGTTGTGACATCTTCAAAATCTCGTCGAGCTGATTAATTGGACACTTTCTTTAACAAATTTGATACTCATTTGCCGAAGTTATCGAGCTTCAAATTTTGAAAAGTCAAAAAAGTTGTGTGTTGAACACATAAAGTACTATTTTTCTTGGAAACTGAACATCATGCAATCATGATGTGTTGTGACATCTTCAAAATCTCGTCGAGCTGATTAATTGGACACTTTGTTTAACAAATTTGTTACTCATTTGCCGAAGTTATCGAGCTTCACAGTTTGAAAAGTCAAAAAAGTTGTGTGTTGAACACATAAAGTACTATTTTTCTTGGAAATTCAACAAGATGCAATCATGATGTGTTGTGACATCTTCAAAATCTCGTCGAGCTGATTAATTGGACACTTTCTTTAACAAATTTGATACTCATTTGCCGAAGTTATCGAGCTTCAAATTTTGAAAAGTCAAAAAAGTTGTGTGTTGAACACATAAAGTACTATTTTTCTTGGAAACTGAACATCATGCAATCATGATGTGTTGTGACATCTTCAAAATCTCGTCGAGCTGATTAATTGGACACTTTGTTTAACAAATTTGGTACTCATTTGCCGAAGTTATCGAGCTTCAAAGTTTGAAAAGTCAAAAAAGTTGTGTGTTGAACACATAAAGTACTATTTTTCTTGGAAATTGAACATCATGCAATCATGATGTGTTGTGACATCTTCAAAATCTCGTCGAGCTGATTAATTGGACACTTTGTTTAACAAATTTGGTACTCATTTGCCGAAGTTATCGAGCTTCAAAGTTTGAAAAGTCAAAAAAGTTGTGTGTTGAACACATAAAGTACTATTTTTCTTGGAAATTGAACATCATGCAATCATGATGTGTTGTGACATTTTCAAAATCTCGTCGAGCTGATTAATTGGACACTTTGTTTAACAAATTTGATACTCATTTGCCGAAGTTATCGAGCTTCAAAGTTTGAAAAGTCAAAAAAGTTGTGTGTTGAACACATAAAGTACTATTTTTCTTGGAAATTGAACATCATGCAATCATGATGTGTTGTGACATCTTCAAAATCTCGTCGAGCTGATTAATTGGACACTTTGTTTAACAAATTTGATACTCATTTGCCGAAGTTATCGAGCTTCACAGTTTGAAAAGTCAAAAAAGTTGTGTGTTGAACACATAAAGTACTATTTTTCTTGGAAATTCAACAAGATGCAATGATGATTTGTTGTGACATCTTCAAAATCTCGTCGAGCTGAATAATTGGACACTTTGTTTAACAAATTTGGTACTCATTTGCCGAAGTTATCGAGCTTCAAATTTTGAAAAGTCAAAAAAGTTGTGTGTTGAACACATAAAGTACTATTTTTCTTGGAAATTCAACAAGATGCAATGATGATTTGTTGTGACATCTTCAAAATCTCGTCGAGCTGATTAATTGGACACTTTGTTTAACAAATTTGATACTCATTTGCCGAAGTTATCGAGCTTCAAAGTTTGAAAAGTCAAAAAAGTTGTGTGTTGAACACATAAAGTACTATTTTTCTTGGAAATTGAACATCATGCAATCATGATGTGTTGTGACATCTTCAAAATCTCGTCGAGCTGATTAATTGGACACTTTGTTTAAAAAATTTGATACTCATTTGCCGAAGTTATCGAGCTTCACAGTTTGAAAAGTCAAAAAAGTTGTGTGTTGAACACATAAAGTACTATTTTTCTTGGAAATTCAACAAGATGCAATGATGATTTGTTGTGACATCTTCAAAATCTCGTCGAGCTGATTAATTGGACACTTTGTTTAACAAATTTGATACTCATTTGCCGAAGTTATCGAGCTTCAAAGTTTGAAAAGTCAAAAAAGTTATGTGTTTGAGCACTTAAAGTACTATTTTTCTTGGAAATTCAACAAGATGCAATGATGATTTGTTGTGACATATTAATGATCTCGTCGAGCTGATTAATTGGACACTTTGTTTAACCAATTTTGTCCTCATTTGCCGAAGTTATCGAGCTTCAAATTTTGAAAAGTCTCAAAAGTTATGTGTTTGAGCACTTAAAGTACTATTTTTCTTGGAAATTCAACAAGATGCAATGATGATTTGTTGTGACATCTTAATGATCTCGTCGAGCTGATTAATTGGACACTTTGTTTAATCAATTTGGTCCTCATTTGCCGAAGTTATCGAGCTTCAAAGTTTGAAATGTCAAAAAAGTTGTGTGTTGAACACATAAAGTACTATTTTTCTTGGAAATTCCACAAGATGCAATCATGATGTGTTGTGACATCTTCAAAATCTCGTCGAACTGATTAATTGGACACATTCTTTAACAAATTAGATACTCATTTGCCGATGTTATCGAGCTTCAAATTTTGAAAAGTCAAAAAAGATGTGTGTTGAACACATAAAGTACTATTTTTCTTGGAAATTGAACATCATGCAATCATGATGTGTTGTTACATCTTCAAAATCTCGTCGAGCTGAATAATTGGACACTTTGTTTAACAAATTTGTTACTCATTTGCCGAAGTTATCGAGCTTCACAGTTTGAAATGTCAAAAAAGTTGTGTGTTGAACACATAAAGTACTATTTTTCTTGGAAATTCCACAAGATGCAATCATGATGTGTTGTGACATCTTCAAAATCTCGTCGAGCTGATTAATTGGACACTTTCTTTAACAAATTTGATACTCATTTGCTGATGTTATCGAGCTTCAAATTTTGAAAAGTCAAAAAAGTTGTGTGTTGAACACATAAAGTACTATTTTTCTTGGAAACTGAACATCATGCAATCATGATGTGTTGTGACATCTTCAAAATCTCGTCGAGCTGATTAATTGGACACTTTCTTTAACAAATTTGATACTCATTTGCTGATGTTATCGAGCTTCAAATTTTGAAAAGTCAAAAAAGTTGTGTGTTGAACACATAAAGTACTATTTTTCTTGGAAACTGAACATCATGCAATCATGATGTGTTGTGACATCTTCAAAATCTCGTCGAGCTGATTAATTGGACACTTTGTTTAACAAATTTGGTACTCATTTGCCGAAGTTATCGAGCTTCAAAGTTTGAAAAGTCAAAAAAGTTGTGTGTTGAACACATAAAGTACTATTTTTCTTGGAAATTGAACATCATGCAATCATGATGTGTTGTGACATCTTCAAAATCTCGTCGAGCTGATTAATTGGACACTTTGTTTAACAAATTTGGTACTCATTTGCCGAAGTTATCGAGCTTCAAAGTTTGAAAAGTCAAAAAAGTTGTGTGTTGAACACATAAAGTACTATTTTTCTTGGAAATTGAACATCATGCAATCATGATGTGTTGTTACATCTTCAAAATCTCGTCGAGCTGAATAATTGGACACTTTCTTTAACAAATTTGATACTCATTTGCCGATGTTATCGAGCTTCACAGTTTGAAATGTCAAAAAAGTTGTGTGTTGAACACATAAAGTACTATTTTTCTTGGAAATTGAACATCATGCAATCATGATGTGTAGTGACATCTTCAAAATCTCGTCGAGCAGATTAATTGGACACTTTGTTTAACAAATTTGGTACTCATTTGCCGAAGTTATCGAGCTTCAAAGTTTGAAAAGTCAAAAAAGTTGTGTGTTGAACACATAAAGTACTATTTTTCTTGGAAATTGAACATCATGCAATCATGATGTGTTGTGACATCTTCAAAATCTCGTCGAGCTGATTAATTGGACACTTTTTTTAACAAATTTGGTACTCATTTGCCGAAGTTATCGAGCTTCAAAGTTTGAAAAGTCAAAAAAGTTATGTGTTTGAGCACTTAAAGTACTATTTTTCTTGGAAATTCAACAAGATGCAATGATGATTTGTTGTAACATCTTAATGATCTCGTCGAGCTGATTAATTGGACACTTTCTATAACAAATTTGATACTCACTTGCCGAAGTTATCGAATTTCAAATTTTGAAAGGTCTCAAAAGTTATGTGTTTGAGCACTTAAAGTACTATTTTTCTTGGAAATTCAACAAGATGCAATGATGATTTGTTGTGACATATTAATGATCTCGTCGAGCTGATTAATTGGACACTTTGTTTAACCAATTTTGTCCTCATTTGCCGAAGTTATCGAGCTTCAAATTTTGAAAAGTCTCAAAAGTTATGTGTTTGAGCACTTAAAGTACTATTTTTCTTGGAAATTCAACAAGATGCAATGATGATTTGTTGTGACATCTTAATGATCTCGTCGAGCTGATTAATTGGACACTTTGTTTAATCAATTTGGTCCTCATTTGCCGAAGTTATCGAGCTTCAAAGTTTGAAATGTCAAAAAAGTTGTGTGTTGAACACATAAAGTACTATTTTTCTTGGAAATTCCACAAGATGCAATCATGATGTGTTGTGACATCTTCAAAATCTCGTCGAACTGATTAATTGGACACATTCTTTAACAAATTAGATACTCATTTGCCGATGTTATCGAGCTTCAAATTTTGAAAAGTCAAAAAAGTTGTGTGTTGAACACATAAAGTACTATTTTTCTTGGAAACTGAACATCATGCAATCATGATGTGTTGTGACATCTTCAAAATCTCGTCGAGCTGATTAATTGGACACTTTGTTTAACAAATTTGTTACTCATTTGCCGAAGTTATCGAGCTTCACAGTTTGAAATGTCAAAAAAGTTGTGTGTTGAACACATAAAGTACTATTTTTCTTGGAAATTCCACAAGATGCAATCATGATGTGTTGTGACATCTTCAAAATCTCGTCGAGCTGATTAATTGGACACTTTCTTTAACAAATTTGATACTCATTTGCTGATGTTATCGAGCTTCAAATTTTGAAAAGTCAAAAAAGTTGTGTGTTGAACACATAAAGTACTATTTTTCTTGGAAACTGAACATCATGCAATCATGATGTGTTGTGACATCTTCAAAATCTCGTCGAGCTGATTAATTGGACACTTTGTTTAACAAATTTGTTACTCATTTGCCGAAGTTATCGAGCTTCACAGTTTGAAAAGTCAAAAAAGTTGTGTGTTGAACACATAAAGTACTATTTTTCTTGGAAATTCAACAAGATGCAATCATGATGTGTTGTGACATCTTCAAAATCTCGTCGAGCTGATTAATTGGACACTTTCTTTAACAAATTTGATACTCATTTGCTGATGTTATCGAGCTTCAAATTTTGAAAAGTCAAAAAAGTTGTGTGTTGAACACATAAAGTACTATTTTTCTTGGAAACTGAACATCATGCAATCATGATGTGTTGTGACATCTTCAAAATCTCGTCGAGCTGATTAATTGGACACTTTGTTTAACAAATTTGGTACTCATTTGCCGAAGTTATCGAGCTTCAAAGTTTGAAAAGTCAAAAAAGTTGTGTGTTGAACACATAAAGTACTATTTTTCTTGGAAATTGAACATCATGCAATCATGATGTGTTGTGACATCTTCAAAATCTCGTCGAGCTGATTAATTGGACACTTTGTTTAACAAATTTGGTACTCATTTGCCGAAGTTATCGAGCTTCAAAGTTTGAAAAGTCAAAAAAGTTGTGTGTTGAACACATAAAGTACTATTTTTCTTGGAAATTGAACATCATGCAATCATGATGTGTTGTGACATTTTCAAAATCTCGTCGAGCTGATTAATTGGACACTTTGTTTAACAAATTTGATACTCATTTGCCGAAGTTATCGAGCTTCAAAGTTTGAAAAGTCAAAAAAGTTGTGTGTTGAACACATAAAGTACTATTTTTCTTGGAAATTGAACATCATGCAATCATGATGTGTTGTGACATCTTCAAAATCTCGTCGAGCTGATTAATTGGACACTTTGTTTAACAAATTTGATACTCATTTGCCGAAGTTATCGAGCTTCACAGTTTGAAAAGTCAAAAACGTTGTGTGTTGAACACATAAAGTACTATTTTTCTTGGAAATTCAACAAGATGCAATGATGATTTGTTGTGACATCTTCAAAATCTCGTCGAGCTGAATAATTGGACACTTTGTTTAACAAATTTGGTACTCATTTGCCGAAGTTATCGAGCTTCAAATTTTGAAAAGTCAAAAAAGTTGTGTGTTGAACACATAAAGTACTATTTTTCTTGGAAATTCAACAAGATGCAATGATGATTTGTTGTGACATCTTCAAAATCTCGTCGAGCTGATTAATTGGACACTTTGTTTAACAAATTTGATACTCATTTGCCGAAGTTATCGAGCTTCAAAGTTTGAAAAGTCAAAAAAGTTGTGTGTTGAACACATAAAGTACTATTTTTCTTGGAAATTGAACATCATGCAATCATGATGTGTTGTGACATCTTCAAAATCTCGTCGAGCTGATTAATTGGACACTTTGTTTAAAAAATTTGATACTCATTTGCCGAAGTTATCGAGCTTCACAGTTTGAAAAGTCAAAAAAGTTGTGTGTTGAACACATAAAGTACTATTTTTCTTGGAAATTCAACAAGATGCAATGATGATTTGTTGTGACATCTTCAAAATCTCGTCGAGCTGATTAATTGGACACTTTGTTTAACAAATTTGATACTCATTTGCCGAAGTTATCGAGCTTCAAAGTTTGAAAAGTCAAAAAAGCTGTGTGTTGAACACATAAAGTACTATTTTTCTTGGAAATTGAACATCATGCAATCATGATGTGTTGTGACATCTTCAAAATCTCGTCGAGCTGATTAATTGGACACTTTGTTTAACAAATTTGGTACTCATTTGCCGAAGTTATCGAGCTTCAAAGTTTGAAAAGTCAAAAAAGTTGTGTGTTGAACACATAAAGTACTATTTTTCTTGGAAATTGAACATCATGCAATCATGATGTGTTGTGACATCTTCAAAATCTCGTCGAGCTGATTAATTGGACACTTTGTTTAACAAATTTGGTACTCATTTGCCGAAGTTATCGAGCTTCAAAGTTTGAAAAGTCAAAAAAGTTGTGTGTTGAACACATAAAGTACTATTTTTCTTGGAAATTGAACATCATGCAATCATGATGTGTAGTGACATCTTCAAAATCTCGTCGAGCAGATTAATTGGACACTTTGTTTAACAAATTTGGTACTCATTTGCCGAAGTTATCGAGCTTCAAAGTTTGAAAAGTCAAAAAAGTTGTGTGTTGAACACATAAAGTACTATTTTTCTTGGAAATTGAACATCATGCAATCATGATGTGTTGTGACATCTTCAAAATCTCGTCGAGCTGATTAATTGGACACTTTTTTTAACAAATTTGGTACTCATTTGCCGAAGTTATCGAGCTTCAAAGTTTGAAAAGTCAAAAAAGTTATGTGTTTGAGCACTTAAAGTACTATTTTTCTTGGAAATTCAACAAGATGCAATGATGATTTGTTGTAACATCTTAATGATCTCGTCGAGCTGATTAATTGGACACTTTCTATAACAAATTTGATACTCACTTGCCGAAGTTATCGAATTTCAAATTTTGAAAGGTCTCAAAAGTTATGTGTTTGAGCACTTAAAGTACTATTTTTCTTGGAAATTCAACAAGATGCAATGATGATTTGTTGTGACATATTAATGATCTCGTCGAGCTGATTAATTGGACACTTTGTTTAACCAATTTTGTCCTCATTTGCCGAAGTTATCGAGCTTCAAATTTTGAAAAGTCTCAAAAGTTATGTGTTTGAGCACTTAAAGTACTATTTTTCTTGGAAATTCAACAAGATGCAATGATGATTTGTTGTGACATCTTAATGATCTCGTCGAGCTGATTAATTGGACACTTTGTTTAATCAATTTGGTCCTCATTTGCCGAAGTTATCGAGCTTCAAAGTTTGAAATGTCAAAAAAGTTGTGTGTTGAACACATAAAGTACTATTTTTCTTGGAAATTCCACAAGATGCAATCATGATGTGTTGTGACATCTTCAAAATCTCGTCGAACTGATTAATTGGACACATTCTTTAACAAATTAGATACTCATTTGCCGATGTTATCGAGCTTCAAATTTTGAAAAGTCAAAAAAGTTGTGTGTTGAACACATAAAGTACTATTTTTCTTGGAAACTGAACATCATGCAATCATGATGTGTTGTGACATCTTCAAAATCTCGTCGAGCTGATTAATTGGACACTTTGTTTAACAAATTTGTTACTCATTTGCCGAAGTTATCGAGCTTCACAGTTTGAAATGTCAAAAAAGTTGTGTGTTGAACACATAAAGTACTATTTTTCTTGGAAATTCCACAAGATGCAATCATGATGTGTTGTGACATCTTCAAAATCTCGTCGAGCTGATTAATTGGACACTTTCTTTAACAAATTTGATACTCATTTGCTGATGTTATCGAGCTTCAAATTTTGAAAAGTCAAAAAAGTTGTGTGTTGAACACATAAAGTACTATTTTTCTTGGAAACTGAACATCATGCAATCATGATGTGTTGTGACATCTTCAAAATCTCGTCGAGCTGATTAATTGGACACTTTGTTTAACAAATTTGTTACTCATTTGCCGAAGTTATCGAGCTTCACAGTTTGAAAAGTCAAAAAAGTTGTGTGTTGAACACATAAAGTACTATTTTTCTTGGAAATTCAACAAGATGCAATCATGATGTGTTGTGACATCTTCAAAGTCTCGTCGAGCTGATTAATTGGACACTTTCTTTAACAAATTTGATACTCATTTGCTGATGTTATCGAGCTTCAAATTTTGAAAAGTCAAAAAAGTTGTGTGTTGAACACATAAAGTACTATTTTTCTTGGAAACTGAACATCATGCAATCATGATGTGTTGTGACATCTTCAAAATCTCGTCGAGCTGATTAATTGGACACTTTGTTTAACAAATTTGGTACTCATTTGCCGAAGTTATCGAGCTTCAAAGTTTGAAAAGTCAAAAAAGTTGTGTGTTGAACACATAAAGTACTATTTTTCTTGGAAATTGAACATCATGCAATCATGATGTGTTGTGACATCTTCAAAATCTCGTCGAGCTGATTAATTGGACACTTTGTTTAACAAATTTGGTACTCATTTGCCGAAGTTATCGAGCTTCAAAGTTTGAAAAGTCAAAAAAGTTGTGTGTTGAACACATAAAGTACTATTTTTCTTGGAAATTGAACATCATGCAATCATGATGTGTTGTGACATTTTCAAAATCTCGTCGAGCTGATTAATTGGACACTTTGTTTAACAAATTTGATACTCATTTGCCGAAGTTATCGAGCTTCAAAGTTTGAAAAGTCAAAAAAGTTGTGTGTTGAACACATAAAGTACTATTTTTCTTGGAAATTGAACATCATGCAATCATGATGTGTTGTGACATCTTCAAAATCTCGTCGAGCTGATTAATTGGACACTTTGTTTAACAAATTTGGTACTCATTTGCCGAAGTTATCGAGCTTCAAAGTTTGAAAAGTCAAAAAAGTTGTGTGTTGAACACATAAAGTACTATTTTTCTTGGAAATTGAACATCATGCAATCATGATGTGTTGTGACATCTTCAAAATCTCGTCGAGCTGATTAATTGGACACTTTGTTTAACAAATTTGGTACTCATTTGCCGAAGTTATCGAGCTTCAAAGTTTGAAAAGTCAAAAAAGTTGTGTGTTGAACACATAAAGTACTATTTTTCTTGGAAATTGAACATCATGCAATCATGATGTGTAGTGACATCTTCAAAATCTCGTCGAGCAGATTAATTGGACACTTTGTTTAACAAATTTGGTACTCATTTGCCGAAGTTATCGAGCTTCAAAGTTTGAAAAGTCAAAAAAGTTGTGTGTTGAACACATAAAGTACTATTTTTCTTGGAAATTGAACATCATGCAATCATGATGTGTTGTGACATCTTCAAAATCTCGTCGAGCTGATTAATTGGACACTTTTTTTAACAAATTTGGTACTCATTTGCCGAAGTTATCGAGCTTCAAAGTTTGAAAAGTCAAAAAAGTTATGTGTTTGAGCACTTAAAGTACTATTTTTCTTGGAAATTCAACAAGATGCAATGATGATTTGTTGTAACATCTTAATGATCTCGTCGAGCTGATTAATTGGACACTTTCTATAACAAATTTGATACTCACTTGCCGAAGTTATCGAATTTCAAATTTTGAAAGGTCTCAAAAGTTATGTGTTTGAGCACTTAAAGTACTATTTTTCTTGGAAATTCAACAAGATGCAATGATGATTTGTTGTGACATATTAATGATCTCGTCGAGCTGATTAATTGGACACTTTGTTTAACCAATTTTGTCCTCATTTGCCGAAGTTATCGAGCTTCAAATTTTGAAAAGTCTCAAAAGTTATGTGTTTGAGCACTTAAAGTACTATTTTTCTTGGAAATTCAACAAGATGCAATGATGATTTGTTGTGACATCTTAATGATCTCGTCGAGCTGATTAATTGGACACTTTGTTTAATCAATTTGGTCCTCATTTGCCGAAGTTATCGAGCTTCAAAGTTTGAAATGTCAAAAAAGTTGTGTGTTGAACACATAAAGTACTATTTTTCTTGGAAATTCCACAAGATGCAATCATGATGTGTTGTGACATCTTCAAAATCTCGTCGAACTGATTAATTGGACACATTCTTTAACAAATTAGATACTCATTTGCCGATGTTATCGAGCTTCAAATTTTGAAAAGTCAAAAAAGTTGTGTGTTGAACACATAAAGTACTATTTTTCTTGGAAACTGAACATCATGCAATCATGATGTGTTGTGACATCTTCAAAATCTCGTCGAGCTGATTAATTGGACACTTTGTTTAACAAATTTGTTACTCATTTGCCGAAGTTATCGAGCTTCACAGTTTGAAATGTCAAAAAAGTTGTGTGTTGAACACATAAAGTACTATTTTTCTTGGAAATTCCACAAGATGCAATCATGATGTGTTGTGACATCTTCAAAATCTCGTCGAGCTGATTAATTGGACACTTTCTTTAACAAATTTGATACTCATTTGCTGATGTTATCGAGCTTCAAATTTTGAAAAGTCAAAAAAGTTGTGTGTTGAACACATAAAGTACTATTTTTCTTGGAAACTGAACATCATGCAATCATGATGTGTTGTGACATCTTCAAAATCTCGTCGAGCTGATTAATTGGACACTTTGTTTAACAAATTTGTTACTCATTTGCCGAAGTTATCGAGCTTCACAGTTTGAAAAGTCAAAAAAGTTGTGTGTTGAACACATAAAGTACTATTTTTCTTGGAAATTCAACAAGATGCAATCATGATGTGTTGTGACATCTTCAAAGTCTCGTCGAGCTGATTAATTGGACACTTTCTTTAACAAATTTGATACTCATTTGCTGATGTTATCGAGCTTCAAATTTTGAAAAGTCAAAAAAGTTGTGTGTTGAACACATAAAGTACTATTTTTCTTGGAAACTGAACATCATGCAATCATGATGTGTTGTGACATCTTCAAAATCTCGTCGAGCTGATTAATTGGACACTTTGTTTAACAAATTTGGTACTCATTTGCCGAAGTTATCGAGCTTCAAAGTTTGAAAAGTCAAAAAAGTTGTGTGTTGAACACATAAAGTACTATTTTTCTTGGAAATTGAACATCATGCAATCATGATGTGTTGTGACATCTTCAAAATCTCGTCGAGCTGATTAATTGGACACTTTGTTTAACAAATTTGGTACTCATTTGCCGAAGTTATCGAGCTTCAAAGTTTGAAAAGTCAAAAAAGTTGTGTGTTGAACACATAAAGTACTATTTTTCTTGGAAATTGAACATCATGCAATCATGATGTGTTGTGACATTTTCAAAATCTCGTCGAGCTGATTAATTGGACACTTTGTTTAACAAATTTGATACTCATTTGCCGAAGTTATCGAGCTTCAAAGTTTGAAAAGTCAAAAAAGTTGTGTGTTGAACACATAAAGTACTATTTTTCTTGGAAATTGAACATCATGCAATCATGATGTGTTGTGACATCTTCAAAATCTCGTCGAGCTGATTAATTGGACACTTTGTTTAACAAATTTGATACTCATTTGCCGAAGTTATCGAGCTTCACAGTTTGAAAAGTCAAAAAAGTTGTGTGTTGAACACATAAAGTACTATTTTTCTTGGAAATTCAACAAGATGCAATGATGATTTGTTGTGACATCTTAATGATCTCGTCGAGCTGATTAATTGGACACTTTGTTTAATCAATTTGGTCCTCATTTGCCGAAGTTATCGAGCTTCAAAGTTTGAAATGTCAAAAAAGTTGTGTGTTGAACACATAAAGTACTATTTTTCTTGGAAATTCCACAAGATGCAATCATGATGTGTTGTGACATCTTCAAAATCTCGTCGAACTGATTAATTGGACACATTCTTTAACAAATTAGATACTCATTTGCCGATGTTATCGAGCTTCAAATTTTGAAAAGTCAAAAAAGATGTGTGTTGAACACATAAAGTACTATTTTTCTTGGAAATTGAACATCATGCAATCATGATGTGTTGTTACATCTTCAAAATCTCGTCGAGCTGAATAATTGGACACTTTGTTTAACAAATTTGTTACTCATTTGCCGAAGTTATCGAGCTTCACAGTTTGAAATGTCAAAAAAGTTGTGTGTTGAACACATAAAGTACTATTTTTCTTGGAAATTCCACAAGATGCAATCATGATGTGTTGTGACATCTTCAAAATCTCGTCGAGCTGATTAATTGGACATTTTCTTTAACAAATTTGATACTCATTTGCTGATGTTATCGAGCTTCAAATTTTGAAAAGTCAAAAAAGTTGTGTGTTGAACACATAAAGTACTATTTTTCTTGGAAACTGAACATCATGCAATCATGATGTGTTGTGACATCTTCAAAATCTCGTCGAGCTGATTAATTGGACACTTTGTTTAACAAATTTGTTACTCATTTGCCGAAGTTATCGAGCTTCACAGTTTGAAAAGTCAAAAAAGTTGTGTGTTGAACACATAAAGTACTATTTTTCTTGGAAATTCAACAAGATGCAATCATGATGTGTTGTGACATCTTCAAAATCTCGTTGAGCTGATTAATTGGACACTTTGTTTAACAAATTTGATACTCATTTGCCGAAGTTATCGAGCTTCACAGTTTGAAAAGTCAAAAAAGTTGTGTGTTGAACACATAAAGTACTATTTTTCTTGGAAATTCAACAAGATGCAATCATGATGTGTTGTGACATCTTCAAAATCTCATCGAGCTGATTAATTGGACACTTTGTTTAACAAATTTGGTACTCATTTGCCGAAGTTATCGAGCTTCAAAGTTTGAAATGTCAAAAAAGTTGTGTGTTGAACACATAAAGTACTATTTTTCTTGGAAATTCAACAAGATGCAATCATGATGTGTTGTGACATCTTCAAAATCTCGTCGAGCCGATTAATTGGACACTTTGTTTAACAAATTTGATACTCATTTGCCGAAGTTATCGAGCTTCACAGTTTGAAAAGTCAAAAAAGTTGTGTGTTGAACACATAAAGTACTATTTTTCTTGGAAATTGAACATCATGCAATCATGATGTGTTGTGACATCTTCAAAATCTCGTCGAACTGATTAATTGGACACATTCTTTAACAAATTAGATACTCATTTGCCGATGTTATCGAGCTTCAAATTTTGAAAAGTCAAAAAAGTTGTTTGTTGAACACATAAAGTACTATTTTTCTTGGAAATTCAACAAGATGCAATCATGATGTGTTGTGACATCTTCAAAATCTCGTCGAGCCGATTAATTGGACACTTTGTTTAACAAATTTGATACTCATTTGCCGAAGTTATCGAGCTTCACAGTTTGAAAAGTCAAAAAAGTTGTGTGTTGAACACATAAAGTACTATTTTTCTTGGAAATTGAACATCATGCAATCATGATGTGTTGTGACATCTTCAAAATCTCGTCGAGCTGATTAATTGGACACTTTGTTTAACAAATTTGATACTCATTTGCCGAAGTTATCGAGCTTCACAGTTTGAAAAGTCAAAAAAGTTGTGTGTTGAACACATAAAGTACTATTTTTCTTGGAAATTCAACAAGATGCAATCATGATGTGTTGTGACATCTTCAAAATCTCATCGAGCTGATTAATTGGACACTTTGTTTAACAAATTTGGTACTCATTTGCCGAAGTTATCGAGCTTCAAAGTTTGAAATGTCAAAAAAGTTGTGTGTTGAACACATAAAGTACTATTTTTCTTGGAAATTCAACAAGATGCAATCATGATGTGTTGTGACATCTTCAAAATCTCGTCGAGCCGATTAATTGGACACTTTGTTTAACAAATTTGATACTCATTTGCCGAAGTTATCGAGCTTCACAGTTTGAAAAGTCAAAAAAGTTGTGTGTTGAACACATAAAGTACTATTTTTCTTGGAAATTGAACATCATGCAATCATGATGTGTTGTGACATCTTCAAAATCTCGTCGAACTGATTAATTGGACACATTCTTTAACAAATTAGATACTCATTTGCCGATGTTATCGAGCTTCAAATTTTGAAAAGTCAAAAAAGTTGTGTGTTGAACACATAAAGTACTATTTTTCTTGGAAATTCCACAAGATGCAATCATGATGTGTTGTGACATCTTCAAAATCTCGTCGAGCTGATTAATTGGACACTTTGTTTAACAAATTTGGTACTCATTTGCCGAAGTTATCGAGCTTCACAGTTTGAAATGTCAAAAAAGTTGTGTGTTGAACACATAAAGTACTATTTTTCTTGGAAATTCCACAAGATGCAATCATGATGTGTTGTGACATCTTCAAAATCTCGTCGAGCTGATTAATTGGACACTTTCTTTAACAAATTTGATACTCATTTGCTGATGTTATCGAGCTTCAAATTTTGAAAAGTCAAAAAAGTTGTGTGTTGAACACATAAAGTACTATTTTTCTTGGAAACTGAACATCATGCAATCATGATGTGTTGTGACATCTTCAAAATCTCGTCGAGCTGATTAATTGGACACTTTGTTTAACAAATTTGTTACTCATTTGCCGAAGTTATCGAGCTTCACAGTTTGAAAAGTCAAAAAAGTTGTGTGTTGAACACATAAAGTACTATTTTTCTTGGAAATTCAACAAGATGCAATCATGATGTGTTGTGACATCTTCAAAATCTCATCGAGCTGATTAATTGGACACTTTGTTTAACAAATTTGGTACTCATTTGCCGAAGTTATCGAGCTTCAAAGTTTGAAATGTCAAAAAAGTTGTGTGTTGAACACATAAAGTACTATTTTTCTTGGAAATTCCACAAGATGCAATCATGATGTGTTGTGACATCTTCAAAATCTCGTCGAACTGATTAATTGGACACATTCTTTAACAAATTAGATACTCATTTGCCGATGTTATCGAGCTTCAAATTTTGAAAAGTCAAAAAAGTTGTGTGTTGAACACATAAAGTACTATTTTTCTTGGAAATTCAACAAGATGCAATCATGATGTGTTGTGACATCTTCAAAATCTCGTCGAGCCGATTAATTGGACACTTTGTTTAACAAATTTGATACTCATTTGCCGAAGTTATCGAGCTTCACAGTTTGAAAAGTCAAAAAAGTTGTGTGTTGAACACATAAAGTACTATTTTTCTTGGAAATTGAACATCATGCAATCATGATGTGTTGTGACATCTTCAAAATCTCGTCGAGCTGATTAATTGGACACTTTGTTTAACAAATTTGATACTCATTTGCCGAAGTTATCGAGCTTCACAGTTTGAAAAGTCAAAAAAGTTGTGTGTTGAACACATAAAGTACTATTTTTCTTGGAAATTGAACATCATGCAATCATGATGTGTTGTGACATCTTCAAAATCTCGTCGAGCTGATTAATTGGACACTTTCTTTAACAAATTTGATACTCATTTGCTGATGTTATCGAGCTTCAAATTTTGAAAAGTCAAAAAAGTTGTGTGTTGAACACATATAGTACTATTTTTCTTGGAAACTGAACATCATGCAATCATGATGTGTTGTGACATCTTCAAAATCTCGTCGAGCTGATTAATTGGACACTTTGTTTAACAAATTTGTTACTCATTTGCCGAAGTTATCGATCTTCACAGTTTGAAAAGTCAAAAAAGTTGTGTGTTGAACACATAAAGTACTATTTTTCTTGGAAATTCAACAAGATGAAATCATGATGTGTTGTGACATCTTCAAAATCTCGTCGAGCTGATTAATTGGACACTTTCTTTAACAAATTTGATACTCATTTGCTGATGTTATCGAGCTTCAAATTTTGAAAAGTCAAAAAAGTTGTGTGTTGAACACATAAAGTACTATTTTTCTTGGAAACTGAACATCATGCAATCATGATGTGTTGTGACATCTTCAAAATCTCGTCGAGCTGATTAATTGGACACTTTCTTTAACAAATTTGATACTCATTTGCTGATGTTATCGAGCTTCAAATTTTGAAAAGTCAAAAAAGTTGTGTGTTGAACACATATAGTACTATTTTTCTTGGAAACTGAACATCATGCAATCATGATGTGTTGTGACATCTTCAAAATCTCGTCGAGCTGATTAATTGGACACTTTGTTTAACAAATTTGATACTCATTTGCCGAAGTTATCGATCTTCACAGTTTGAAAAGTCAAAAAAGTTGTGTGTTGAACACATAAAGTACTATTTTTCTTGGAAATTCAACAAGATGAAATCATGATGTGTTGTGACATCTTCAAAATCTCGTCGAGCTGATTAATTGGACACTTTGTTTAACCAATTTGGTCCTCATTTGCCGAAGTTATCGAGCTTCAAAGTTTGAAAAGTCAAAAAAGTTGTGTGTTGAACACATAAAGTACTATTTTTCTTGGAAATTGAACATCATGCAATCATGATGTGTTGTGACATCTTCAAAATCTCGTCGAGCTGATTAATTGGACACTTTGTTTAACAAATTTGGTACTAATTTGCCGAAGTTATCGAGCTTCAAAGTTTGAAAAGTCAAAAAAGTTGTGTGTTGAACACATAAAGTACTATTTTTCTTGGAAATTCCACAAGATGCAATCATGATGTGTTGTGACATCTTCAAAATCTCGTCGAGCTGATTAATTGGACATTTTCTTTAACAAATTTGATACTCATTTGCTGATGTTATCGAGCTTCAAATTTTGAAAAGTCAAAAAAGTTGTGTGTTGAACACATAAAGTACTATTTTTCTTGGAAACTGAACATCATGCAATCATGATGTGTTGTGACATCTTCAAAATCTCGTCGAGCTGATTAATTGGACACTTTGTTTAACAAATTTGTTACTCATTTGCCGAAGTTATCGAGCTTCACAGTTTGAAAAGTCAAAAAAGTTGTGTGTTGAACACATAAAGTACTATTTTTCTTGGAAATTCAACAAGATGCAATCATGATGTGTTGTGACATCTTCAAAATCTCGTCGAGCTGATTAATTGGACACTTTGTTTAACAAATTTGGTACTCATTTGCCGAAGTTATCGAGCTTCAAATTTTGAAAAGTCTCAAAAGTTATGTGTTTGAGCACTTAAAGTACTATTTTTCTTGGAAATTCAACAAGATGCAATGATGATTTGTTGTGACATCTTAATGATCTCGTCGAGCTGATTAATTGGACACTTTGTTTAATCAATTTGGTCCTCATTTGCCGAAGTTATCGAGCTTCAAAGTTTGAAATGTCAAAAAAGTTGTGTGTTGAACACATAAAGTACTATTTTTCTTGGAAACTGAACATCATGCAATCATGATGTGTTGTGACATCTTCAAAATCTCGTCGAGCTGATTAATTGGACACTTTGTTTAACAAATTTGTTACTCATTTGCCGAAGTTATCGAGCTTCACAGTTTGAAAAGTCAAAAAAGTTGTGTGTTGAACACATAAAGTACTATTTTTCTTGGAAATTCAACAAGATGCAATCATGATGTGTTGTGACATCTTCAAAATCTCGTCGAGCTGATTAATTGGACACTTTCTTTAACAAATTTGATACTCATTTGCTGATGTTATCGAGCTTCAAATTTTGAAAAGTCAAAAAAGTTGTGTGTTGAACACATAAAGTACTATTTTTCTTGGAAACTGAACATCATGCAATCATGATGTGTTGTGACATCTTCAAAATCTCGTCGAGCTGATTAATTGGACACTTTGTTTAACAAATTTGATACTCATTTGCCGAAGTTATCGAGCTTCACAGTTTGAAAAGTCAAAAAAGTTGTGTGTTGAACACATAAAGTACTATTTTTCTTGGAAATTGAACATCATGCAATCATGATGTGTTGTGACATCTTCAAAATCTCGTCGAGCTGATTAATTGGACACTTTGTTTAACAAATTTGATACTCATTTGCCGAAGTTATCGAGCTTCACAGTTTGAAAAGTCAAAAAAGTTGTGTGTTGAACACATAAAGTACTATTTTTCTTGGAAATTGAACATCATGCAATCATGATGTGTTGTGACATCTTCAAAATCTCGTCGAGCTGATTAATTGGACACTTTGTTTAACAAATTTGTTACTCATTTGCCGAAGTTATCGATCTTCACAGTTTGAAAAGTCAAAAAAGTTGTGTGTTGAACACATAAAGTACTATTTTTCTTGGAAATTCAACAAGATGAAATCATGATGTGTTGTGACATCTTCAAAATCTCGTCGAGCTGATTAATTGGACACTTTCTTTAACAAATTTGATACTCATTTGCTGATGTTATCGAGCTTCAAATTTTGAAAAGTCAAAAAAGTTGTGTGTTGAACACATAAAGTACTATTTTTCTTGGAAACTGAACATCATGCAATCATGATGTGTTGTGACATCTTCAAAATCTCGTCGAGCTGATTAATTGGACATTTTCTTTAACAAATTTGATACTCATTTGCTGATGTTATCGAGCTTCAAATTTTGAAAAGTCAAAAAAGTTGTGTGTTGAACACATAAAGTACTATTTTTCTTGGAAACTGAACATCATGCAATCATGATGTGTTGTGACATCTTCAAAATCTCGTCGAGCTGATTAATTGGACACTTTGTTTAACAAATTTGTTACTCATTTGCCGAAGTTATCGATCTTCACAGTTTGAAAAGTCAAAAAAGTTGTGTGTTGAACACATAAAGTACTATTTTTCTTGGAAATTCAACAAGATGAAATCATGATGTGTTGTGACATCTTCAAAATCTCGTCGAGCTGATTAATTGGACACTTTCTTTAACAAATTTGATACTCATTTGCTGATGTTATCGAGCTTCAAATTTTGAAAAGTCAAAAAAGTTGTGTGTTGAACACATAAAGTACTATTTTTCTTGGAAACTGAACATCATGCAATCATGATGTGTTGTGACATCTTCAAAATCTCGTCGAGCTGATTAATTGGACACTTTCTTTAACAAATTTGATACTCATTTGCTGATGTTATCGAGCTTCAAATTTTGAAAAGTCAAAAAAGTTGTGTGTTGAACACATATAGTACTATTTTTCTTGGAAACTGAACATCATGCAATCATGATGTGTTGTGACATCTTCAAAATCTCGTCGAGCTGATTAATTGGACACTTTGTTTAACAAATTTGATACTCATTTGCCGAAGTTATCGATCTTCACAGTTTGAAAAGTCAAAAAAGTTGTGTGTTGAACACATAAAGTACTATTTTTCTTGGAAATTCAACAAGATGAAATCATGATGTGTTGTGACATCTTCAAAATCTCGTCGAGCTGATTAATTGGACACTTTGTTTAACCAATTTGGTCCTCATTTGCCGAAGTTATCGAGCTTCAAAGTTTGAAAAGTCAAAAAAGTTGTGTGTTGAACACATAAAGTACTATTTTTCTTGGAAATTGAACATCATGCAATCATGATGTGTTGTGACATCTTCAAAATCTCGTCGAGCTGATTAATTGGACACTTTGTTTAACAAATTTGGTACTAATTTGCCGAAGTTATCGAGCTTCAAAGTTTGAAAAGTCAAAAAAGTTGTGTGTTGAACACATAAAGTACTATTTTTCTTGGAAATTCCACAAGATGCAATCATGATGTGTTGTGACATCTTCAAAATCTCGTCGAGCTGATTAATTGGACATTTTCTTTAACAAATTTGATACTCATTTGCTGATGTTATCGAGCTTCAAATTTTGAAAAGTCAAAAAAGTTGTGTGTTGAACACATAAAGTACTATTTTTCTTGGAAACTGAACATCATGCAATCATGATGTGTTGTGACATCTTCAAAATCTCGTCGAGCTGATTAATTGGACACTTTGTTTAACAAATTTGTTACTCATTTGCCGAAGTTATCGAGCTTCACAGTTTGAAAAGTCAAAAAAGTTGTGTGTTGAACACATAAAGTACTATTTTTCTTGGAAATTCAACAAGATGCAATCATGATGTGTTGTGACATCTTCAAAATCTCGTCGAGCTGATTAATTGGACACTTTGTTTAACAAATTTGGTACTCATTTGCCGAAGTTATCGAGCTTCAAATTTTGAAAAGTCTCAAAAGTTATGTGTTTGAGCACTTAAAGTACTATTTTTCTTGGAAATTCAACAAGATGCAATGATGATTTGTTGTGACATCTTAATGATCTCGTCGAGCTGATTAATTGGACACTTTGTTTAATCAATTTGGTCCTCATTTGCCGAAGTTATCGAGCTTCAAAGTTTGAAATGTCAAAAAAGTTGTGTGTTGAACACATAAAGTACTATTTTTCTTGGAAATTCCACAAGATGCAATCATGATGTGTTGTGACATCTTCAAAATCTCGTCGAGCTGATTAATTGGACATTTTCTTTAACAAATTTGATACTCATTTGCTGATGTTATCGAGCTTCAAATTTTGAAAAGTCAAAAAAGTTGTGTGTTGAACACATAAAGTACTATTTTTCTTGGAAACTGAACATCATGCAATCATGATGTGTTGTGACATCTTCAAAATCTCGTCGAGCTGATTAATTGGACACTTTGTTTAACAAATTTGATACTCATTTGCCGAAGTTATCGAGCTTCACAGTTTGAAAAGTCAAAAAAGTTGTGTGTTGAACACATAAAGTACTATTTTTCTTGGAAATTGAACATCATGCAATCATGATGTGTTGTGACATCTTCAAAATCTCGTCGAGCTGATTAATTGGACACTTTGTTTAACAAATTTGATACTCATTTGCCGAAGTTATCGAGCTTCACAGTTTGAAAAGTCAAAAAAGTTGTGTGTTGAACACATAAAGTACTATTTTTCTTGGAAATTGAACATCATGCAATCATGATGTGTTGTGACATCTTCAAAATCTCGTCGAGCTGATTAATTGGACACTTTGTTTAACAAATTTGTTACTCATTTGCCGAAGTTATCGATCTTCACAGTTTGAAAAGTCAAAAAAGTTGTGTGTTGAACACATAAAGTACTATTTTTCTTGGAAATTCAACAAGATGAAATCATGATGTGTTGTGACATCTTCAAAATCTCGTCGAGCTGATTAATTGGACACTTTCTTTAACAAATTTGATACTCATTTGCTGATGTTATCGAGCTTCAAATTTTGAAAAGTCAAAAAAGTTGTGTGTTGAACACATAAAGTACTATTTTTCTTGGAAACTGAACATCATGCAATCATGATGTGTTGTGACATCTTCAAAATCTCGTCGAGCTGATTAATTGGACATTTTCTTTAACAAATTTGATACTCATTTGCTGATGTTATCGAGCTTCAAATTTTGAAAAGTCAAAAAAGTTGTGTGTTGAACACATAAAGTACTATTTTTCTTGGAAACTGAACATCATGCAATCATGATGTGTTGTGACATCTTCAAAATCTCGTCGAGCTGATTAATTGGACACTTTGTTTAACAAATTTGTTACTCATTTGCCGAAGTTATCGAGCTTCACAGTTTGAAAAGTCAAAAAAGTTGTGTGTTGAACACATAAAGTACTATTTTTCTTGGAAATTCAACAAGATGCAATCATGATGTGTTGTGACATCTTCAAAATCTCGTCGAGCTGATTAATTGGACACTTTGTTTAACAAATTTGGTACTCATTTGCCGAAGTTATCGAGCTTCAAATTTTGAAAAGTCTCAAAAGTTATGTGTTTGAGCACTTAAAGTACTATTTTTCTTGGAAATTCAACAAGATGCAATGATGATTTGTTGTGACATCTTAATGATCTCGTCGAGCTGATTAATTGGACACTTTGTTTAATCAATTTGGTCCTCATTTGCCGAAGTTATCGAGCTTCAAAGTTTGAAATGTCAAAAAAGTTGTGTGTTGAACACATAAAGTACTATTTTTCTTGGAAACTGAACATCATGCAATCATGATGTGTTGTGACATCTTCAAAATCTCGTCGAGCTGATTAATTGGACACTTTGTTTAACAAATTTGTTACTCATTTGCCGAAGTTATCGAGCTTCACAGTTTGAAAAGTCAAAAAAGTTGTGTGTTGAACACATAAAGTACTATTTTTCTTGGAAATTCAACAAGATGCAATCATGATGTGTTGTGACATCTTCAAAATCTCGTCGAGCTGATTAATTGGACACTTTCTTTAACAAATTTGATACTCATTTGCTGATGTTATCGAGCTTCAAATTTTGAAAAGTCAAAAAAGTTGTGTGTTGAACACATAAAGTACTATTTTTCTTGGAAACTGAACATCATGCAATCATGATGTGTTGTGACATCTTCAAAATCTCGTCGAGCTGATTAATTGGACACTTTGTTTAACAAATTTGATACTCATTTGCCGAAGTTATCGAGCTTCACAGTTTGAAAAGTCAAAAAAGTTGTGTGTTGAACACATAAAGTACTATTTTTCTTGGAAATTGAACATCATGCAATCATGATGTGTTGTGACATCTTCAAAATCTCGTCGAGCTGATTAATTGGACACTTTGTTTAACAAATTTGATACTCATTTGCCGAAGTTATCGAGCTTCACAGTTTGAAAAGTCAAAAAAGTTGTGTGTTGAACACATAAAGTACTATTTTTCTTGGAAATTGAACATCATGCAATCATGATGTGTTGTGACATCTTCAAAATCTCGTCGAGCTGATTAATTGGACACTTTGTTTAACAAATTTGTTACTCATTTGCCGAAGTTATCGATCTTCACAGTTTGAAAAGTCAAAAAAGTTGTGTGTTGAACACATAAAGTACTATTTTTCTTGGAAATTCAACAAGATGAAATCATGATGTGTTGTGACATCTTCAAAATCTCGTCGAGCTGATTAATTGGACACTTTCTTTAACAAATTTGATACTCATTTGCTGATGTTATCGAGCTTCAAATTTTGAAAAGTCAAAAAAGTTGTGTGTTGAACACATAAAGTACTATTTTTCTTGGAAACTGAACATCATGCAATCATGATGTGTTGTGACATCTTCAAAATCTCGTCGAGCTGATTAATTGGACATTTTCTTTAACAAATTTGATACTCATTTGCTGATGTTATCGAGCTTCAAATTTTGAAAAGTCAAAAAAGTTGTGTGTTGAACACATAAAGTACTATTTTTCTTGGAAACTGAACATCATGCAATCATGATGTGTTGTGACATCTTCAAAATCTCGTCGAGCTGATTAATTGGACACTTTGTTTAACAAATTTGTTACTCATTTGCCGAAGTTATCGATCTTCACAGTTTGAAAAGTCAAAAAAGTTGTGTGTTGAACACATAAAGTACTATTTTTCTTGGAAATTCAACAAGATGAAATCATGATGTGTTGTGACATCTTCAAAATCTCGTCGAGCTGATTAATTGGACACTTTCTTTAACAAATTTGATACTCATTTGCTGATGTTATCGAGCTTCAAATTTTGAAAAGTCAAAAAAGTTGTGTGTTGAACACATAAAGTACTATTTTTCTTGGAAACTGAACATCATGCAATCATGATGTGTTGTGACATCTTCAAAATCTCGTCGAGCTGATTAATTGGACACTTTCTTTAACAAATTTGATACTCATTTGCTGATGTTATCGAGCTTCAAATTTTGAAAAGTCAAAAAAGTTGTGTGTTGAACACATATAGTACTATTTTTCTTGGAAACTGAACATCATGCAATCATGATGTGTTGTGACATCTTCAAAATCTCGTCGAGCTGATTAATTGGACACTTTGTTTAACAAATTTGATACTCATTTGCCGAAGTTATCGATCTTCACAGTTTGAAAAGTCAAAAAAGTTGTGTGTTGAACACATAAAGTACTATTTTTCTTGGAAATTCAACAAGATGAAATCATGATGTGTTGTGACATCTTCAAAATCTCGTCGAGCTGATTAATTGGACACTTTGTTTAACCAATTTGGTCCTCATTTGCCGAAGTTATCGAGCTTCAAAGTTTGAAAAGTCAAAAAAGTTGTGTGTTGAACACATAAAGTACTATTTTTCTTGGAAATTGAACATCATGCAATCATGATGTGTTGTGACATCTTCAAAATCTCGTCGAGCTGATTAATTGGACACTTTGTTTAACAAATTTGGTACTAATTTGCCGAAGTTATCGAGCTTCAAAGTTTGAAAAGTCAAAAAAGTTGTGTGTTGAACACATAAAGTACTATTTTTCTTGGAAATTCCACAAGATGCAATCATGATGTGTTGTGACATCTTCAAAATCTCGTCGAGCTGATTAATTGGACATTTTCTTTAACAAATTTGATACTCATTTGCTGATGTTATCGAGCTTCAAATTTTGAAAAGTCAAAAAAGTTGTGTGTTGAACACATAAAGTACTATTTTTCTTGGAAACTGAACATCATGCAATCATGATGTGTTGTGACATCTTCAAAATCTCGTCGAGCTGATTAATTGGACACTTTGTTTAACAAATTTGTTACTCATTTGCCGAAGTTATCGAGCTTCACAGTTTGAAAAGTCAAAAAAGTTGTGTGTTGAACACATAAAGTACTATTTTTCTTGGAAATTCAACAAGATGCAATCATGATGTGTTGTGACATCTTCAAAATCTCGTCGAGCTGATTAATTGGACACTTTGTTTAACAAATTTGGTACTCATTTGCCGAAGTTATCGAGCTTCAAATTTTGAAAAGTCTCAAAAGTTATGTGTTTGAGCACTTAAAGTACTATTTTTCTTGGAAATTCAACAAGATGCAATGATGATTTGTTGTGACATCTTAATGATCTCGTCGAGCTGATTAATTGGACACTTTGTTTAATCAATTTGGTCCTCATTTGCCGAAGTTATCGAGCTTCAAAGTTTGAAATGTCAAAAAAGTTGTGTGTTGAACACATAAAGTACTATTTTTCTTGGAAATTCCACAAGATGCAATCATGATGTGTTGTGACATCTTCAAAATCTCGTCGAGCTGATTAATTGGACATTTTCTTTAACAAATTTGATACTCATTTGCTGATGTTATCGAGCTTCAAATTTTGAAAAGTCAAAAAAGTTGTGTGTTGAACACATAAAGTACTATTTTTCTTGGAAACTGAACATCATGCAATCATGATGTGTTGTGACATCTTCAAAATCTCGTCGAGCTGATTAATTGGACACTTTGTTTAACAAATTTGATACTCATTTGCCGAAGTTATCGAGCTTCACAGTTTGAAAAGTCAAAAAAGTTGTGTGTTGAACACATAAAGTACTATTTTTCTTGGAAATTGAACATCATGCAATCATGATGTGTTGTGACATCTTCAAAATCTCGTCGAGCTGATTAATTGGACACTTTGTTTAACAAATTTGATACTCATTTGCCGAAGTTATCGAGCTTCACAGTTTGAAAAGTCAAAAAAGTTGTGTGTTGAACACATAAAGTACTATTTTTCTTGGAAATTGAACATCATGCAATCATGATGTGTTGTGACATCTTCAAAATCTCGTCGAGCTGATTAATTGGACACTTTGTTTAACAAATTTGTTACTCATTTGCCGAAGTTATCGATCTTCACAGTTTGAAAAGTCAAAAAAGTTGTGTGTTGAACACATAAAGTACTATTTTTCTTGGAAATTCAACAAGATGAAATCATGATGTGTTGTGACATCTTCAAAATCTCGTCGAGCTGATTAATTGGACACTTTCTTTAACAAATTTGATACTCATTTGCTGATGTTATCGAGCTTCAAATTTTGAAAAGTCAAAAAAGTTGTGTGTTGAACACATAAAGTACTATTTTTCTTGGAAACTGAACATCATGCAATCATGATGTGTTGTGACATCTTCAAAATCTCGTCGAGCTGATTAATTGGACATTTTCTTTAACAAATTTGATACTCATTTGCTGATGTTATCGAGCTTCAAATTTTGAAAAGTCAAAAAAGTTGTGTGTTGAACACATAAAGTACTATTTTTCTTGGAAACTGAACATCATGCAATCATGATGTGTTGTGACATCTTCAAAATCTCGTCGAGCTGATTAATTGGACACTTTGTTTAACAAATTTGTTACTCATTTGCCGAAGTTATCGAGCTTCACAGTTTGAAAAGTCAAAAAAGTTGTGTGTTGAACACATAAAGTACTATTTTTCTTGGAAATTCAACAAGATGCAATCATGATGTGTTGTGACATCTTCAAAATCTCGTTGAGCTGATTAATTGGACACTTTGTTTAACAAATTTGATACTCATTTGCCGAAGTTATCGAGCTTCACAGTTTGAAAAGTCAAAAAAGTTGTGTGTTGAACACATAAAGTACTATTTTTCTTGGAAATTGAACATCATGCAATCATGATGTGTTGTGACATCTTCAAAATCTCGTCGAGCTGATTAATTGGACACTTTGTTTAACAAATTTGTTACTCATTTGCCGAAGTTATCGAGCTTCACAGTTTGAAAAGTCAAAAAAGTTGTGTGTTGAACACATAAAGTACTATTTTTCTTGGAAATTCAACAAGATGCAATCATGATGTGTTGTGACATCTTCAAAATCTCGTCGAGCTGATTAATTGGACACTTTCTTTAACAAATTTGATACTCATTTGCTGATGTTATCGAGCTTCAAATTTTGAAAAGTCAAAAAAGTTGTGTGTTGAACACATAAAGTACTATTTTTCTTGGAAACTGAACATCATGCAATCATGATGTGTTGTGACATCTTCAAAATCTCGTCGAGCTGATTAATTGGACACTTTGTTTAACAAATTTGGTACTCATTTGCCGAAGTTATCGAGCTTCAAAGTTTGAAATGTCAAAAAAGTTGTGTGTTGAACACATAAAGTACTATTTTTCTTGGAAATTCCACAAGATGCAATCATGATGTGTTGTGACATCTTCAAAATCTCGTCGAACTGATTAATTGGACACATTCTTTAACAAATTAGATACTCATTTGCCGATGTTATCGAGATTCAAATTTTGAAAAGTCAAAAAAGATGTGTGTTGAACACATAAAGTACTATTTTTCTTGGAAATTGAACATCATGCAATCATGATGTGTTGTTACATCTTCAAAATCTCGTCGAGCTGAATAATTGGACACTTTGTTTAACAAATTTGTTACTCATTTGCCGAAGTTATCGAGCTTCACAGTTTGAAATGTCAAAAAAGTTGTGTGTTGAACACATAAAGTACTATTTTTCTTGGAAATTCCACAAGATGCAATCATGATGTGTTGTGACATCTTCAAAATCTCGTCGAGCTGATTAATTGGACACTTTGTTTAACAAATTTGGTACTCATTTGCCGAAGTTATCGAGCTTCACAGTTTGAAATGTCAAAAAAGTTGTGTGTTGAACACATAAAGTACTATTTTTCTTGGAAATTCCACAAGATGCAATCATGATGTGTTGTGACATCTTCAAAATCTCGTCGAGCTGATTAATTGGACACTTTCTTTAACAAATTTGATACTCATTTGCTGATGTTATCGAGCTTCAAATTTTGAAAAGTCAAAAAAGTTGTGTGTTGAACACATAAAGTACTATTTTTCTTGGAAACTGAACATCATGCAATCATGATGTGTTGTGACATCTTCAAAATCTCGTCGAGCTGATTAATTGGACACTTTGTTTAACAAATTTGTTACTCATTTGCCGAAGTTATCGAGCTTCACAGTTTGAAAAGTCAAAAAAGTTGTGTGTTGAACACATAAAGTACTATTTTTCTTGGAAATTCAACAAGATGCAATCATGATGTGTTGTGACATCTTCAAAATCTCATCGAGCTGATTAATTGGACACTTTGTTTAACAAATTTGGTACTCATTTGCCGAAGTTATCGAGCTTCAAAGTTTGAAATGTCAAAAAAGTTGTGTGTTGAACACATAAAGTACTATTTTTCTTGGAAATTCCACAAGATGCAATCATGATGTGTTGTGACATCTTCAAAATCTCGTCGAACTGATTAATTGGACACATTCTTTAACAAATTAGATACTCATTTGCCGATGTTATCGAGCTTCAAATTTTGAAAAGTCAAAAAAGTTGTGTGTTGAACACATAAAGTACTATTTTTCTTGGAAATTCAACAAGATGCAATCATGATGTGTTGTGACATCTTCAAAATCTCGTCGAGCCGATTAATTGGACACTTTGTTTAACAAATTTGATACTCATTTGCCGAAGTTATCGAGCTTCACAGTTTGAAAAGTCAAAAAAGTTGTGTGTTGAACACATAAAGTACTATTTTTCTTGGAAATTGAACATCATGCAATCATGATGTGTTGTGACATCTTCAAAATCTCGTCGAGCTGATTAATTGGACACTTTGTTTAACAAATTTGATACTCATTTGCCGAAGTTATCGAGCTTCACAGTTTGAAAAGTCAAAAAAGTTGTGTGTTGAACACATAAAGTACTATTTTTCTTGGAAATTGAACATCATGCAATCATGATGTGTTGTGACATCTTCAAAATCTCGTCGAGCTGATTAATTGGACACTTTCTTTAACAAATTTGATACTCATTTGCTGATGTTATCGAGCTTCAAATTTTGAAAAGTCAAAAAAGTTGTGTGTTGAACACATATAGTACTATTTTTCTTGGAAACTGAACATCATGCAATCATGATGTGTTGTGACATCTTCAAAATCTCGTCGAGCTGATTAATTGGACACTTTGTTTAACAAATTTGTTACTCATTTGCCGAAGTTATCGATCTTCACAGTTTGAAAAGTCAAAAAAGTTGTGTGTTGAACACATAAAGTACTATTTTTCTTGGAAATTCAACAAGATGAAATCATGATGTGTTGTGACATCTTCAAAATCTCGTCGAGCTGATTAATTGGACACTTTCTTTAACAAATTTGATACTCATTTGCTGATGTTATCGAGCTTCAAATTTTGAAAAGTCAAAAAAGTTGTGTGTTGAACACATAAAGTACTATTTTTCTTGGAAACTGAACATCATGCAATCATGATGTGTTGTGACATCTTCAAAATCTCGTCGAGCTGATTAATTGGACACTTTCTTTAACAAATTTGATACTCATTTGCTGATGTTATCGAGCTTCAAATTTTGAAAAGTCAAAAAAGTTGTGTGTTGAACACATATAGTACTATTTTTCTTGGAAACTGAACATCATGCAATCATGATGTGTTGTGACATCTTCAAAATCTCGTCGAGCTGATTAATTGGACACTTTGTTTAACAAATTTGATACTCATTTGCCGAAGTTATCGATCTTCACAGTTTGAAAAGTCAAAAAAGTTGTGTGTTGAACACATAAAGTACTATTTTTCTTGGAAATTCAACAAGATGAAATCATGATGTGTTGTGACATCTTCAAAATCTCGTCGAGCTGATTAATTGGACACTTTGTTTAACCAATTTGGTCCTCATTTGCCGAAGTTATCGAGCTTCAAAGTTTGAAAAGTCAAAAAAGTTGTGTGTTGAACACATAAAGTACTATTTTTCTTGGAAATTGAACATCATGCAATCATGATGTGTTGTGACATCTTCAAAATCTCGTCGAGCTGATTAATTGGACACTTTGTTTAACAAATTTGGTACTAATTTGCCGAAGTTATCGAGCTTCAAAGTTTGAAAAGTCAAAAAAGTTGTGTGTTGAACACATAAAGTACTATTTTTCTTGGAAATTCCACAAGATGCAATCATGATGTGTTGTGACATCTTCAAAATCTCGTCGAGCTGATTAATTGGACATTTTCTTTAACAAATTTGATACTCATTTGCTGATGTTATCGAGCTTCAAATTTTGAAAAGTCAAAAAAGTTGTGTGTTGAACACATAAAGTACTATTTTTCTTGGAAACTGAACATCATGCAATCATGATGTGTTGTGACATCTTCAAAATCTCGTCGAGCTGATTAATTGGACACTTTGTTTAACAAATTTGTTACTCATTTGCCGAAGTTATCGAGCTTCACAGTTTGAAAAGTCAAAAAAGTTGTGTGTTGAACACATAAAGTACTATTTTTCTTGGAAATTCAACAAGATGCAATCATGATGTGTTGTGACATCTTCAAAATCTCGTCGAGCTGATTAATTGGACACTTTGTTTAACAAATTTGGTACTCATTTGCCGAAGTTATCGAGCTTCAAATTTTGAAAAGTCTCAAAAGTTATGTGTTTGAGCACTTAAAGTACTATTTTTCTTGGAAATTCAACAAGATGCAATGATGATTTGTTGTGACATCTTAATGATCTCGTCGAGCTGATTAATTGGACACTTTGTTTAATCAATTTGGTCCTCATTTGCCGAAGTTATCGAGCTTCAAAGTTTGAAATGTCAAAAAAGTTGTGTGTTGAACACATAAAGTACTATTTTTCTTGGAAATTGAACATCATGCAATCATGATGTGTTGTGACATCTTCAAAATCTCGTCGAGCTGATTAATTGGACACTTTGTTTAACAAATTTGGTACTAATTTGCCGAAGTTATCGAGCTTCAAAGTTTGAAAAGTCAAAAAAGTTGTGTGTTGAACACATAAAGTACTATTTTTCTTGGAAATTGAACATCATGCAATCATGATGTGTTGTGACATCTTCAAAATCTCGTCGAGCTGATTAATTGGACACTTTGTTTAACAAATTTGGTACTAATTTGCCGAAGTTATCGAGCTTCAAATTTTGAAAAGTCAAAAAAGATGTGTGTTGAACACATAAAGTACTATTTTTCTTGGAAATTGAACATCATGCAATCATGATGTGTTGTTACATCTTCAAAATCTCGTCGAGCTGAATAATTGGACACTTTGTTTAACAAATTTGTTACTCATTTGCCGAAGTTATCGAGCTTCACAGTTTGAAATGTCAAAAAAGTTGTGTGTTGAACACATAAAGTACTATTTTTCTTGGAAATTCCACAAGATGCAATCATGATGTGTTGTGACATCTTCAAAATCTCGTCGAGCTGATTAATTGGACATTTTCTTTAACAAATTTGATACTCATTTGCTGATGTTATCGAGCTTCAAATTTTGAAAAGTCAAAAAAGTTGTGTGTTGAACACATAAAGTACTATTTTTCTTGGAAACTGAACATCATGCAATCATGATGTGTTGTGACATCTTCAAAATCTCGTCGAGCTGATTAATTGGACACTTTGTTTAACAAATTTGTTACTCATTTGCCGAAGTTATCGAGCTTCACAGTTTGAAAAGTCAAAAAAGTTGTGTGTTGAACACATAAAGTACTATTTTTCTTGGAAATTCAACAAGATGCAATCATGATGTGTTGTGACATCTTCAAAATCTCGTCGAGCTGATTAATTGGACACTTTGTTTAACAAATTTGGTACTCATTTGCCGAAGTTATCGAGCTTCAAAGTTTGAAATGTCAAAAAAGTTGTGTGTTGAACACATAAAGTACTATTTTTCTTGGAAATTCCACAAGATGCAATCATGATGTGTTGTGACATCTTCAAAATCTCGTCGAACTGATTAATTGGACACATTCTTTAACAAATTAGATACTCATTTGCCGATGTTATCGAGCTTCAAATTTTGAAAAGTCAAAAAAGTTGTGTGTTGAACACATAAAGTACTATTTTTCTTGGAAATTCAACAAGATGCAATCATGATGTGTTGTGACATCTTCAAAATCTCGTCGAACTGATTAATTGGACACATTCTTTAACAAATTAGATACTCATTTGCCGATGTTATCGAGCTTCACAGTTTGAAAAGTCAAAAAAGTTGTGTGTTGAACACATAAAGTACTATTTTTCTTGGAAATTGAACATCATGCAATCATGATGTGTTGTGACATCTTCAAAATCTCGTCGAGCTGATTAATTGGACACTTTCTTTAACAAATTTGATACTCATTTGCTGATGTTATCGAGCTTCAAATTTTGAAAAGTCAAAAAAGTTGTGTGTTGAACACATAAAGTACTATTTTTCTTGGAAACTGAACATCATGCAATCATGATGTGTTGTGACATCTTCAAAATCTCGTCGAGCCGATTAATTGGACACTTTGTTTAACAAATTTGATACTCATTTGCCGAAGTTATCGATCTTCACAGTTTGAAAAGTCAAAAAAGTTGTGTGTTGAACACATAAAGTACTATTTTTCTTGGAAATTCCACAAGATGCAATCATGATGTGTTGTGACATCTTCAAAATCTCGTCGAACTGATTAATTGGACACATTCTTTAACAAATTAGATACTCATTTGCCGATGTTATCGAGCTTCACAGTTTGAAAAGTCAAAAAAGTTGTGTGTTGAACACATAAAGTACTATTTTTCTTGGAAATTGAACATCATGCAATCATGATGTGTTGTGACATCTTCAAAATCTCGTCGAGCTGATTAATTGGACACTTTCTTTAACAAATTTGATACTCATTTGCTGATGTTATCGAGCTTCAAATTTTGAAAAGTCAAAAAAGTTGTGTGTTGAACACATAAAGTACTATTTTTCTTGGAAACTGAACATCATGCAATCATGATGTGTTGTGACATCTTCAAAATCTCGTCGAGCTGATTAATTGGACACTTTGTTTAACAAATTTGATACTCATTTGCCGAAGTTATCGATCTTCACAGTTTGAAAAGTCAAAAAAGTTGTGTGTTGAACACATAAAGTACTATTTTTCTTGGAAATTCCACAAGATGCAATCATGATGTGTTGTGACATCTTCAAAATCTCGTCGAACTGATTAATTGGACACATTCTTTAACAAATTAGATACTCATTTGCCGATGTTATCGAGCTTCAAATTTTGAAAAGTCAAAAAAGTTGTGTGTTGAACACATAAAGTACTATTTTTCTTGGAAATTCAACAAGATGCAATCATGATGTGTTGTGACATCTTCAAAATCTCGTCGAGCCGATTAATTGGACACTTTGTTTAACAAATTTGATACTCATTTGCCGAAGTTATCGAGCTTCACAGTTTGAAAAGTCAAAAAAGTTGTGTGTTGAACACATAAAGTACTATTTTTCTTGGAAATTGAACATCATGCAATCATGATGTGTTGTGACATCTTCAAAATCTCGTCGAGCTGATTAATTGGACACTTTCTTTAACAAATTTGATACTCATTTGCCGATGTTATCGAGCTTCAAATTTTGAAAAGTCAAAAAAGTTGTGTGTTGAACACATAAAGTACTATTTTTCTTGGAAATTGAACATCATGCAATCATGATGTGTTGTGACATCTTCAAAATCTCGTCGAGCTGATTAATTGGACACTTTCTTTAACAAATTTGATACTCATTTGCTGATGTTATCGAGCTTCAAATTTTGAAAAGTCAAAAAAGTTGTGTGTTGAACACATATAGTACTATTTTTCTTGGAAACTGAACATCATGCAATCATGATGTGTTGTGACATCTTCAAAATCTCGTCGAGCTGATTAATTGGACACTTTGTTTAACAAATTTGTTACTCATTTGCCGAAGTTATCGATCTTCACAGTTTGAAAAGTCAAAAAAGTTGTGTGTTGAACACATAAAGTACTATTTTTCTTGGAAATTCAACAAGATGAAATCATGATGTGTTGTGACATCTTCAAAATCTCGTCGAGCTGATTAATTGGACACTTTCTTTAACAAATTTGATACTCATTTGCTGATGTTATCGAGCTTCAAATTTTGAAAAGTCAAAAAAGTTGTGTGTTGAACACATAAAGTACTATTTTTCTTGGAAACTGAACATCATGCAATCATGATGTGTTGTGACATCTTCAAAATCTCGTCGAGCTGATTAATTGGACACTTTCTTTAACAAATTTGATACTCATTTGCTGATGTTATCGAGCTTCAAATTTTGAAAAGTCAAAAAAGTTGTGTGTTGAACACATATAGTACTATTTTTCTTGGAAACTGAACATCATGCAATCATGATGTGTTGTGACATCTTCAAAATCTCGTCGAGCTGATTAATTGGACACTTTGTTTAACAAATTTGATACTCATTTGCCGAAGTTATCGATCTTCACAGTTTGAAAAGTCAAAAAAGTTGTGTGTTGAACACATAAAGTACTATTTTTCTTGGAAATTCAACAAGATGAAATCATGATGTGTTGTGACATCTTCAAAATCTCGTCGAGCTGATTAATTGGACACTTTGTTTAACAAATTTGATACTCATTTGCCGAAGTTATCGAGCTTCACAGTTTGAAAAGTCAAAAAAGTTGTGTGTTGAACACATAAAGTACTATTTTTCTTGGAAATTGAACATCATGCAATCATGATGTGTTGTGACATCTTCAAAATCTCGTCGAGCTGATTAATTGGACACTTTCTTTAACAAATTTGATACTCATTTGCCGATGTTATCGAGCTTCAAATTTTGAAAAGTCAAAAAAGTTGTGTGTTGAACACATAAAGTACTATTTTTCTTGGAAACTGAACATCATGCAATCATGATGTGTTGTGACATCTTCAAAATCTCGTCGAGCTGATTAATTGGACACTTTGTTTAACAAATTTGTTACTCATTTGCCGAAGTTATCGATCTTCACAGTTTGAAAAGTCAAAAAAGTTGTGTGTTGAACACATAAAGTACTATTTTTCTTGGAAATTCAACAAGATGAAATCATGATGTGTTGTGACATCTTCAAAATCTCGTCGAGCTGATTAATTGGACACTTTCTTTAACAAATTTGATACTCATTTGCTGATGTTATCGAGCTTCAAATTTTGAAAAGTCAAAAAAGTTGTGTGTTGAACACATAAAGTACTATTTTTCTTGGAAACTGAACATCATGCAATCATGATGTGTTGTGACATCTTCAAAATCTCGTCGAGCTGATTAATTGGACACTTTCTTTAACAAATTTGATACTCATTTGCTGATGTTATCGAGCTTCAAATTTTGAAAAGTCAAAAAAGTTGTGTGTTGAACACATATAGTACTATTTTTCTTGGAAACTGAACATCATGCAATCATGATGTGTTGTGACATCTTCAAAATCTCGTCGAGCTGATTAATTGGACACTTTGTTTAACAAATTTGATACTCATTTGCCGAAGTTATCGATCTTCACAGTTTGAAAAGTCAAAAAAGTTGTGTGTTGAACACATAAAGTACTATTTTTCTTGGAAATTCAACAAGATGAAATCATGATGTGTTGTGACATCTTCAAAATCTCGTCGAGCTGATTAATTGGACACTTTGTTTAACCAATTTGGTCCTCATTTGCCGAAGTTATCGAGCTTCAAAGTTTGAAAAGTCAAAAAAGTTGTGTGTTGAACACATAAAGTACTATTTTTCTTGGAAATTGAACATCATGCAATCATGATGTGTTGTGACATCTTCAAAATCTCGTCGAGCTGATTAATTGGACACTTTGTTTAACAAATTTGGTACTAATTTGCCGAAGTTATCGAGCTTCAAAGTTTGAAAAGTCAAAAAAGTTGTGTGTTGAACACATAAAGTACTATTTTTCTTGGAAACTGAACATCATGCAATCATGATGTGTTGTGACATCTTCAAAATCTCGTCGAGCCGATTAATTGGACACTTTGTTTAACAAATTTGATACTCATTTGCCGAAGTTATCGATCTTCACAGTTTGAAAAGTCAAAAAAGTTGTGTGTTGAACACATAAAGTACTATTTTTCTTGGAAATTCCACAAGATGCAATCATGATGTGTTGTGACATCTTCAAAATCTCGTCGAACTGATTAATTGGACACATTCTTTAACAAATTAGATACTCATTTGCCGATGTTATCGAGCTTCACAGTTTGAAAAGTCAAAAAAGTTGTGTGTTGAACACATAAAGTACTATTTTTCTTGGAAATTGAACATCATGCAATCATGATGTGTTGTGACATCTTCAAAATCTCGTCGAGCTGATTAATTGGACACTTTCTTTAACAAATTTGATACTCATTTGCTGATGTTATCGAGCTTCAAATTTTGAAAAGTCAAAAAAGTTGTGTGTTGAACACATAAAGTACTATTTTTCTTGGAAACTGAACATCATGCAATCATGATGTGTTGTGACATCTTCAAAATCTCGTCGAGCTGATTAATTGGACACTTTGTTTAACAAATTTGATACTCATTTGCCGAAGTTATCGATCTTCACAGTTTGAAAAGTCAAAAAAGTTGTGTGTTGAACACATAAAGTACTATTTTTCTTGGAAATTCCACAAGATGCAATCATGATGTGTTGTGACATCTTCAAAATCTCGTCGAACTGATTAATTGGACACATTCTTTAACAAATTAGATACTCATTTGCCGATGTTATCGAGCTTCAAATTTTGAAAAGTCAAAAAAGTTGTGTGTTGAACACATAAAGTACTATTTTTCTTGGAAATTCAACAAGATGCAATCATGATGTGTTGTGACATCTTCAAAATCTCGTCGAGCCGATTAATTGGACACTTTGTTTAACAAATTTGATACTCATTTGCCGAAGTTATCGAGCTTCACAGTTTGAAAAGTCAAAAAAGTTGTGTGTTGAACACATAAAGTACTATTTTTCTTGGAAATTGAACATCATGCAATCATGATGTGTTGTGACATCTTCAAAATCTCGTCGAGCTGATTAATTGGACACTTTCTTTAACAAATTTGATACTCATTTGCCGATGTTATCGAGCTTCAAATTTTGAAAAGTCAAAAAAGTTGTGTGTTGAACACATAAAGTACTATTTTTCTTGGAAATTGAACATCATGCAATCATGATGTGTTGTGACATCTTCAAAATCTCGTCGAGCTGATTAATTGGACACTTTCTTTAACAAATTTGATACTCATTTGCTGATGTTATCGAGCTTCAAATTTTGAAAAGTCAAAAAAGTTGTGTGTTGAACACATATAGTACTATTTTTCTTGGAAACTGAACATCATGCAATCATGATGTGTTGTGACATCTTCAAAATCTCGTCGAGCTGATTAATTGGACACTTTGTTTAACAAATTTGTTACTCATTTGCCGAAGTTATCGATCTTCACAGTTTGAAAAGTCAAAAAAGTTGTGTGTTGAACACATAAAGTACTATTTTTCTTGGAAATTCAACAAGATGAAATCATGATGTGTTGTGACATCTTCAAAATCTCGTCGAGCTGATTAATTGGACACTTTCTTTAACAAATTTGATACTCATTTGCTGATGTTATCGAGCTTCAAATTTTGAAAAGTCAAAAAAGTTGTGTGTTGAACACATAAAGTACTATTTTTCTTGGAAACTGAACATCATGCAATCATGATGTGTTGTGACATCTTCAAAATCTCGTCGAGCTGATTAATTGGACACTTTCTTTAACAAATTTGATACTCATTTGCTGATGTTATCGAGCTTCAAATTTTGAAAAGTCAAAAAAGTTGTGTGTTGAACACATATAGTACTATTTTTCTTGGAAACTGAACATCATGCAATCATGATGTGTTGTGACATCTTCAAAATCTCGTCGAGCTGATTAATTGGACACTTTGTTTAACAAATTTGATACTCATTTGCCGAAGTTATCGATCTTCACAGTTTGAAAAGTCAAAAAAGTTGTGTGTTGAACACATAAAGTACTATTTTTCTTGGAAATTCAACAAGATGAAATCATGATGTGTTGTGACATCTTCAAAATCTCGTCGAGCTGATTAATTGGACACTTTGTTTAACCAATTTGGTCCTCATTTGCCGAAGTTATCGAGCTTCAAAGTTTGAAAAGTCAAAAAAGTTGTGTGTTGAACACATAAAGTACTATTTTTCTTGGAAATTGAACATCATGCAATCATGATGTGTTGTGACATCTTCAAAATCTCGTCGAGCTGATTAATTGGACACTTTGTTTAACAAATTTGGTACTAATTTGCCGAAGTTATCGAGCTTCAAAGTTTGAAAAGTCAAAAAAGTTGTGTGTTGAACACATAAAGTACTATTTTTCTTGGAAATTCCACAAGATGCAATCATGATGTGTTGTGACATCTTCAAAATCTCGTCGAGCTGATTAATTGGACATTTTCTTTAACAAATTTGATACTCATTTGCTGATGTTATCGAGCTTCAAATTTTGAAAAGTCAAAAAAGTTGTGTGTTGAACACATAAAGTACTATTTTTCTTGGAAACTGAACATCATGCAATCATGATGTGTTGTGACATCTTCAAAATCTCGTCGAGCTGATTAATTGGACACTTTGTTTAACAAATTTGTTACTCATTTGCCGAAGTTATCGAGCTTCACAGTTTGAAAAGTCAAAAAAGTTGTGTGTTGAACACATAAAGTACTATTTTTCTTGGAAATTCAACAAGATGCAATCATGATGTGTTGTGACATCTTCAAAATCTCGTCGAGCTGATTAATTGGACACTTTGTTTAACAAATTTGGTACTCATTTGCCGAAGTTATCGAGCTTCAAATTTTGAAAAGTCTCAAAAGTTATGTGTTTGAGCACTTAAAGTACTATTTTTCTTGGAAATTCAACAAGATGCAATGATGATTTGTTGTGACATCTTAATGATCTCGTCGAGCTGATTAATTGGACACTTTGTTTAATCAATTTGGTCCTCATTTGCCGAAGTTATCGAGCTTCAAAGTTTGAAATGTCAAAAAAGTTGTGTGTTGAACACATAAAGTACTATTTTTCTTGGAAATTGAACATCATGCAATCATGATGTGTTGTGACATCTTCAAAATCTCGTCGAGCTGATTAATTGGACACTTTGTTTAACAAATTTGGTACTAATTTGCCGAAGTTATCGAGCTTCAAAGTTTGAAAAGTCAAAAAAGTTGTGTGTTGAACACATAAAGTACTATTTTTCTTGGAAATTGAACATCATGCAATCATGATGTGTTGTGACATCTTCAAAATCTCGTCGAGCTGATTAATTGGACACTTTGTTTAACAAATTTGGTACTAATTTGCCGAAGTTATCGAGCTTCAAATTTTGAAAAGTCAAAAAAGATGTGTGTTGAACACATAAAGTACTATTTTTCTTGGAAATTGAACATCATGCAATCATGATGTGTTGTTACATCTTCAAAATCTCGTCGAGCTGAATAATTGGACACTTTGTTTAACAAATTTGTTACTCATTTGCCGAAGTTATCGAGCTTCACAGTTTGAAATGTCAAAAAAGTTGTGTGTTGAACACATAAAGTACTATTTTTCTTGGAAATTCCACAAGATGCAATCATGATGTGTTGTGACATCTTCAAAATCTCGTCGAGCTGATTAATTGGACATTTTCTTTAACAAATTTGATACTCATTTGCTGATGTTATCGAGCTTCAAATTTTGAAAAGTCAAAAAAGTTGTGTGTTGAACACATAAAGTACTATTTTTCTTGGAAACTGAACATCATGCAATCATGATGTGTTGTGACATCTTCAAAATCTCGTCGAGCTGATTAATTGGACACTTTGTTTAACAAATTTGTTACTCATTTGCCGAAGTTATCGAGCTTCACAGTTTGAAAAGTCAAAAAAGTTGTGTGTTGAACACATAAAGTACTATTTTTCTTGGAAATTCAACAAGATGCAATCATGATGTGTTGTGACATCTTCAAAATCTCGTCGAGCTGATTAATTGGACACTTTGTTTAACAAATTTGGTACTCATTTGCCGAAGTTATCGAGCTTCAAAGTTTGAAATGTCAAAAAAGTTGTGTGTTGAACACATAAAGTACTATTTTTCTTGGAAATTCCACAAGATGCAATCATGATGTGTTGTGACATCTTCAAAATCTCGTCGAACTGATTAATTGGACACATTCTTTAACAAATTAGATACTCATTTGCCGATGTTATCGAGCTTCAAATTTTGAAAAGTCAAAAAAGTTGTGTGTTGAACACATAAAGTACTATTTTTCTTGGAAATTCAACAAGATGCAATCATGATGTGTTGTGACATCTTCAAAATCTCGTCGAACTGATTAATTGGACACATTCTTTAACAAATTAGATACTCATTTGCCGATGTTATCGAGCTTCACAGTTTGAAAAGTCAAAAAAGTTGTGTGTTGAACACATAAAGTACTATTTTTCTTGGAAATTGAACATCATGCAATCATGATGTGTTGTGACATCTTCAAAATCTCGTCGAGCTGATTAATTGGACACTTTCTTTAACAAATTTGATACTCATTTGCTGATGTTATCGAGCTTCAAATTTTGAAAAGTCAAAAAAGTTGTGTGTTGAACACATAAAGTACTATTTTTCTTGGAAACTGAACATCATGCAATCATGATGTGTTGTGACATCTTCAAAATCTCGTCGAGCCGATTAATTGGACACTTTGTTTAACAAATTTGATACTCATTTGCCGAAGTTATCGATCTTCACAGTTTGAAAAGTCAAAAAAGTTGTGTGTTGAACACATAAAGTACTATTTTTCTTGGAAATTCCACAAGATGCAATCATGATGTGTTGTGACATCTTCAAAATCTCGTCGAACTGATTAATTGGACACATTCTTTAACAAATTAGATACTCATTTGCCGATGTTATCGAGCTTCACAGTTTGAAAAGTCAAAAAAGTTGTGTGTTGAACACATAAAGTACTATTTTTCTTGGAAATTGAACATCATGCAATCATGATGTGTTGTGACATCTTCAAAATCTCGTCGAGCTGATTAATTGGACACTTTCTTTAACAAATTTGATACTCATTTGCTGATGTTATCGAGCTTCAAATTTTGAAAAGTCAAAAAAGTTGTGTGTTGAACACATAAAGTACTATTTTTCTTGGAAACTGAACATCATGCAATCATGATGTGTTGTGACATCTTCAAAATCTCGTCGAGCTGATTAATTGGACACTTTGTTTAACAAATTTGATACTCATTTGCCGAAGTTATCGATCTTCACAGTTTGAAAAGTCAAAAAAGTTGTGTGTTGAACACATAAAGTACTATTTTTCTTGGAAATTCCACAAGATGCAATCATGATGTGTTGTGACATCTTCAAAATCTCGTCGAACTGATTAATTGGACACATTCTTTAACAAATTAGATACTCATTTGCCGATGTTATCGAGCTTCAAATTTTGAAAAGTCAAAAAAGTTGTGTGTTGAACACATAAAGTACTATTTTTCTTGGAAATTCAACAAGATGCAATCATGATGTGTTGAGACATCTTCAAAATCTCGTCGAGCCGATTAATTGGACACTTTGTTTAACAAATTTGATACTCATTTGCCGAAGTTATCGAGCTTCACAGTTTGAAAAGTCAAAAAAGTTGTGTGTTGAACACATAAAGTACTATTTTTCTTGGAAATTGAACATCATGCAATCATGATGTGTTGTGACATCTTCAAAATCTCGTCGAGCTGATTAATTGGACACTTTCTTTAACAAATTTGATACTCATTTGCCGATGTTATCGAGCTTCAAATTTTGAAAAGTCAAAAAAGTTGTGTGTTGAACACATAAAGTACTATTTTTCTTGGAAATTCAACAAGATGCAATCATGATGTGTTGTGACATCTTCAAAATCTCGTCGAGCCGATTAATTGGACACTTTGTTTAACAAATTTGATACTCATTTGCCGAAGTTATCGAGCTTCACAGTTTGAAAAGTCAAAAAAGTTGTGTGTTGAACACATAAAGTACTATTTTTCTTGGAAATTGAACATCATGCAATCATGATGTGTTGTGACATCTTCAAAATCTCGTCGAGCTGATTAATTGGACACTTTCTTTAACAAATTTGATACTCATTTGCCGATGTTATCGAGCTTCAAATTTTGAAAAGTCAAAAAAGTTGTGTGTTGAACACATAAAGTACTATTTTTCTTGGAAATTCAACAAGATGCAATCATGATGTGTTGTGACATCTTCAAAATCTCGTCGAGCCGATTAATTGGACACTTTGTTTAACAAATTTGATACTCATTTGCCGAAGTTATCGAGCTTCACAGTTTGAAAAGTCAAAAAAGTTGTGTGTTGAACACATAAAGTACTATTTTTCTTGGAAATTGAACATCATGCAATCATGATGTGTTGTAACATCTTCAAAATCTCGTCGAGCTGATTAATTGGACACTTTGTTTAACAAATTTGATACTCATTTGCCGAAGTTATCGAGCTTCACAGTTTGAAAAGTCAAAAAAGTTGTGTGTTGAACACATAAAGTACTATTTTTCTTGGAAATTGAACATCATGCAATCATGATGTGTTGTGACATCTTCAAAATCTCGTCGAGCTGATTAATTGGACACTTTCTTTAACAAATTTGATACTCATTTGCTGATGTTATCGAGCTTCAAATTTTGAAAAGTCAAAAAAGTTGTGTGTTGAACACATATAGTACTATTTTTCTTGGAAACTGAACATCATGCAATCATGATGTGTTGTGACATCTTCAAAATCTCGTCGAGCTGATTAATTGGACACTTTGTTTAACAAATTTGTTACTCATTTGCCGAAGTTATCGATCTTCACAGTTTGAAAAGTCAAAAAAGTTGTGTGTTGAACACATAAAGTACTATTTTTCTTGGAAATTCAACAAGATGAAATCATGATGTGTTGTGACATCTTCAAAATCTCGTCGAGCTGATTAATTGGACACTTTCTTTAACAAATTTGATACTCATTTGCTGATGTTATCGAGCTTCACAGTTTGAAAAGTCAAAAAAGTTGTGTGTTGAACACATAAAGTACTATTTTTCTTGGAAACTGAACATCATGCAATCATGATGTGTTGTGACATCTTCAAAATCTCGTCGAGCTGATTAATTGGACACTTTCTTTAACAAATTTGATACTCATTTGCTGATGTTATCGAGCTTCAAATTTTGAAAAGTCAAAAAAGTTGTGTGTTGAACACATATAGTACTATTTTTCTTGGAAACTGAACATCATGCAATCATGATGTGTTGTGACATCTTCAAAATCTCGTCGAGCTGATTAATTGGACACTTTGTTTAACAAATTTGATACTCATTTGCCGAAGTTATCGATCTTCACAGTTTGAAAAGTCAAAAAAGTTGTGTGTTGAACACATAAAGTACTATTTTTCTTGGAAATTCAACAAGATGAAATCATGATGTGTTGTGACATCTTCAAAATCTCGTCGAGCTGATTAATTGGACACTTTGTTTAACCAATTTGGTCCTCATTTGCCGAAGTTATCGAGCTTCAAAGTTTGAAAAGTCAAAAAAGTTGTGTGTTGAACACATAAAGTACTATTTTTCTTGGAAATTGAACATCATGCAATCATGATGTGTTGTGACATCTTCAAAATCTCGTCGAGCTGATTAATTGGACACTTTGTTTAACAAATTTGATACTCATTTGCCGAAGTTATCGATCTTCACAGTTTGAAAAGTCAAAAAAGTTGTGTGTTGAACACATAAAGTACTATTTTTCTTGGAAATTCAACAAGATGAAATCATGATGTGTTGTGACATCTTCAAAATCTCGTCGAGCTGATTAATTGGACACTTTGTTTAACCAATTTGGTCCTCATTTGCCGAAGTTATCGAGCTTCAAAGTTTGAAAAGTCAAAAAAGTTGTGTGTTGAACACATAAAGTACTATTTTTCTTGGAAATTCCACAAGATGCAATCATGATGTGTTGTGACATCTTCAAAATCTCGTCGAGCTGATTAATTGGACATTTTCTTTAACAAATTTGATACTCATTTGCTGATGTTATCGAGCTTCAAATTTTGAAAAGTCAAAAAAGTTGTGTGTTGAACACATAAAGTACTATTTTTCTTGGAAACTGAACATCATGCAATCATGATGTGTTGTGACATCTTCAAAATCTCGTCGAGCTGATTAATTGGACACTTTGTTTAACAAATTTGTTACTCATTTGCCGAAGTTATCGAGCTTCACAGTTTGAAAAGTCAAAAAAGTTGTGTGTTGAACACATAAAGTACTATTTTTCTTGGAAATTCAACAAGATGCAATCATGATGTGTTGTGACATCTTCAAAATCTCGTCGAGCTGATTAATTGGACACTTTGTTTAACAAATTTGGTACTCATTTGCCGAAGTTATCGAGCTTCAAATTTTGAAAAGTCTCAAAAGTTATGTGTTTGAGCACTTAAAGTACTATTTTTCTTGGAAATTCAACAAGATGCAATGATGATTTGTTGTGACATCTTAATGATCTCGTCGAGCTGATTAATTGGACACTTTGTTTAATCAATTTGGTCCTCATTTGCCGAAGTTATCGAGCTTCAAAGTTTGAAATGTCAAAAAAGTTGTGTGTTGAACACATAAAGTACTATTTTTCTTGGAAATTCCACAAGATGCAATCATGATGTGTTGTGACATCTTCAAAATCTCGTCGAACTGATTAATTGGACACATTCTTTAACAAATTAGATACTCATTTGCCGATGTTATCGAGCTTCAAATTTTGAAAAGTCAAAAAAGATGTGTGTTGAACACATAAAGTACTATTTTTCTTGGAAATTGAACATCATGCAATCATGATGTGTTGTTACATCTTCAAAATCTCGTCGAGCTGAATAATTGGACACTTTGTTTAACAAATTTGTTACTCATTTGCCGAAGTTATCGAGCTTCACAGTTTGAAATGTCAAAAAAGTTGTGTGTTGAACACATAAAGTACTATTTTTCTTGGAAATTCCACAAGATGCAATCATGATGTGTTGTGACATCTTCAAAATCTCGTCGAGCTGATTAATTGGACATTTTCTTTAACAAATTTGATACTCATTTGCTGATGTTATCGAGCTTCAAATTTTGAAAAGTCAAAAAAGTTGTGTGTTGAACACATAAAGTACTATTTTTCTTGGAAACTGAACATCATGCAATCATGATGTGTTGTGACATCTTCAAAATCTCGTCGAGCTGATTAATTGGACACTTTGTTTAACAAATTTGTTACTCATTTGCCGAAGTTATCGAGCTTCACAGTTTGAAAAGTCAAAAAAGTTGTGTGTTGAACACATAAAGTACTATTTTTCTTGGAAATTCAACAAGATGCAATCATGATGTGTTGTGACATCTTCAAAATCTCGTTGAGCTGATTAATTGGACACTTTGTTTAACAAATTTGATACTCATTTGCCGAAGTTATCGAGCTTCACAGTTTGAAAAGTCAAAAAAGTTGTGTGTTGAACACATAAAGTACTATTTTTCTTGGAAATTGAACATCATGCAATCATGATGTGTTGTGACATCTTCAAAATCTCGTCGAGCTGATTAATTGGACACTTTCTTTAACAAATTTGATACTCATTTGCTGATGTTATCGAGCTTCAAATTTTGAAAAGTCAAAAAAGTTGTGTGTTGAACACATAAAGTACTATTTTTCTTGGAAACTGAACATCATGCAATCATGATGTGTTGTGACATCTTCAAAATCTCGTCGAGCTGATTAATTGGACACTTTGTTTAACAAATTTGTTACTCATTTGCCGAAGTTATCGAGCTTCACAGTTTGAAAAGTCAAAAAAGTTGTGTGTTGAACACATAAAGTACTATTTTTCTTGGAAACTGAACATCATGCAATCATTATGTGTTGTGACATCTTCAAAATCTCGTTGAGCTGATTAATTGGACACTTTGTTTAACAAATTTGATACTCATTTGCCGAAGTTATCGAGCTTCAAATTTTGAAAAGTCAAAAAAGTTGTGTGTTGAACACATAAAGTACTATTTTTCTTGGAAACTGAACATCATGCAATCATGATGTGTTGTGACATCTTCAAAATCTCGTCGAGCTGATTAATTGGACACTTTGTTTAACAAATTTGGTACTCATTTGCCGAAGTTATCGAGCTTCAAAGTTTGAAATGTCAAAAAAGTTGTGTGTTGAACACATAAAGTACTATTTTTCTTGGAAATTCCACAAGATGCAATCATGATGTGTTGTGACATCTTCAAAATCTCGTCGAACTGATTAATTGGACACATTCTTTAACAAATTAGATACTCATTTGCCGATGTTATCGAGCTTCACAGTTTGAAAAGTCAAAAAAGTTGTGTGTTGAACACATAAAGTACTATTTTTCTTGGAAATTGAACATCATGCAATCATGATGTGTTGTGACATCTTCAAAATCTCGTCGAGCTGATTAATTGGACACTTTCTTTAACAAATTTGATACTCATTTGCTGATGTTATCGAGCTTCAAATTTTGAAAAGTCAAAAAAGTTGTGTGTTGAACACATAAAGTACTATTTTTCTTGGAAACTGAACATCATGCAATCATGATGTGTTGTGACATCTTCAAAATCTCGTCGAGCCGATTAATTGGACACTTTGTTTAACAAATTTGATACTCATTTGCCGAAGTTATCGATCTTCACAGTTTGAAAAGTCAAAAAAGTTGTGTGTTGAACACATAAAGTACTATTTTTCTTGGAAATTCCACAAGATGCAATCATGATGTGTTGTGACATCTTCAAAATCTCGTCGAACTGATTAATTGGACACATTCTTTAACAAATTAGATACTCATTTGCCGATGTTATCGAGCTTCACAGTTTGAAAAGTCAAAAAAGTTGTGTGTTGAACACATAAAGTACTATTTTTCTTGGAAATTGAACATCATGCAATCATGATGTGTTGTGACATCTTCAAAATCTCGTCGAGCTGATTAATTGGACACTTTCTTTAACAAATTTGATACTCATTTGCTGATGTTATCGAGCTTCAAATTTTGAAAAGTCAAAAAAGTTGTGTGTTGAACACATAAAGTACTATTTTTCTTGGAAACTGAACATCATGCAATCATGATGTGTTGTGACATCTTCAAAATCTCGTCGAGCTGATTAATTGGACACTTTGTTTAACAAATTTGATACTCATTTGCCGAAGTTATCGATCTTCACAGTTTGAAAAGTCAAAAAAGTTGTGTGTTGAACACATAAAGTACTATTTTTCTTGGAAATTCCACAAGATGCAATCATGATGTGTTGTGACATCTTCAAAATCTCGTCGAACTGATTAATTGGACACATTCTTTAACAAATTAGATACTCATTTGCCGATGTTATCGAGCTTCAAATTTTGAAAAGTCAAAAAAGTTGTGTGTTGAACACATAAAGTACTATTTTTCTTGGAAATTCAACAAGATGCAATCATGATGTGTTGTGACATCTTCAAAATCTCGTCGAGCCGATTAATTGGACACTTTGTTTAACAAATTTGATACTCATTTGCCGAAGTTATCGAGCTTCACAGTTTGAAAAGTCAAAAAAGTTGTGTGTTGAACACATAAAGTACTATTTTTCTTGGAAATTGAACATCATGCAATCATGATGTGTTGTGACATCTTCAAAATCTCGTCGAGCTGATTAATTGGACACTTTCTTTAACAAATTTGATACTCATTTGCCGATGTTATCGAGCTTCAAATTTTGAAAAGTCAAAAAAGTTGTGTGTTGAACACATAAAGTACTATTTTTCTTGGAAATTCAACAAGATGCAATCATGATGTGTTGTGACATCTTCAAAATCTCGTCGAGCCGATTAATTGGACACTTTGTTTAACAAATTTGATACTCATTTGCCGAAGTTATCGAGCTTCACAGTTTGAAAAGTCAAAAAAGTTGTGTGTTGAACACATAAAGTACTATTTTTCTTGGAAATTGAACATCATGCAATCATGATGTGTTGTGACATCTTCAAAATCTCGTCGAGCTGATTAATTGGACACTTTCTTTAACAAATTTGATACTCATTTGCCGATGTTATCGAGCTTCAAATTTTGAAAAGTCAAAAAAGTTGTGTGTTGAACACATAAAGTACTATTTTTCTTGGAAATTCAACAAGATGCAATCATGATGTGTTGTGACATCTTCAAAATCTCGTCGAGCCGATTAATTGGACACTTTGTTTAACAAATTTGATACTCATTTGCCGAAGTTATCGAGCTTCACAGTTTGAAAAGTCAAAAAAGTTGTGTGTTGAACACATAAAGTACTATTTTTCTTGGAAATTGAACATCATGCAATCATGATGTGTTGTAACATCTTCAAAATCTCGTCGAGCTGATTAATTGGACACTTTGTTTAACAAATTTGATACTCATTTGCCGAAGTTATCGAGCTTCACAGTTTGAAAAGTCAAAAAAGTTGTGTGTTGAACACATAAAGTACTATTTTTCTTGGAAATTGAACATCATGCAATCATGATGTGTTGTGACATCTTCAAAATCTCGTCGAGCTGATTAATTGGACACTTTCTTTAACAAATTTGATACTCATTTGCTGATGTTATCGAGCTTCAAATTTTGAAAAGTCAAAAAAGTTGTGTGTTGAACACATATAGTACTATTTTTCTTGGAAACTGAACATCATGCAATCATGATGTGTTGTGACATCTTCAAAATCTCGTCGAGCTGATTAATTGGACACTTTGTTTAACAAATTTGTTACTCATTTGCCGAAGTTATCGATCTTCACAGTTTGAAAAGTCAAAAAAGTTGTGTGTTGAACACATAAAGTACTATTTTTCTTGGAAATTCAACAAGATGAAATCATGATGTGTTGTGACATCTTCAAAATCTCGTCGAGCTGATTAATTGGACACTTTCTTTAACAAATTTGATACTCATTTGCTGATGTTATCGAGCTTCAAATTTTGAAAAGTCAAAAAAGTTGTGTGTTGAACACATAAAGTACTATTTTTCTTGGAAACTGAACATCATGCAATCATGATGTGTTGTGACATCTTCAAAATCTCGTCGAGCTGATTAATTGGACACTTTCTTTAACAAATTTGATACTCATTTGCTGATGTTATCGAGCTTCAAATTTTGAAAAGTCAAAAAAGTTGTGTGTTGAACACATATAGTACTATTTTTCTTGGAAACTGAACATCATGCAATCATGATGTGTTGTGACATCTTCAAAATCTCGTCGAGCTGATTAATTGGACACTTTGTTTAACAAATTTGATACTCATTTGCCGAAGTTATCGATCTTCACAGTTTGAAAAGTCAAAAAAGTTGTGTGTTGAACACATAAAGTACTATTTTTCTTGGAAATTCAACAAGATGAAATCATGATGTGTTGTGACATCTTCAAAATCTCGTCGAGCTGATTAATTGGACACTTTGTTTAACCAATTTGGTCCTCATTTGCCGAAGTTATCGAGCTTCAAAGTTTGAAAAGTCAAAAAAGTTGTGTGTTGAACACATAAAGTACTATTTTTCTTGGAAATTGAACATCATGCAATCATGATGTGTTGTGACATCTTCAAAATCTCGTCGAGCTGATTAATTGGACACTTTGTTTAACAAATTTGATACTCATTTGCCGAAGTTATCGATCTTCACAGTTTGAAAAGTCAAAAAAGTTGTGTGTTGAACACATAAAGTACTATTTTTCTTGGAAATTCAACAAGATGAAATCATGATGTGTTGTGACATCTTCAAAATCTCGTCGAGCTGATTAATTGGACACTTTGTTTAACCAATTTGGTCCTCATTTGCCGAAGTTATCGAGCTTCAAAGTTTGAAAAGTCAAAAAAGTTGTGTGTTGAACACATAAAGTACTATTTTTCTTGGAAATTCCACAAGATGCAATCATGATGTGTTGTGACATCTTCAAAATCTCGTCGAGCTGATTAATTGGACATTTTCTTTAACAAATTTGATACTCATTTGCTGATGTTATCGAGCTTCAAATTTTGAAAAGTCAAAAAAGTTGTGTGTTGAACACATAAAGTACTATTTTTCTTGGAAACTGAACATCATGCAATCATGATGTGTTGTGACATCTTCAAAATCTCGTCGAGCTGATTAATTGGACACTTTGTTTAACAAATTTGTTACTCATTTGCCGAAGTTATCGAGCTTCACAGTTTGAAAAGTCAAAAAAGTTGTGTGTTGAACACATAAAGTACTATTTTTCTTGGAAATTCAACAAGATGCAATCATGATGTGTTGTGACATCTTCAAAATCTCGTCGAGCTGATTAATTGGACACTTTGTTTAACAAATTTGGTACTCATTTGCCGAAGTTATCGAGCTTCAAATTTTGAAAAGTCTCAAAAGTTATGTGTTTGAGCACTTAAAGTACTATTTTTCTTGGAAATTCAACAAGATGCAATGATGATTTGTTGTGACATCTTAATGATCTCGTCGAGCTGATTAATTGGACACTTTGTTTAATCAATTTGGTCCTCATTTGCCGAAGTTATCGAGCTTCAAAGTTTGAAATGTCAAAAAAGTTGTGTGTTGAACACATAAAGTACTATTTTTCTTGGAAATTCCACAAGATGCAATCATGATGTGTTGTGACATCTTCAAAATCTCGTCGAACTGATTAATTGGACACATTCTTTAACAAATTAGATACTCATTTGCCGATGTTATCGAGCTTCAAATTTTGAAAAGTCAAAAAAGTTGTGTGTTGAACACATAAAGTACTATTTTTCTTGGAAATTGAACATCATGCAATCATGATGTGTTGTGACATCTTCAAAATCTCGTCGAACTGATTAATTGGACACATTCTTTAACAAATTAGATACTCATTTGCCGATGTTATCGAGCTTCAAATTTTGAAAAGTCAAAAAAGTTGTGTGTTGAACACATAAAGTACTATTTTTCTTGGAAATTCAACAAGATGCAATCATGATGTGTTGAGACATCTTCAAAATCTCGTCGAGCCGATTAATTGGACACTTTGTTTAACAAATTTGATACTCATTTGCCGAAGTTATCGAGCTTCACAGTTTGAAAAGTCAAAAAAGTTGTGTGTTGAACACATAAAGTACTATTTTTCTTGGAAATTGAACATCATGCAATCATGATGTGTTGTGACATCTTCAAAATCTCGTCGAGCTGATTAATTGGACACTTTCTTTAACAAATTTGATACTCATTTGCCGATGTTATCGAGCTTCAAATTTTGAAAAGTCAAAAAAGTTGTGTGTTGAACACATAAAGTACTATTTTTCTTGGAAATTCAACAAGATGCAATCATGATGTGTTGTGACATCTTCAAAATCTCGTCGAGCCGATTAATTGGACACTTTGTTTAACAAATTTGATACTCATTTGCCGAAGTTATCGAGCTTCACAGTTTGAAAAGTCAAAAAAGTTGTGTGTTGAACACATAAAGTACTATTTTTCTTGGAAATTGAACATCATGCAATCATGATGTGTTGTGACATCTTCAAAATCTCGTCGAGCTGATTAATTGGACACTTTCTTTAACAAATTTGATACTCATTTGCCGATGTTATCGAGCTTCAAATTTTGAAAAGTCAAAAAAGTTGTGTGTTGAACACATAAAGTACTATTTTTCTTGGAAATTCAACAAGATGCAATCATGATGTGTTGTGACATCTTCAAAATCTCGTCGAGCCGATTAATTGGACACTTTGTTTAACAAATTTGATACTCATTTGCCGAAGTTATCGAGCTTCACAGTTTGAAAAGTCAAAAAAGTTGTGTGTTGAACACATAAAGTACTATTTTTCTTGGAAATTGAACATCATGCAATCATGATGTGTTGTAACATCTTCAAAATCTCGTCGAGCTGATTAATTGGACACTTTGTTTAACAAATTTGATACTCATTTGCCGAAGTTATCGAGCTTCACAGTTTGAAAAGTCAAAAAAGTTGTGTGTTGAACACATAAAGTACTATTTTTCTTGGAAATTGAACATCATGCAATCATGATGTGTTGTGACATCTTCAAAATCTCGTCGAGCTGATTAATTGGACACTTTCTTTAACAAATTTGATACTCATTTGCTGATGTTATCGAGCTTCAAATTTTGAAAAGTCAAAAAAGTTGTGTGTTGAACACATATAGTACTATTTTTCTTGGAAACTGAACATCATGCAATCATGATGTGTTGTGACATCTTCAAAATCTCGTCGAGCTGATTAATTGGACACTTTGTTTAACAAATTTGTTACTCATTTGCCGAAGTTATCGATCTTCACAGTTTGAAAAGTCAAAAAAGTTGTGTGTTGAACACATAAAGTACTATTTTTCTTGGAAATTCAACAAGATGAAATCATGATGTGTTGTGACATCTTCAAAATCTCGTCGAGCTGATTAATTGGACACTTTCTTTAACAAATTTGATACTCATTTGCTGATGTTATCGAGCTTCACAGTTTGAAAAGTCAAAAAAGTTGTGTGTTGAACACATAAAGTACTATTTTTCTTGGAAACTGAACATCATGCAATCATGATGTGTTGTGACATCTTCAAAATCTCGTCGAGCTGATTAATTGGACACTTTCTTTAACAAATTTGATACTCATTTGCTGATGTTATCGAGCTTCAAATTTTGAAAAGTCAAAAAAGTTGTGTGTTGAACACATATAGTACTATTTTTCTTGGAAACTGAACATCATGCAATCATGATGTGTTGTGACATCTTCAAAATCTCGTCGAGCTGATTAATTGGACACTTTGTTTAACAAATTTGATACTCATTTGCCGAAGTTATCGATCTTCACAGTTTGAAAAGTCAAAAAAGTTGTGTGTTGAACACATAAAGTACTATTTTTCTTGGAAATTCAACAAGATGAAATCATGATGTGTTGTGACATCTTCAAAATCTCGTCGAGCTGATTAATTGGACACTTTGTTTAACCAATTTGGTCCTCATTTGCCGAAGTTATCGAGCTTCAAAGTTTGAAAAGTCAAAAAAGTTGTGTGTTGAACACATAAAGTACTATTTTTCTTGGAAATTGAACATCATGCAATCATGATGTGTTGTGACATCTTCAAAATCTCGTCGAGCTGATTAATTGGACACTTTGTTTAACAAATTTGATACTCATTTGCCGAAGTTATCGATCTTCACAGTTTGAAAAGTCAAAAAAGTTGTGTGTTGAACACATAAAGTACTATTTTTCTTGGAAATTCAACAAGATGAAATCATGATGTGTTGTGACATCTTCAAAATCTCGTCGAGCTGATTAATTGGACACTTTGTTTAACCAATTTGGTCCTCATTTGCCGAAGTTATCGAGCTTCAAAGTTTGAAAAGTCAAAAAAGTTGTGTGTTGAACACATAAAGTACTATTTTTCTTGGAAATTCCACAAGATGCAATCATGATGTGTTGTGACATCTTCAAAATCTCGTCGAGCTGATTAATTGGACATTTTCTTTAACAAATTTGATACTCATTTGCTGATGTTATCGAGCTTCAAATTTTGAAAAGTCAAAAAAGTTGTGTGTTGAACACATAAAGTACTATTTTTCTTGGAAACTGAACATCATGCAATCATGATGTGTTGTGACATCTTCAAAATCTCGTCGAGCTGATTAATTGGACACTTTGTTTAACAAATTTGTTACTCATTTGCCGAAGTTATCGAGCTTCACAGTTTGAAAAGTCAAAAAAGTTGTGTGTTGAACACATAAAGTACTATTTTTCTTGGAAATTCAACAAGATGCAATCATGATGTGTTGTGACATCTTCAAAATCTCGTCGAGCTGATTAATTGGACACTTTGTTTAACAAATTTGGTACTCATTTGCCGAAGTTATCGAGCTTCAAATTTTGAAAAGTCTCAAAAGTTATGTGTTTGAGCACTTAAAGTACTATTTTTCTTGGAAATTCAACAAGATGCAATGATGATTTGTTGTGACATCTTAATGATCTCGTCGAGCTGATTAATTGGACACTTTGTTTAATCAATTTGGTCCTCATTTGCCGAAGTTATCGAGCTTCAAAGTTTGAAATGTCAAAAAAGTTGTGTGTTGAACACATAAAGTACTATTTTTCTTGGAAATTCCACAAGATGCAATCATGATGTGTTGTGACATCTTCAAAATCTCGTCGAACTGATTAATTGGACACATTCTTTAACAAATTAGATACTCATTTGCCGATGTTATCGAGCTTCAAATTTTGAAAAGTCAAAAAAGATGTGTGTTGAACACATAAAGTACTATTTTTCTTGGAAATTGAACATCATGCAATCATGATGTGTTGTTACATCTTCAAAATCTCGTCGAGCTGAATAATTGGACACTTTGTTTAACAAATTTGTTACTCATTTGCCGAAGTTATCGAGCTTCACAGTTTGAAATGTCAAAAAAGTTGTGTGTTGAACACATAAAGTACTATTTTTCTTGGAAATTCCACAAGATGCAATCATGATGTGTTGTGACATCTTCAAAATCTCGTCGAGCTGATTAATTGGACATTTTCTTTAACAAATTTGATACTCATTTGCTGATGTTATCGAGCTTCAAATTTTGAAAAGTCAAAAAAGTTGTGTGTTGAACACATAAAGTACTATTTTTCTTGGAAACTGAACATCATGCAATCATGATGTGTTGTGACATCTTCAAAATCTCGTCGAGCTGATTAATTGGACACTTTGTTTAACAAATTTGTTACTCATTTGCCGAAGTTATCGAGCTTCACAGTTTGAAAAGTCAAAAAAGTTGTGTGTTGAACACATAAAGTACTATTTTTCTTGGAAATTCAACAAGATGCAATCATGATGTGTTGTGACATCTTCAAAATCTCGTTGAGCTGATTAATTGGACACTTTGTTTAACAAATTTGATACTCATTTGCCGAAGTTATCGAGCTTCACAGTTTGAAAAGTCAAAAAAGTTGTGTGTTGAACACATAAAGTACTATTTTTCTTGGAAATTGAACATCATGCAATCATGATGTGTTGTGACATCTTCAAAATCTCGTCGAGCTGATTAATTGGACACTTTCTTTAACAAATTTGATACTCATTTGCTGATGTTATCGAGCTTCAAATTTTGAAAAGTCAAAAAAGTTGTGTGTTGAACACATAAAGTACTATTTTTCTTGGAAACTGAACATCATGCAATCATGATGTGTTGTGACATCTTCAAAATCTCGTCGAGCTGATTAATTGGACACTTTGTTTAACAAATTTGTTACTCATTTGCCGAAGTTATCGAGCTTCACAGTTTGAAAAGTCAAAAAAGTTGTGTGTTGAACACATAAAGTACTATTTTTCTTGGAAACTGAACATCATGCAATCATTATGTGTTGTGACATCTTCAAAATCTCGTTGAGCTGATTAATTGGACACTTTGTTTAACAAATTTGATACTCATTTGCCGAAGTTATCGAGCTTCAAATTTTGAAAAGTCAAAAAAGTTGTGTGTTGAACACATAAAGTACTATTTTTCTTGGAAACTGAACATCATGCAATCATGATGTGTTGTGACATCTTCAAAATCTCGTCGAGCTGATTAATTGGACACTTTGTTTAACAAATTTGGTACTCATTTGCCGAAGTTATCGAGCTTCAAAGTTTGAAATGTCAAAAAAGTTGTGTGTTGAACACATAAAGTACTATTTTTCTTGGAAATTCCACAAGATGCAATCATGATGTGTTGTGACATCTTCAAAATCTCGTCGAACTGATTAATTGGACACATTCTTTAACAAATTAGATACTCATTTGCCGATGTTATCGAGCTTCACAGTTTGAAAAGTCAAAAAAGTTGTGTGTTGAACACATAAAGTACTATTTTTCTTGGAAATTGAACATCATGCAATCATGATGTGTTGTGACATCTTCAAAATCTCGTCGAGCTGATTAATTGGACACTTTCTTTAACAAATTTGATACTCATTTGCTGATGTTATCGAGCTTCAAATTTTGAAAAGTCAAAAAAGTTGTGTGTTGAACACATAAAGTACTATTTTTCTTGGAAACTGAACATCATGCAATCATGATGTGTTGTGACATCTTCAAAATCTCGTCGAGCCGATTAATTGGACACTTTGTTTAACAAATTTGATACTCATTTGCCGAAGTTATCGATCTTCACAGTTTGAAAAGTCAAAAAAGTTGTGTGTTGAACACATAAAGTACTATTTTTCTTGGAAATTCCACAAGATGCAATCATGATGTGTTGTGACATCTTCAAAATCTCGTCGAACTGATTAATTGGACACATTCTTTAACAAATTAGATACTCATTTGCCGATGTTATCGAGCTTCACAGTTTGAAAAGTCAAAAAAGTTGTGTGTTGAACACATAAAGTACTATTTTTCTTGGAAATTGAACATCATGCAATCATGATGTGTTGTGACATCTTCAAAATCTCGTCGAGCTGATTAATTGGACACTTTCTTTAACAAATTTGATACTCATTTGCTGATGTTATCGAGCTTCAAATTTTGAAAAGTCAAAAAAGTTGTGTGTTGAACACATAAAGTACTATTTTTCTTGGAAACTGAACATCATGCAATCATGATGTGTTGTGACATCTTCAAAATCTCGTCGAGCTGATTAATTGGACACTTTGTTTAACAAATTTGATACTCATTTGCCGAAGTTATCGATCTTCACAGTTTGAAAAGTCAAAAAAGTTGTGTGTTGAACACATAAAGTACTATTTTTCTTGGAAATTCCACAAGATGCAATCATGATGTGTTGTGACATCTTCAAAATCTCGTCGAACTGATTAATTGGACACATTCTTTAACAAATTAGATACTCATTTGCCGATGTTATCGAGCTTCAAATTTTGAAAAGTCAAAAAAGTTGTGTGTTGAACACATAAAGTACTATTTTTCTTGGAAATTCAACAAGATGCAATCATGATGTGTTGTGACATCTTCAAAATCTCGTCGAGCCGATTAATTGGACACTTTGTTTAACAAATTTGATACTCATTTGCCGAAGTTATCGAGCTTCACAGTTTGAAAAGTCAAAAAAGTTGTGTGTTGAACACATAAAGTACTATTTTTCTTGGAAATTGAACATCATGCAATCATGATGTGTTGTGACATCTTCAAAATCTCGTCGAGCTGATTAATTGGACACTTTCTTTAACAAATTTGATACTCATTTGCCGATGTTATCGAGCTTCAAATTTTGAAAAGTCAAAAAAGTTGTGTGTTGAACACATAAAGTACTATTTTTCTTGGAAATTCAACAAGATGCAATCATGATGTGTTGTGACATCTTCAAAATCTCGTCGAGCCGATTAATTGGACACTTTGTTTAACAAATTTGATACTCATTTGCCGAAGTTATCGAGCTTCACAGTTTGAAAAGTCAAAAAAGTTGTGTGTTGAACACATAAAGTACTATTTTTCTTGGAAATTGAACATCATGCAATCATGATGTGTTGTGACATCTTCAAAATCTCGTCGAGCTGATTAATTGGACACTTTCTTTAACAAATTTGATACTCATTTGCCGATGTTATCGAGCTTCAAATTTTGAAAAGTCAAAAAAGTTGTGTGTTGAACACATAAAGTACTATTTTTCTTGGAAATTCAACAAGATGCAATCATGATGTGTTGTGACATCTTCAAAATCTCGTCGAGCCGATTAATTGGACACTTTGTTTAACAAATTTGATACTCATTTGCCGAAGTTATCGAGCTTCACAGTTTGAAAAGTCAAAAAAGTTGTGTGTTGAACACATAAAGTACTATTTTTCTTGGAAATTGAACATCATGCAATCATGATGTGTTGTAACATCTTCAAAATCTCGTCGAGCTGATTAATTGGACACTTTGTTTAACAAATTTGATACTCATTTGCCGAAGTTATCGAGCTTCACAGTTTGAAAAGTCAAAAAAGTTGTGTGTTGAACACATAAAGTACTATTTTTCTTGGAAATTGAACATCATGCAATCATGATGTGTTGTGACATCTTCAAAATCTCGTCGAGCTGATTAATTGGACACTTTCTTTAACAAATTTGATACTCATTTGCTGATGTTATCGAGCTTCAAATTTTGAAAAGTCAAAAAAGTTGTGTGTTGAACACATATAGTACTATTTTTCTTGGAAACTGAACATCATGCAATCATGATGTGTTGTGACATCTTCAAAATCTCGTCGAGCTGATTAATTGGACACTTTGTTTAACAAATTTGTTACTCATTTGCCGAAGTTATCGATCTTCACAGTTTGAAAAGTCAAAAAAGTTGTGTGTTGAACACATAAAGTACTATTTTTCTTGGAAATTCAACAAGATGAAATCATGATGTGTTGTGACATCTTCAAAATCTCGTCGAGCTGATTAATTGGACACTTTCTTTAACAAATTTGATACTCATTTGCTGATGTTATCGAGCTTCAAATTTTGAAAAGTCAAAAAAGTTGTGTGTTGAACACATAAAGTACTATTTTTCTTGGAAACTGAACATCATGCAATCATGATGTGTTGTGACATCTTCAAAATCTCGTCGAGCTGATTAATTGGACACTTTCTTTAACAAATTTGATACTCATTTGCTGATGTTATCGAGCTTCAAATTTTGAAAAGTCAAAAAAGTTGTGTGTTGAACACATATAGTACTATTTTTCTTGGAAACTGAACATCATGCAATCATGATGTGTTGTGACATCTTCAAAATCTCGTCGAGCTGATTAATTGGACACTTTGTTTAACAAATTTGATACTCATTTGCCGAAGTTATCGATCTTCACAGTTTGAAAAGTCAAAAAAGTTGTGTGTTGAACACATAAAGTACTATTTTTCTTGGAAATTCAACAAGATGAAATCATGATGTGTTGTGACATCTTCAAAATCTCGTCGAGCTGATTAATTGGACACTTTGTTTAACCAATTTGGTCCTCATTTGCCGAAGTTATCGAGCTTCAAAGTTTGAAAAGTCAAAAAAGTTGTGTGTTGAACACATAAAGTACTATTTTTCTTGGAAATTGAACATCATGCAATCATGATGTGTTGTGACATCTTCAAAATCTCGTCGAGCTGATTAATTGGACACTTTGTTTAACAAATTTGATACTCATTTGCCGAAGTTATCGATCTTCACAGTTTGAAAAGTCAAAAAAGTTGTGTGTTGAACACATAAAGTACTATTTTTCTTGGAAATTCAACAAGATGAAATCATGATGTGTTGTGACATCTTCAAAATCTCGTCGAGCTGATTAATTGGACACTTTGTTTAACCAATTTGGTCCTCATTTGCCGAAGTTATCGAGCTTCAAAGTTTGAAAAGTCAAAAAAGTTGTGTGTTGAACACATAAAGTACTATTTTTCTTGGAAATTCCACAAGATGCAATCATGATGTGTTGTGACATCTTCAAAATCTCGTCGAGCTGATTAATTGGACATTTTCTTTAACAAATTTGATACTCATTTGCTGATGTTATCGAGCTTCAAATTTTGAAAAGTCAAAAAAGTTGTGTGTTGAACACATAAAGTACTATTTTTCTTGGAAACTGAACATCATGCAATCATGATGTGTTGTGACATCTTCAAAATCTCGTCGAGCTGATTAATTGGACACTTTGTTTAACAAATTTGTTACTCATTTGCCGAAGTTATCGAGCTTCACAGTTTGAAAAGTCAAAAAAGTTGTGTGTTGAACACATAAAGTACTATTTTTCTTGGAAATTCAACAAGATGCAATCATGATGTGTTGTGACATCTTCAAAATCTCGTCGAGCTGATTAATTGGACACTTTGTTTAACAAATTTGGTACTCATTTGCCGAAGTTATCGAGCTTCAAATTTTGAAAAGTCTCAAAAGTTATGTGTTTGAGCACTTAAAGTACTATTTTTCTTGGAAATTCAACAAGATGCAATGATGATTTGTTGTGACATCTTAATGATCTCGTCGAGCTGATTAATTGGACACTTTGTTTAATCAATTTGGTCCTCATTTGCCGAAGTTATCGAGCTTCAAAGTTTGAAATGTCAAAAAAGTTGTGTGTTGAACACATAAAGTACTATTTTTCTTGGAAATTCCACAAGATGCAATCATGATGTGTTGTGACATCTTCAAAATCTCGTCGAACTGATTAATTGGACACATTCTTTAACAAATTAGATACTCATTTGCCGATGTTATCGAGCTTCAAATTTTGAAAAGTCAAAAAAGTTGTGTGTTGAACACATAAAGTACTATTTTTCTTGGAAATTGAACATCATGCAATCATGATGTGTTGTGACATCTTCAAAATCTCGTCGAGCTGATTAATTGGACACTTTGTTTAACAAATTTGTTACTCATTTGCCGAAGTTATCGAGCTTCACAGTTTGAAAAGTCAAAAAAGTTGTGTGTTGAACACATAAAGTACTATTTTTCTTGGAAATTCAACAAGATGCAATCATGATGTGTTGTGACATCTTCAAAATCTCGTCGAGCTGATTAATTGGACACTTTGTTTAACAAATTTGGTACTCATTTGCCGAAGTTATCGAGCTTCAAATTTTGAAAAGTCTCAAAAGTTATGTGTTTGAGCACTTAAAGTACTATTTTTCTTGGAAATTCAACAAGATACAATGATGATTTGTTGTGACATCTTAATGATCTCGTCGAGCTGATTAATTGGACACTTTGTTTAATCAATTTGGTCCTCATTTGCCGAAGTTATCGAGCTTCAAAGTTTGAAATGTCAAAAAAGTTGTGTGTTGAACACATAAAGTACTATTTTTCTTGGAAATTCCACAAGATGCAATCATGATGTGTTGTGACATCTTCAAAATCTCGTCGAACTGATTAATTGGACACATTCTTTAACAAATTAGATACTCATTTGCCGATGTTATCGAGCTTCAAATTTTGAAAAGTCAAAAAAGTTGTGTGTTGAACACATAAAGTACTATTTTTCTTGGAAATTGAACATCATGCAATCATGATGTGTTGTTACATCTTCAAAATCTCGTCGAGCTGAATAATTGGACACTTTGTTTAACAAATTTGTTACTCATTTGCCGAAGTTATCGAGCTTCACAGTTTGAAATGTCAAAAAAGTTGTGTGTTGAACACATAAAGTACTATTTTTCTTGGAAATTCCACAAGATGCAATCATGATGTGTTGTGACATCTTCAAAATCTCGTCGAGCTGATTAATTGGACATTTTCTTTAACAAATTTGATACTCATTTGCTGATGTTATCGAGCTTCAAATTTTGAAAAGTCAAAAAAGTTGTGTGTTGAACACATAAAGTACTATTTTTCTTGGAAACTGAACATCATGCAATCATGATGTGTTGTGACATCTTCAAAATCTCGTCGAGCTGATTAATTGGACACTTTGTTTAACAAATTTGTTACTCATTTGCCGAAGTTATCGAGCTTCACAGTTTGAAAAGTCAAAAAAGTTGTGTGTTGAACACATAAAGTACTATTTTTCTTGGAAATTCAACAAGATGCAATCATGATGTGTTGTGACATCTTCAAAATCTCGTCGAGCTGATTAATTGGACACTTTGTTTAACAAATTTGGTACTCATTTGCCGAAGTTATCGAGCTTCAAAGTTTGAAATGTCAAAAAAGTTGTGTGTTGAACACATAAAGTACTATTTTTCTTGGAAATTCCACAAGATGCAATCATGATGTGTTGTGACATCTTCAAAATCTCGTCGAACTGATTAATTGGACACATTCTTTAACAAATTAGATACTCATTTGCCGATGTTATCGAGCTTCAAATTTTGAAAAGTCAAAAAAGTTGTGTGTTGAACACATAAAGTACTATTTTTCTTGGAAATTCAACAAGATGCAATCATGATGTGTTGTGACATCTTCAAAATCTCGTCGAACTGATTAATTGGACACATTCTTTAACAAATTAGATACTCATTTGCCGATGTTATCGAGCTTCACAGTTTGAAAAGTCAAAAAAGTTGTGTGTTGAACACATAAAGTACTATTTTTCTTGGAAATTGAACATCATGCAATCATGATGTGTTGTGACATCTTCAAAATCTCGTCGAGCTGATTAATTGGACACTTTCTTTAACAAATTTGATACTCATTTGCTGATGTTATCGAGCTTCAAATTTTGAAAAGTCAAAAAAGTTGTGTGTTGAACACATAAAGTACTATTTTTCTTGGAAACTGAACATCATGCAATCATGATGTGTTGTGACATCTTCAAAATCTCGTCGAGCCGATTAATTGGACACTTTGTTTAACAAATTTGATACTCATTTGCCGAAGTTATCGATCTTCACAGTTTGAAAAGTCAAAAAAGTTGTGTGTTGAACACATAAAGTACTATTTTTCTTGGAAATTCCACAAGATGCAATCATGATGTGTTGTGACATCTTCAAAATCTCGTCGAACTGATTAATTGGACACATTCTTTAACAAATTAGATACTCATTTGCCGATGTTATCGAGCTTCACAGTTTGAAAAGTCAAAAAAGTTGTGTGTTGAACACATAAAGTACTATTTTTCTTGGAAATTGAACATCATGCAATCATGATGTGTTGTGACATCTTCAAAATCTCGTCGAGCTGATTAATTGGACACCTTCTTTAACAAATTAGATACTCATTTGCCGATGTTATCGAGCTTCAAATTTTGAAAAGTCAAAAAAGTTGTGTGTTGAACACATAAAGTACTATTTTTCTTGGAAACTGAACATCATGCAATCATGATGTGTTGTGACATCTTCAAAATCTCGTCGAGCTGATTAATTGGACACTTTGTTTAACAAATTTGATACTCATTTGCCGAAGTTATCGATCTTCACAGTTTGAAAAGTCAAAAAAGTTGTGTGTTGAACACATAAAGTACTATTTTTCTTGGAAATTCCACAAGATGCAATCATGATGTGTTGTGACATCTTCAAAATCTCGTCGAACTGATTAATTGGACACATTCTTTAACAAATTAGATACTCATTTGCCGATGTTATCGAGCTTCAAATTTTGAAAAGTCAAAAAAGTTGTGTGTTGAACACATAAAGTACTATTTTTCTTGGAAATTCAACAAGATGCAATCATGATGTGTTGTGACATCTTCAAAATCTCGTCGAGCTGATTAATTGGACACTTTCTTTAACAAATTTGATACTCATTTGCCGAAGTTATCGAGCTTCACAGTTTGAAAAGTCAAAAAAGTTGTGTGTTGAACACATAAAGTACTATTTTTCTTGGAAATTGAACATCATGCAATCATGATGTGTTGTGACATCTTCAAAATCTCGTCGAGCTGATTAATTGGACACTTTCTTTAACAAATTTGATACTCATTTGCTGATGTTATCGAGCTTCAAATTTTGAAAAGTCAAAAAAGTTGTGTGTTGAACACATAAAGTACTATTTTTCTTGGAAACTGAACATCATGCAATCATGATGTGTTGTGACATCTTCAAAATCTCGTCGAGCTGATTAATTGGACACTTTGTTTAACAAATTTGATACTCATTTGCCGAAGTTATCGATCTTCACAGTTTGAAAAGTCAAAAAAGTTGTGTGTTGAACACATAAAGTACTATTTTTCTTGGAAATTCCACAAGATGCAATCATGATGTGTTGTGACATCTTCAAAATCTCGTCGAACTGATTAATTGGACACATTCTTTAACAAATTAGATACTCATTTGCCGATGTTATCGAGCTTCAAATTTTGAAAAGTCAAAAAAGTTGTGTGTTGAACACATAAAGTACTATTTTTCTTGGAAATTCAACAAGATGCAATCATGATGTGTTGTGACATCTTCAAAATCTCGTCGAGCTGATTAATTGGACACTTTCTTTAACAAATTTGATACTCATTTGCCGAAGTTATCGAGCTTCACAGTTTGAAAAGTCAAAAAAGTTGTGTGTTGAACACATAAAGTACTATTTTTCTTGGAAATTGAACATCATGCAATCATGATGTGTTGTGACATCTTCAAAATCTCGTCGAGCTGATTAATTGGACACTTTCTTTAACAAATTTGATACTCATTTGCTGATGTTATCGAGCTTCAAATTTTGAAAAGTCAAAAAAGTTGTGTGTTGAACACATAAAGTACTATTTTTCTTGGAAACTGAACATCATGCAATCATGATGTGTTGTGACATCTTCAAAATCTCGTCGAGCTGATTAATTGGACACTTTGTTTAACAAATTTGGTACTCATTTGCCGAAGTTATCGAGCTTCAAAGTTTGAAAAGTCAAAAAAGTTGTGTGTTGAACACATAAAGTACTATTTTTCTTGGAAATTCAACAAGATGAAATCATGATGTGTTGTGACATCTTCAAAATCTCGTCGAGCTGATTAATTGGACACTTTGTTTAACCAATTTGGTCCTCATTTGCCGAAGTTATCGAGCTTCAAATTTTGAAAAGTCAAAAAAGTTGTGTGTTGAACACATAAAGTACTATTTTTCTTGGAAATTGAACATCATGCAATCATGATGTGTTGTAACATCTTCAAAATCTCGTCGAGCTGATTAATTGGACACTTTGTTTAACAAATTTGGTACTAATTTGCCGAAGTTATCGAGCTTCAAAGTTTGAAAAGTCAAAAAAGTTGTGTGTTGAACACATAAAGTACTATTTTTCTTGGAAATTCCACAAGATGCAATCATGATGTGTTGTGACATCTTCAAAATCTCGTCGAGCTGATTAATTGGACATTTTCTTTAACAAATTTGATACTCATTTGCTGATGTTATCGAGCTTCAAATTTTGAAAAGTCAAAAAAGTTGTGTGTTGAACACATAAAGTACTATTTTTCTTGGAAACTGAACATCATGCAATCATGATGTGTTGTGACATCTTCAAAATCTCGTCGAGCTGATTAATTGGACACTTTGTTTAACAAATTTGGTACTCATTTGCCGAAGTTATCGAGCTTCAAAGTTTGAAAAGTCAAAAAAGTTGTGTATGAACACATAAAGTACTATTTTTCTTGGAAATTGAACATCATGCAATCATGATGTGTTGTGACATCTTCAAAATCTCGTCGAGCTGATTAATTGGACACTTTGTTTAACAAATTTGATACTCATTTGCCGAAGTTATCGATCTTAACAGTTTGAAAAGTCAAAAAAGTTGTGTGTTGAACACATAAAGTACTATTTTTCTTGGAAATTCCACAAGATGCAATCATGATGTGTTGTGACATCTTCAAAATCTCGTCGAACTGATTAATTGGACACATTCTTTAACAAATTAGATACTCATTTGCCGATGTTATCGAGCTTCAAATTTTGAAAAGTCAAAAAAGTTGTGTGTTGAACACATAAAGTACTATTTTTCTTGGAAATTCAACAAGATGCAATCATGATGTGTTGTGACATCTTCAAAATCTCGTCGAGCCGATTAATTGGACACTTTGTTTAACAAATTTGATACTCATTTGCCGAAGTTATCGAGCTTCACAGTTTGAAAAGTCAAAAAAGTTGTGTGTTGAACACATAAAGTACTATTTTTCTTGGAAATTGAACATCATGCAATCATGATGTGTTGTGACATCTTCAAAATCTCGTCGAGCTGATTAATTGGACACTTTCTTTAACAAATTTGATACTCATTTGCTGATGTTATCGAGCTTCAAATTTTGAAAAGTCAAAAAAGTTGTGTGTTGAACACATAAAGTACTATTTTTCTTGGAAACTGAACATCATGCAATCATGATGTGTTGTGACATCTTCAAAATCTCGTCGAGCTGATTAATTGGACACTTTGTTTAACAAATTTGATACTCATTTGCCGAAGTTATCGATCTTCACAGTTTGAAAAGTCAAAAAAGTTGTGTGTTGAACACATAAAGTACTATTTTTCTTGGAAATTCAACAAGATGAAATCATGATGTGTTGTGACATCTTCAAAATCTCGTCGAGCTGATTAATTGGACACTTTGTTTAACCAATTTGGTCCTCATTTGCCGAAGTTATCGAGCTTCAAAGTTTGAAAAGTCAAAAAAGTTGTGTGTTGAACACATAAAGTACTATTTTTCTTGGAAATTGAACATCATGCAATCATGATGTGTTGTGACATCTTCAAAATCTCGTCGAGCTGATTAATTGGACACTTTGTTTAACAAATTTGGTACTCATTTGCCGAAGTTATCGAGCTTCAAAGTTTGAAAAGTCAAAAAAGTTGTGTGTTGAACACATAAAGTACTATTTTTCTTGGAAATTCAACAAGATGCAATCATGATGTGTTGTGACATCTTCAAAATCTCGTCGAGCCGATTAATTGGACACTTTGTTTAACAAATTTGATACTCATTTGCCGAAGTTATCGAGCTTCACAGTTTGAAAAGTCAAAAAAGTTGTGTGTTGAACACATAAAGTACTATTTTTCTTGGAAATTGAACATCATGCAATCATGATGTGTTGTGACATCTTCAAAATCTCGTCGAGCTGATTAATTGGACACTTTCTTTAACAAATTTGATACTCATTTGCTGATGTTATCGAGCTTCAAATTTTGAAAAGTCAAAAAAGTTGTGTGTTGAACACATAAAGTACTATTTTTCTTGGAAATTCAACAAGATGAAATCATGATGTGTTGTGACATCTTCAAAATCTCGTCGAGCTGATTAATTGGACACTTTGTTTAACCAATTTGGTCCTCATTTGCCGAAGTTATCGAGCTTCAAAGTTTGAAAAGTCAAAAAAGTTGTGTGTTGAACACATAAAGTACTATTTTTCTTGGAAATTGAACATCATGCAATCATGATGTGTTGTGACATCTTCAAAATCTCGTCGAGCTGATTAATTGGACACTTTGTTTAACAAATTTGGTACTCATTTGCCGAAGTTATCGAGCTTCAAAGTTTGAAAAGTCAAAAAAGTTGTGTGTTGAACACATAAAGTACTATTTTTCTTGGAAATTGAACATCATGCAATCATGATGTGTTGTGACATTTTCAAAATCTCGTCGAGCTGATTAATTGGACACTTTGTTTAACAAATTTGATACTCATTTGCCGAAGTTATCGAGCTTCAAAGTTTGAAAAGTCAAAAAAGTTGTGTGTTGAACACATAAAGTACTATTTTTCTTGGAAATTGAACATCATGCAATCATGATGTGTTGTGACATCTTCAAAATCTCGTCGAGCTGATTAATTGGACACTTTGTTTAACAAATTTCGTACTCATTTGCCGAAGTTATCGAGCTTCAAAGTTTGAAAAGTCAAAAAAGTTGTGTGTTGAACACATAAAGTACTATTTTTCTTGGAAATTGAACATCATGCAATCATGATGTGTTGTGACATCTTCAAAATCTCGTCGAGCTGATTAATTGGACACTTTGTTTAACAAATTTGGTACTCATTTGCCGAAGTTATCGAGCTTCAAAGTTTGAAAAGTCAAAAAAGTTGTGTGTTGAACACATAAAGTACTATTTTTCTTGGAAATTGAACATCATGCAATCATGATGTGTTGTGACATCTTCAAAATCTCGTCGAGCTGATTAATTGGACACTTTGTTTAACAAATTTGATACTCATTTGCCGAAGTTATCGAGCTTCAAAGTTTGAAAAGTCAAAAAAGTTGTGTGTTGAACACATAAAGTACTATTTTTCTTGGAAATTGAACATCATGCAATCATGATGTGTTGTGACATTTTCAAAATCTCGTCGAGCTGATTAATTGGACACTTTGTTTAACAAATTTGATACTCATTTGCCGAAGTTATCGAGCTTCAAAGTTTGAAAAGTCAAAAAAGTTGTGTGTTGAACACATAAAGTACTATTTTTCTTGGAAATTGAACATCATGCAATCATGATGTGTTGTGACATCTTCAAAATCTCGTCGAGCTGATTAATTGGACACTTTGTTTAACAAATTTGGTACTCATTTGCCGAAGTTATCGAGCTTCAAAGTTTGAAAAGTCAAAAAAGTTGTGTGTTGAACACATAAAGTACTATTTTTCTTGGAAATTGAACATCATGCAATCATGATGTGTTGTGACATCTTCAAAATCTCGTCGAGCTGATTAATTGGACACTTTGTTTAACAAATTTGATACTCATTTGCCGAAGTTATCGAGCTTCAAAGTTTGAAAAGTCAAAAAAGTTGTGTGTTGAACACATAAAGTACTATTTTTCTTGGAAATTGAACATCATGCAATCATGATGTGTTGTGACATTTTCAAAATCTCGTCGAGCTGATTAATTGGACACTTTGTTTAACAAATTTGATACTCATTTGCCGAAGTTATCGAGCTTCAAAGTTTGAAAAGTCAAAAAAGTTGTGTGTTGAACACATAAAGTACTATTTTTCTTGGAAATTGAACATCATGCAATCATGATGTGTTGTGACATCTTCAAAATCTCGTCGAGCTGATTAATTGGACACTTTGTTTAACACATTTGGTCCTCATTTGCCGAAGTTATCGAGCTTCAAATTTTGAAAAGTCAAAAAAGTTGTGTGTTGAGCACATAAAGTACTATTTTTCTTGGAAATTGAACATCATGCAATCATGATGTGTTGTGACATCTTCAAAATCTCGTCGAGCTGATTAATTGGACACTTTCTTTAACAAATTTGATACTCATTTGCTGATGTTATCGAGCTTCAAATTTTGAAAAGTCAAAAAAGTTGTGTGTTGAACACATAAAGTACTATTTTTCTTGGAAATTCAACAAGATGAAATCATGATGTGTTGTGACATCTTCAAAATCTCGTCGAGCTGATTAATTGGACACTTTGTTTAACCAATTTGGTCCTCATTTGCCGAAGTTATCGAGCTTCAAAGTTTGAAAAGTCAAAAAAGTTGTGTGTTGAACACATAAAGTACTATTTTTCTTGGAAATTGAACATCATGCAATCATGATGTGTTGTGACATCTTCAAAATCTCGTCGAGCTGATTAATTGGACACTTTGTTTAACAAATTTGGTACTCATTTGCCGAAGTTATCGAGCTTCAAAGTTTGAAAAGTCAAAAAAGTTGTGTGTTGAACACATAAAGTACTATTTTTCTTGGAAATTGAACATCATGCAATCATGATGTGTTGTGACATTTTCAAAATCTCGTCGAGCTGATTAATTGGACACTTTGTTTAACAAATTTGATACTCATTTGCCGAAGTTATCGAGCTTCAAAGTTTGAAAAGTCAAAAAAGTTGTGTGTTGAACACATAAAGTACTATTTTTCTTGGAAATTGAACATCATGCAATCATGATGTGTTGTGACATCTTCAAAATCTCGTCGAGCTGATTAATTGGACACTTTGTTTAACAAATTTCGTACTCATTTGCCGAAGTTATCGAGCTTCAAAGTTTGAAAAGTCAAAAAAGTTGTGTGTTGAACACATAAAGTACTATTTTTCTTGGAAATTGAACATCATGCAATCATGATGTGTTGTGACATCTTCAAAATCTCGTCGAGCTGATTAATTGGACACTTTGTTTAACAAATTTCGTACTCATTTGCCGAAGTTATCGAGCTTCAAAGTTTGAAAAGTCAAAAAAGTTGTGTGTTGAACACATAAAGTACTATTTTTCTTGGAAATTCAACAAGATGAAATCATGATGTGTTGTGACATCTTCAAAATCTCGTCGAGCTGATTAATTGGACACTTTGTTTAACCAATTTGGTCCTCATTTGCCGAAGTTATCGAGCTTCAAAGTTTGAAAAGTCAAAAAAGTTGTGTGTTGAACACATAAAGTACTATTTTTCTTGGAAATTGAACATCATGCAATCATGATGTGTTGTGACATCTTCAAAATCTCGTCGAGCTGATTAATTGGACACTTTGTTTAACAAATTTGGTACTCATTTGCCGAAGTTATCGAGCTTCAAAGTTTGAAAAGTCAAAAAAGTTGTGTGTTGAACACATAAAGTACTATTTTTCTTGGAAATTGAACATCATGCAATCATGATGTGTTGTGACATCTTCAAAATCTCGTCGAGCTGATTAATTGGACACTTTGTTTAACAAATTTGATACTCATTTGCCGAAGTTATCGAGCTTCAAAGTTTGAAAAGTCAAAAAAGTTGTGTGTTGAACACATAAAGTACTATTTTTCTTGGAAATTGAACATCATGCAATCATGATGTGTTGTGACATCTTCAAAATCTCGTCGAGCTGATTAATTGGACACTTTGTTTAACAAATTTCGTACTCATTTGCCGAAGTTATCGAGCTTCAAAGTTTGAAAAGTCAAAAAAGTTGTGTGTTGAACACATAAAGTACTATTTTTCTTGGAAATTGAACATCATGCAATCATGATGTGTTGTGACATCTTCAAAATCTCGTCGAGCTGATTAATTGGACACTTTGTTTAACAAATTTGGTACTCATTTGCCGAAGTTATCGAGCTTCAAAGTTTGAAAAGTCAAAAAAGTTGTGTGTTGAACACATAAAGTACTATTTTTCTTGGAAATTGAACATCATGCAATCATGATGTGTTGTGACATCTTCAAAATCTCGTCGAGCTGATTAATTGGACACTTTGTTTAACAAATTTGATACTCATTTGCCGAAGTTATCGAGCTTCAAAGTTTGAAAAGTCAAAAAAGTTGTGTGTTGAGCACATAAAGTACTATTTTTCTTGGAAATTGAACATCATGCAATCATGATGTGTTGTGACATCTTCAAAATCTCGTCGAGCTGATTAATTGGACACTTTCTTTAACAAATTTGATACTCATTTGCCGAAGTTATCGAGCTTCAAAGTTTGAAAAGTCAAAAAAGTTGTGTGTTGAACACATAATGTACTATTTTTCTTGGAAATTGAACATCATGCAATCATGATGTGTTGTGACATCTTCAAAATCTCGTCGAGCTGATTAATTGGACACTTTCTTTAACAAATTTGATACTCATTTGCCGAAGTTATCGAGCTTCAAAGTTTGAAAAGTCAAAAAAGTTGTGTGTTGAACACATAAAGTACTATTTTTCTTGGAAATTCAACAAGATGCAATCATGATGTGTTGTGACATCTTCAAAATCTCGTCGAGCTGATTAATTGGACACTTTGTTTAACAAATTTGGTACTCATTTGCCGAAGTTATCGAGCTTCAAAGTTTGAAAAGTCAAAAAAGTTGTGTGTTGAACACATAAAGTACTATTTTTCTTGGAAATTGAACATCATGCAATCATGATGTGTTGTGACATCTTCAAAATCTCGTCGAGCTGATTAATTGGACACTTTGTTTAACAAATTTGATACTCATTTGCCGAAGTTATCGATCTTCACAGTTTGAAAAGTCAAAAAAGTTGTGTGTTGAACACATAAAGTACTATTTTTCTTGGAAATTCAACAAGATGAAATCATGATGTGTTGTGACATCTTCAAAATCTCGTCGAGCTGATTAATTGGACACTTTGTTTAACCAATTTGGTCCTCATTTGCCGAAGTTATCGAGCTTCAAAGTTTGAAAAGTCAAAAAAGTTGTGTGTTGAACACATAAAGTACTATTTTTCTTGGAAATTCAACAAGATGCAATCATGATGTGTTGTGACATCTTCAAAATCTCGTCGAGCTGATTAATTGGACACTTTGTTTAACCAATTTGGTCCTCATTTGCCGAAGTTATCGAGCTTCAAAGTTTGAAAAGTCAAAAAAGTTGTGTGTTGAACACATAAAGTACTATTTTTCTTGGAAATTGAACATCATGCAATCATGATGTGTTGTGACATCTTCAAAATCTCGTCGAGCTGATTAATTGGACACTTTGTTTAACAAATTTCGTACTCATTTGCCGAAGTTATCGAGCTTCAAAGTTTGAAAAGTCAAAAAAGTTGTGTGTTGAACACATAAAGTACTATTTTTCTTGGAAATTGAACATCATGCAATCATGATGTGTTGTGACATCTTCAAAATCTCGTCGAGCTGATTAATTGGACACTTTGTTTAACAAATTTGGTACTCATTTGCCGAAGTTATCGAGCTTCAAAGTTTGAAAAGTCAAAAAAGTTGTGTGTTGAACACATAAAGTACTATTTTTCTTGGAAATTGAACATCATGCAATCATGATGTGTTGTGACATCTTCAAAATCTCGTCGAGCTGATTAATTGGACACTTTGTTTAACAAATTTGATACTCATTTGCCGAAGTTATCGAGCTTCAAAGTTTGAAAAGTCAAAAAAGTTGTGTGTTGAGCACATAAAGTACTATTTTTCTTGGAAATTGAACATCATGCAATCATGATGTGTTGTGACATCTTCAAAATCTCGTCGAGCTGATTAATTGGACACTTTGTTTAACAAATTTCGTACTCATTTGCCGAAGTTATCGAGCTTCAAAGTTTGAAAAGTCAAAAAAGTTGTGTGTTGAACACATAAAGTACTATTTTTCTTGGAAATTGAACATCATGCAATCATGATGTGTTGTGACATCTTCAAAATCTCGTCGAGCTGATTAATTGGACACTTTGTTTAACAAATTTCGTACTCATTTGCCGAAGTTATCGAGCTTCAAAGTTTGAAAAGTCAAAAAAGTTGTGTGTTGAACACATAAAGTACTATTTTTCTTGGAAATTCAACAAGATGAAATCATGATGTGTTGTGACATCTTCAAAATCTCGTCGAGCTGATTAATTGGACACTTTGTTTAACCAATTTGGTCCTCATTTGCCGAAGTTATCGAGCTTCAAAGTTTGAAAAGTCAAAAAAGTTGTGTGTTGAACACATAAAGTACTATTTTTCTTGGAAATTGAACATCATGCAATCATGATGTGTTGTGACATCTTCAAAATCTCGTCGAGCTGATTAATTGGACACTTTGTTTAACAAATTTGGTACTCATTTGCCGAAGTTATCGAGCTTCAAAGTTTGAAAAGTCAAAAAAGTTGTGTGTTGAACACATAAAGTACTATTTTTCTTGGAAATTGAACATCATGCAATCATGATGTGTTGTGACATTTTCAAAATCTCGTCGAGCTGATTAATTGGACACTTTGTTTAACAAATTTGATACTCATTTGCCGAAGTTATCGAGCTTCAAAGTTTGAAAAGTCAAAAAAGTTGTGTGTTGAACACATAAAGTACTATTTTTCTTGGAAATTGAACATCATGCAATCATGATGTGTTGTGACATCTTCAAAATCTCGTCGAGCTGATTAATTGGACACTTTGTTTAACAAATTTCGTACTCATTTGCCGAAGTTATCGAGCTTCAAAGTTTGAAAAGTCAAAAAAGTTGTGTGTTGAACACATAAAGTACTATTTTTCTTGGAAATTGAACATCATGCAATCATGATGTGTTGTGACATCTTCAAAATCTCGTCGAGCTGATTAATTGGACACTTTGTTTAACAAATTTGGTACTCATTTGCCGAAGTTATCGAGCTTCAAAGTTTGAAAAGTCAAAAAAGTTGTGTGTTGAGCACATAAAGTACTATTTTTCTTGGAAATTGAACATCATGCAATCATGATGTGTTGTGACATCTTCAAAATCTCGTCGAGCTGATTAATTGGACACTTTCTTTAACAAATTTGATACTCATTTGCCGAAGTTATCGAGCTTCAAAGTTTGAAAAGTCAAAAAAGTTGTGTGTTGAACACATAATGTACTATTTTTCTTGGAAATTGAACATCATGCAATCATGATGTGTTGTGACATCTTCAAAATCTCGTCGAGCTGATTAATTGGACACTTTCTTTAACAAATTTGATACTCATTTGCCGAAGTTATCGAGCTTCAAAGTTTGAAAAGTCAAAAAAGTTGTGTGTTGAACACATAAAGTACTATTTTTCTTGGAAATTCAACAAGATGCAATCATGATGTGTTGTGACATCTTCAAAATCTCGTCGAGCTGATTAATTGGACACTTTGTTTAACAAATTTGGTACTCATTTGCCGAAGTTATCGAGCTTCAAAGTTTGAAAAGTCAAAAAAGTTGTGTGTTGAACACATAAAGTACTATTTTTCTTGGAAATTGAACATCATGCAATCATGATGTGTTGTGACATCTTCAAAATCTCGTCGAGCTGATTAATTGGACACTTTGTTTAACAAATTTGATACTCATTTGCCGAAGTTATCGATCTTCACAGTTTGAAAAGTCAAAAAAGTTGTGTGTTGAACACATAAAGTACTATTTTTCTTGGAAATTCAACAAGATGAAATCATGATGTGTTGTGACATCTTCAAAATCTCGTCGAGCTGATTAATTGGACACTTTGTTTAACCAATTTGGTCCTCATTTGCCGAAGTTATCGAGCTTCAAAGTTTGAAAAGTCAAAAAAGTTGTGTGTTGAACACATAAAGTACTATTTTTCTTGGAAATTCAACAAGATGCAATCATGATGTGTTGTGACATCTTCAAAATCTCGTCGAGCTGATTAATTGGACACTTTGTTTAACCAATTTGGTCCTCATTTGCCGAAGTTATCGAGCTTCAAAGTTTGAAAAGTCAAAAAAGTTGTGTGTTGAACACATAAAGTACTATTTTTCTTGGAAATTGAACATCATGCAATCATGATGTGTTGTGACATCTTCAAAATCTCGTCGAGCTGATTAATTGGACACTTTGTTTAACAAATTTCGTACTCATTTGCCGAAGTTATCGAGCTTCAAAGTTTGAAAAGTCAAAAAAGTTGTGTGTTGAACACATAAAGTACTATTTTTCTTGGAAATTGAACATCATGCAATCATGATGTGTTGTGACATCTTCAAAATCTCGTCGAGCTGATTAATTGGACACTTTGTTTAACAAATTTGGTACTCATTTGCCGAAGTTATCGAGCTTCAAAGTTTGAAAAGTCAAAAAAGTTGTGTGTTGAACACATAAAGTACTATTTTTCTTGGAAATTGAACATCATGCAATCATGATGTGTTGTGACATCTTCAAAATCTCGTCGAGCTGATTAATTGGACACTTTGTTTAACAAATTTGATACTCATTTGCCGAAGTTATCGAGCTTCAAAGTTTGAAAAGTCAAAAAAGTTGTGTGTTGAGCACATAAAGTACTATTTTTCTTGGAAATTGAACATCATGCAATCATGATGTGTTGTGACATCTTCAAAATCTCGTCGAGCTGATTAATTGGACACTTTCTTTAACAAATTTGATACTCATTTGCCGAAGTTATCGAGCTTCAAAGTTTGAAAAGTCAAAAAAGTTGTGTGTTGAACACATAATGTACTATTTTTCTTGGAAATTGAACATCATGCAATCATGATGTGTTGTGACATCTTCAAAATCTCGTCGAGCTGATTAATTGGACACTTTCTTTAACAAATTTGATACTCATTTGCCGAAGTTATCGAGCTTCAAAGTTTGAAAAGTCAAAAAAGTTGTGTGTTGAACACATAAAGTACTATTTTTCTTGGAAATTCAACAAGATGCAATCATGATGTGTTGTGACATCTTCAAAATCTCGTCGAGCTGATTAATTGGACACTTTGTTTAACAAATTTGGTACTCATTTGCCGAAGTTATCGAGCTTCAAAGTTTGAAAAGTCAAAAAAGTTGTGTGTTGAACACATAAAGTACTATTTTTCTTGGAAATTGAACATCATGCAATCATGATGTGTTGTGACATCTTCAAAATCTCGTCGAGCTGATTAATTGGACACTTTGTTTAACAAATTTGATACTCATTTGCTGATGTTATCGAGCTTCAAATTTTGAAAAGTCAAAAAAGTTGTGTGTTGAACACATAAAGTACTATTTTTCTTGGAAATTCAACAAGATGAAATCATGATGTGTTGTGACATCTTCAAAATCTCGTCGAGCTGATTAATTGGACACTTTGTTTAACCAATTTGGTCCTCATTTGCCGAAGTTATCGAGCTTCAAAGTTTGAAAAGTCAAAAAAGTTGTGTGTTGAACACATAAAGTACTATTTTTCTTGGAAATTGAACATCATGCAATCATGATGTGTTGTGACATCTTCAAAATCTCGTCGAGCTGATTAATTGGACACTTTGTTTAACAAATTTGGTACTCATTTGCCGAAGTTATCGAGCTTCAAAGTTTGAAAAGTCAAAAAAGTTGTGTGTTGAACACATAAAGTACTATTTTTCTTGGAAATTGAACATCATGCAATCATGATGTGTTGTGACATTTTCAAAATCTCGTCGAGCTGATTAATTGGACACTTTGTTTAACAAATTTGATACTCATTTGCCGAAGTTATCGAGCTTCAAAGTTTGAAAAGTCAAAAAAGTTGTGTGTTGAACACATAAAGTACTATTTTTCTTGGAAATTGAACATCATGCAATCATGATGTGTTGTGACATCTTCAAAATCTCGTCGAGCTGATTAATTGGACACTTTGTTTAACAAATTTCGTACTCATTTGCCGAAGTTATCGAGCTTCAAAGTTTGAAAAGTCAAAAAAGTTGTGTGTTGAACACATAAAGTACTATTTTTCTTGGAAATTGAACATCATGCAATCATGATGTGTTGTGACATCTTCAAAATCTCGTCGAGCTGATTAATTGGACACTTTGTTTAACAAATTTGGTACTCATTTGCCGAAGTTATCGAGCTTCAAAGTTTGAAAAGTCAAAAAAGTTGTGTGTTGAACACATAAAGTACTATTTTTCTTGGAAATTGAACATCATGCAATCATGATGTGTTGTGACATCTTCAAAATCTCGTCGAGCTGATTAATTGGACACTTTGTTTAACAAATTTGATACTCATTTGCCGAAGTTATCGAGCTTCAAAGTTTGAAAAGTCAAAAAAGTTGTGTGTTGAGCACATAAAGTACTATTTTTCTTGGAAATTGAACATCATGCAATCATGATGTGTTGTGACATCTTCAAAATCTCGTCGAGCTGATTAATTGGACACTTTCTTTAACAAATTTGATACTCATTTGCCGAAGTTATCGAGCTTCAAAGTTTGAAAAGTCAAAAAAGTTGTGTGTTGAACACATAATGTACTATTTTTCTTGGAAATTGAACATCATGCAATCATGATGTGTTGTGACATCTTCAAAATCTCGTCGAGCTGATTAATTGGACACTTTCTTTAACAAATTTGATACTCATTTGCCGAAGTTATCGAGCTTCAAAGTTTGAAAAGTCAAAAAAGTTGTGTGTTGAACACATAAAGTACTATTTTTCTTGGAAATTCAACAAGATGCAATCATGATGTGTTGTGACATCTTCAAAATCTCGTCGAGCTGATTAATTGGACACTTTGTTTAACAAATTTGGTACTCATTTGCCGAAGTTATCGAGCTTCAAAGTTTGAAAAGTCAAAAAAGTTGTGTGTTGAACACATAAAGTACTATTTTTCTTGGAAATTGAACATCATGCAATCATGATGTGTTGTGACATCTTCAAAATCTCGTCGAGCTGATTAATTGGACACTTTGTTTAACAAATTTGATACTCATTTGCCGAAGTTATCGATCTTCACAGTTTGAAAAGTCAAAAAAGTTGTGTGTTGAACACATAAAGTACTATTTTTCTTGGAAATTCAACAAGATGAAATCATGATGTGTTGTGACATCTTCAAAATCTCGTCGAGCTGATTAATTGGACACTTTGTTTAACCAATTTGGTCCTCATTTGCCGAAGTTATCGAGCTTCAAAGTTTGAAAAGTCAAAAAAGTTGTGTGTTGAACACATAAAGTACTATTTTTCTTGGAAATTGAACATCATGCAATCATGATGTGTTGTGACATCTTCAAAATCTGGTCGAGCTGATTAATTGGACACTTTGTTTAACAAATTTGATACTCATTTGCCGAAGTTATCGAGCTTCACAGTTTGAAAAGTCAAAAAAGTTGTGTGTTGAACACATAAAGTACTATTTTTCTTGGAAATTGAACATCATGCAATCATGATGTGTTGTGACATCTTCAAAATCTCGTCGAGCTGATTAATTGGACACTTTGTTTAACCAATTTGGTCCTCATTTGCCGAAGTTATCGAGCTTCAAAGTTTGAAAAGTCAAAAAAGTTGTGTGTTGAACACATAAAGTACTATTTTTCTTGGAAATTGAACATCATGCAATCATGATGTGTTGTGACATCTTCAAAATCTGGTCGAGCTGATTAATTGGACACTTTGTTTAACAAATTTGATACTCATTTGCCGAAGTTATCGAGCTTCACAGTTTGAAAAGTCAAAAAAGTTGTGTGTTGAACACATAAAGTACTATTTTTCTTGGAAATTGAACATCATGCAATCATGATGTGTTGTGACATCTTCAAAATCTGGTCGAGCTGATTAATTGGACACTTTGTTTAACAAATTTGGTACTCATTTGCCGAAGTTATCGAGCTTCAAAGTTTGAAAAGTCAAAAAAGTTGTGTGTTGAACACATAAAGTACTATTTTTCTTGGAAATTCAACAAGATGCAATCATGATGTGTTGTGACATCTTCAAAATCTCGTCGAGCTGATTAATTGGACACTTTGTTTAACAAATTTGGTACTCATTTGCCGAAGTTATCGAGCTTCAAAGTTTGAAAAGTCAAAAAAGTTGTGTGTTGAACACATAAAGTACTATTTTTCTTGGAAATTGAACATCATGCAATCATGATGTGTTGTGACATCTTCAAAATCTCGTCGAGCTGATTAATTGGACACTTTGTTTAACAAATTTGATACTCATTTGCCGAAGTTATCGATCTTCACAGTTTGAAAAGTCAAAAAAGTTGTGTGTTGAACACATAAAGTACTATTTTTCTTGGAAATTCAACAAGATGAAATCATGATGTGTTGTGACATCTTCAAAATCTCGTCGAGCTGATTAATTGGACACTTTGTTTAACCAATTTGGTCCTCATTTGCCGAAGTTATCGAGCTTCAAAGTTTGAAAAGTCAAAAAAGTTGTGTGTTGAACACATAAAGTACTATTTTTCTTGGAAATTGAACATCATGCAATCATGATGTGTTGTGACATCTTCAAAATCTGGTCGAGCTGATTAATTGGACACTTTGTTTAACAAATTTGATACTCATTTGCCGAAGTTATCGAGCTTCACAGTTTGAAAAGTCAAAAAAGTTGTGTGTTGAACACATAAAGTACTATTTTTCTTGGAAATTGAACATCATGCAATCATGATGTGTTGTGACATCTTCAAAATCTCGTCGAGCTGATTAATTGGACACTTTGTTTAACCAATTTGGTCCTCATTTGCCGAAGTTATCGAGCTTCAAAGTTTGAAAAGTCAAAAAAGTTGTGTGTTGAACACATAAAGTACTATTTTTCTTGGAAATTGAACATCATGCAATCATGATGTGTTGTGACATCTTCAAAATCTGGTCGAGCTGATTAATTGGACACTTTGTTTAACAAATTTGATACTCATTTGCCGAAGTTATCGAGCTTCACAGTTTGAAAAGTCAAAAAAGTTGTGTGTTGAACACATAAAGTACTATTTTTCTTGGAAATTGAACATCATGCAATCATGATGTGTTGTGACATCTTCAAAATCTGGTCGAGCTGATTAATTGGACACTTTGTTTAACAAATTTGGTACTCATTTGCCGAAGTTATCGAGCTTCAAAGTTTGAAAAGTCAAAAAAGTTGTGTGTTGAACACATAAAGTACTATTTTTCTTGGAAATTGAACATCATGCAATCATGATGTGTTGTGACATCTTCAAAATCTCGTCGAGCTGATTAATTGGACACTTTGTTTAACAAATTTGGTACTCATTTGCCGAAGTTATCGAGCTTCAAAGTTTGAAAAGTCAAAAAAGTTGTGTGTTGAACACATAAAGTACTATTTTTCTTGGAAATTGAACATCATGCAATCATGATGTGTTGTGACATCTTCAAAATCTGGTCGAGCTGATTAATTGGACACTTTGTTTAACAAATTTGATACTCATTTGCCGAAGTTATCGAGCTTCACAGTTTGAAAAGTCAAAAAAGTTGTGTGTTGAACACATAAAGTACTATTTTTCTTGGAAATTGAACATCATGCAATCATGATGTGTTGTGACATCTTCAAAATCTGGTCGAGCTGATTAATTGGACACTTTGTTTAACAAATTTCGTACTCATTTGCCGAAGTTATCGAGCTTCAAAGTTTGAAAAGTCAAAAAAGTTGTGTGTTGAACACATAAAGTACTATTTTTCTTGGAAATTGAACATCATGCAATCATGATGTGTTGTGACATCTTCAAAATCTCGTCGAGCTGATTAATTGGACACTTTGTTTAACAAATTTGGTACTCATTTGCCGAAGTTATCGAGCTTCAAAGTTTGAAAAGTCAAAAAAGTTGTGTGTTGAACACATAAAGTACTATTTTTCTTGGAAATTGAACATCATGCAATCATGATGTGTTGTGACATCTTCAAAATCTCGTCGAGCTGATTAATTGGACACTTTGTTTAACAAATTTGATACTCATTTGCCGAAGTTATCGAGCTTCAAAGTTTGAAAAGTCAAAAAAGTTGTGTGTTGAGCACATAAAGTACTATTTTTCTTGGAAATTGAACATCATGCAATCATGATGTGTTGTGACATCTTCAAAATCTCGTCGAGCTGATTAATTGGACACTTTCTTTAACAAATTTGATACTCATTTGCCGAAGTTATCGAGCTTCAAAGTTTGAAAAGTCAAAAAAGTTGTGTGTTGAACACATAATGTACTATTTTTCTTGGAAATTGAACATCATGCAATCATGATGTGTTGTGACATCTTCAAAATCTCGTCGAGCTGATTAATTGGACACTTTCTTTAACAAATTTGATACTCATTTGCCGAAGTTATCGAGCTTCAAAGTTTGAAAAGTCAAAAAAGTTGTGTGTTGAACACATAAAGTACTATTTTTCTTGGAAATTCAACAAGATGCAATCATGATGTGTTGTGACATCTTCAAAATCTCGTCGAGCTGATTAATTGGACACTTTGTTTAACAAATTTGGTACTCATTTGCCGAAGTTATCGAGCTTCAAAGTTTGAAAAGTCAAAAAAGTTGTGTGTTGAACACATAAAGTACTATTTTTCTTGGAAATTGAACATCATGCAATCATGATGTGTTGTGACATCTTCAAAATCTCGTCGAGCTGATTAATTGGACACTTTGTTTAACAAATTTGATACTCATTTGCCGAAGTTATCGATCTTCACAGTTTGAAAAGTCAAAAAAGTTGTGTGTTGAACACATAAAGTACTATTTTTCTTGGAAATTCAACAAGATGAAATCATGATGTGTTGTGACATCTTCAAAATCTCGTCGAGCTGATTAATTGGACACTTTGTTTAACCAATTTGGTCCTCATTTGCCGAAGTTATCGAGCTTCAAAGTTTGAAAAGTCAAAAAAGTTGTGTGTTGAACACATAAAGTACTATTTTTCTTGGAAATTGAACATCATGCAATCATGATGTGTTGTGACATCTTCAAAATCTGGTCGAGCTGATTAATTGGACACTTTGTTTAACAAATTTGATACTCATTTGCCGAAGTTATCGAGCTTCACAGTTTGAAAAGTCAAAAAAGTTGTGTGTTGAACACATAAAGTACTATTTTTCTTGGAAATTGAACATCATGCAATCATGATGTGTTGTGACATCTTCAAAATCTCGTCGAGCTGATTAATTGGACACTTTGTTTAACCAATTTGGTCCTCATTTGCCGAAGTTATCGAGCTTCAAAGTTTGAAAAGTCAAAAAAGTTGTGTGTTGAACACATAAAGTACTATTTTTCTTGGAAATTGAACATCATGCAATCATGATGTGTTGTGACATCTTCAAAATCTGGTCGAGCTGATTAATTGGACACTTTGTTTAACAAATTTGATACTCATTTGCCGAAGTTATCGAGCTTCACAGTTTGAAAAGTCAAAAAAGTTGTGTGTTGAACACATAAAGTACTATTTTTCTTGGAAATTGAACATCATGCAATCATGATGTGTTGTGACATCTTCAAAATCTGGTCGAGCTGATTAATTGGACACTTTGTTTAACAAATTTGGTACTCATTTGCCGAAGTTATCGAGCTTCAAAGTTTGAAAAGTCAAAAAAGTTGTGTGTTGAACACATAAAGTACTATTTTTCTTGGAAATTGAACATCATGCAATCATGATGTGTTGTGACATCTTCAAAATCTCGTCGAGCTGATTAATTGGACACTTTGTTTAACCAATTTGGTCCTCATTTGCCGAAGTTATCGAGCTTCAAAGTTTGAAAAGTCAAAAAAGTTGTGTGTTGAACACATAAAGTACTATTTTTCTTGGAAATTGAACATCATGCAATCATGATGTGTTGTGACATCTTCAAAATCTGGTCGAGCTGATTAATTGGACACTTTGTTTAACAAATTTGATACTCATTTGCCGAAGTTATCGAGCTTCACAGTTTGAAAAGTCAAAAAAGTTGTGTGTTGAACACATAAAGTACTATTTTTCTTGGAAATTCAACAAGATGCAATCATGATGTGTTATGACATCTTCAAAATCTCGCCGAGCTGATTAATTGGACACTTTCTTTAACAAATTTGATACTCATTTGCCGAAGTTATCGAGCTTCACAGTTTGAAAAGTCAAAAAAGTTGTGTGTTGAACACATAAAGTACTATTTTTCTTGGAAATTCAACAAGATGCAATCATGATGTGTTATGACATCTTCAAAATCTCGCCGAGCTGATTAATTGGACACTTTCTTTAACAAATTTGATACTCATTTGCCGAAGTTATCGAGCTTCACAGTTTGAAAAGTCAAAAAAGTTGTGTGTTGAACACATAAAGTACTATTTTTCTTGGAAATTCAACAAGATGCAATCATGATGTGTTATGACATCTTCAAAATCTCGCCGAGCTGATTAATTGGACACTTTCTTTAACAAATTTGATACTCATTTGCCGAAGTTATCGAGCTTCACAGTTTGAAAAGTCAAAAAAGTTGTGTGTTGAACACATAAAGTACTATTTTTCTTGGAAATTCAACAAGATGCAATCATGATGTGTTATGACATCTTCAAAATCTCGCCGAGCTGATTAATTGGACACTTTCTTTAACAAATTTGATACTCATTTGCCGAAGTTATCGAGCTTCACAGTTTGAAAAGTCAAAAAAGTTGTGTGTTGAACACATAAAGTACTATTTTTCTTGGAAATTCAACAAGATGCAATCATGATGTGTTATGACATCTTCAAAATCTCGCCGAGCTGATTAATTGGACACTTTCTTTAACAAATTTGATACTCATTTGCCGAAGTTATCGAGCTTCACAGTTTGAAAAGTCAAAAAAGTTGTGTGTTGAACACATAAAGTACTATTTTTCTTGGAAATTCAACAAGATGTAATCATGATGTGTTATGACATCTTCAAAATCTCGCCGAGCTGATTAATTGGACACTTTCTTTAACAAATTTGATACTCATTTGCCGAAGTTATCGAGCTTCACAGTTTGAAAAGTCAAAAAAGTTGTGTGTTGAACACATAAAGTACTATTTTTCTTGGAAATTCAACAAGATGCAATCATGAGGTGTTGTGACATCTTCAACATCTCGTCGAGCTGATTAATTGGACACTTTCTTTAACAAATAAGATACTCATTTGCCGATGTTATCGAGCTTCAAATTTTGAAAAGTCAAAAAAGATGTGTGTTGAACACATAAAGTACTATTTGTCTTGGAAATTGAACATCATGCAATCATGATGTGTTGTGACATCTTCAAAATCTCGTCGATCTGATTAATTGGACATTTTCTTTAACAAATTTGATACTCATTTGCCGAAGTTATCGAGCTTCAAAGTTTGAAAAGTCAAAAAAGTTGTGTGTTGAACACATAAAGTACTATTTTTCTTGGAAATTGAACATCATGCAATCATGATGTGTTGTGACATCTTCAAAATCTCGTCGAGCTGATTAATTGGACACTTTGTTTAACAAATTTGATACTCATTTGCCGAAGTTATCGAGCTTCACAGTTTGAAAAGTCAAAAAAGTTGTGTGTTGAACACATAAAGTACTATTTTTCTTGGAAATTCAACAAGATGCAATCATGATGTGTTGTGACATCTTCAAAATCTCGTCGAGCTGATTAATTGGACACTTTCTTTAACAAATTTGATACTCATTTGCTGATGTTATCGAGCTTCAAATTTTGAAAAGTCAAAAAAGTTGTGTGTTGAACACATAAAGTACTATTTTTCTTGGAAATTCAACAAGATGCAATCATGAGGTATTGTGACATCTTCAAAATCTCGTCGAGCTGATTAATTGGACACTTTGTGTAACAAATTTGGTACTCATTTGCCTAAGTTATCGAGCTTCACAGTTTGAAAAGTCAAAAAAGTTGTGTGTTGAACACATAAAGTACTATTTTTCTTGGAAATTGAACATCATGCAATCATGATGTGTTGTGACATCTTCAAAATCTCGTCGAGCTGATTAATTGGACACTTTGTTTAACAAATTTGGTACTCATTTGCCGAAGTTATCGAGCTTCAAAGTTTGAAAAGTCAAAAATGTTGTGTCTTTGAGCACCTAAAGTACTATTTTTCTTGGAAATGCAACAAGATGCAATCATGATGTGTTGTGACATCTTCAAAATCTCGCCGAGCTGATTAATTGGACACTTTCTTTAACAAATTTGATACTCATTTGCCGAAGTTATCGAGCTTCACAGTTTGAAAAGTCAAAAAAGTTGTGTGTTGAAGACATAAAGTACTATTTTTCTTGGAAATTCAACAAGATGCAATCATGAGGTATTGTGACATCTTCAAAATCTCGTCGAGCTGATTAATTGGACACTTTCTTTAACAAATGTGATACTCATTTGCCGAAGTTATCGAATTTCAAATTTTGAAAAGTCTCAAAAGTTATGTGTTTGAGCACTTAAAGTACTATTTTTCTTGGAAATTCAACAAGATGCAATGATGATTTGTTGTGACATCTTAATGATCTCGTCGAGCTGATTAATTGGACACTTTGTTTAACCAATTTGGTGCTCATTTGCCGAAGTTATCGAGCTTCAAAGTTTGAAAAGTCAAAAAAGTTGTGTGTTGAACACATAAAGTACTATTTTTCTTGGAAATTCAACAAGATGCAATCATGATGTGTTGTGACATCTTCAAAATCTCGTCGAGCTGATTAATTGGACACTTTCTTTAACAAATGTGATACTCACTTGCCGAAGTTATCGAACTTCAAATTTTGAAAAGTCTCAAAAGTTATGTGTTTGAGCATTTAAAGTACTATTTTTCTTGGAAATTCAACAAGATGCAATGATGATTTGTTGTGACATCTTAATGATCTCGTCGAGCTGATTAATTGGACACTTTGTTTAACCAATTTGGTCCTCATTTGCCGAAGTTATCGAGCTTCAAAGTTTGAAAAGTCAAAAAAGTTGTGTGTTGAACACATAAAGTACTATTTTTCTTGGAAATTGAACATCATGCAATCATGATGTGTTGTGACATCTTCAAAATCTCGTCGAGCTGATTAATTGGACACTTTGTTTAACAAATTTGATACTCATTTCCGGAAGTTATCGAGCTTCACAGTTTGAAAAGTCAAAAAAGTTGTGTCTTTGAGCACCTAAAGTACTATTTTTCTTGGAAATTGAACATCATGCAATCATGATGTGTTGTGACATCTTCAAAATCTCGTCGAGCTGATTAATTGGACACTTTCTTTAACTAATTTGATGCTCATTTGCCGAAGTTATCGAGCTTCAAAATTTGAAAAGTCAAAAAAGTTGTGTCTTTGAGCACCTAAAGTACTATTTTTCTTGGAAATGCAACAAGATGCAATCATGATGTGTTGTGACATCTTCAAAATCTCGTCGAGCTGATTAATTTGGACACTTTGTTTAACACATTTGGTCATCATTTGCCGAAGTTATCGAGCTTCAAAGTTTGAAATGTCAAAAAAGTTGTGTGTTGAACACATAATGTACTATTTTTCATGGAAATTCAACAAGATGCAATCATGATGTGTTGTGACATCTTCAAAATCTCGTCGAGCTGATTAATTGGACACTTTCTTTAACAAATTTGATACTCATTTGCTGATGTTATCGAGCTTCAAATTTTGAAAAGTCAAAAAAGTTGTGTGTTGAACACATAAAGTACTATTTTTCTTGGAAATTCAACAAGATGCAATCATGAGGTATTGTGACATCTTCAAAATCTCGTCGAGCTGATTAATTGGACACTTTGTGTAACAAATTTGGTACTCATTTGCCTAAGTTATCGAGCTTCACAGTTTGAAAAGTCAAAAAAGTTGTGTGTTGAACACATAAAGTACTATTTTTCTTGGAAATTGAACATCATGCAATCATGATGTGTTGTGACATCTTCAAAATCTCGCCGAGCTGATTAATTGGACACTTTCTTTAACAAATTTGATACTCATTTGCCGAAGTTAGCGAGCTTCACAGTTTGAAAAGTCAAAAAAGTTGTGTGTTGAACACATAAAGTACTATTTTTCTTGGAAATTCAACAAGATGCAATGATGATTTGTTGTAACATCTTAATGATCTCGTCGAGCTGATTAATTGGACACTTTGTTTAACCAATTTTGTCCTCATTTGCCGAAGTTATCGAGCTTCAAAGTTTGAAAAGTCAAAAAAGTTGTGTGTTGAACACATAAAGTACTATTTTTCTTGGAAATTGAACATCATGCAAGCATGATGTGTTGTGACATCTTCAAAATCTCGTCGAGCTGATTAATTGGACACTTTGTTTAACAAATTTGATACTCATTTGCCGAAGTTATCGAGCTTCACAGTTTGAAAAGTCAAAAATGTTGTGTCTTTGAGCACCTAAAGTACTATTTTTCTTGGAAATGCAACAAGATGCAATCATGATGTGTTGTGACATCTTCAAAATCTCGTCGAGCTGATTAATTGGACACTTTCTTTAACAAATTAGATACTCATTTGCCGATGTTATCGAGCTTCAAATTTTGAAAAGTCAAAAAAGATGTGTGTTGAACACATAAAGTACTATTTGTCTTGGAAATTGAACATCATGCAATCATGATGTGTTGTGACATCTTCAAAATCTCGTCGATCTGATTAATTGGACATTTTCTTTAACAAATTTGATACTCATTTGCCGAAGTTATCGAGCTTCAAAGTTTGAAAAGTCAAAAAAGTTGTGTGTTGAACACATAAAGTACTATTTTTCTTGGAAATTCAACAAGATGCAATCATGAGGTGTTGTGACATCTTCAAAATCTCGTCGAGCTGATTAATTGGACACTTTCTTTAACAAATTTGATACTCATTTGCTGATGTTATCGAGCTTCAAATTTTGAAAAGTCAAAAAAGTTGTGTGTTGAACACATAAAGTACTATTTTTCTTGGAAATTCAACAAGATGCAATCATGAGGTATTGTGACATCTTCAAAATCTCGTCGAGCTGATTAATTGGACACTTTGTGTAACAAATTTGGTACTCATTTGCCTAAGTTATCGAGCTTCACAGTTTGAAAAGTCAAAAAAGTTGTGTGTTGAACACATAAAGTACTATTTTTCTTGGAAATTCAACAAGATGCAATCATGATGTGTTGTGACATCTTCAAAATCTCGCCGAGCTGATTAATTGGACACTTTCTTTAACAAATTTGATACTCATTTGCCAAAGTTATCGAGCTTCATAGTTTGAAAAGTCAAAAAAGTTGTGTGTTGAACACATAAAGTACTATTTTTCTTGGAAATTCAACAAGATGCAATCATGATGTGTTGTGACATCTTCAAAATCTCGTCGAGCTGATTAATTGGACACTTTGTTTAACAAATTTGATACTCACTTGCCGAAGTTATCGAACTTCAAATTTTGAAAAGTCTCAAAAGTTATGTGTTTGAGCATTTAAAGTACTATTTTTCTTGGAAATTCAACAAGATGCAATGATGATTTGTTGTAACATCTTAATGATCTCGTCGAGCTGATTAATTGGACACTTTGTTTAACCAATTTTGTCCTCATTTGCCGAAGTTATCGAGCTTCAAAGTTTGAAAAGTCAAAAAAGTTGTGTGTTGAACACATAAAGTAGTATTTTTCTTGGAAATTGAACATCATGCAAGCATGATGTGTTGTGACATCTTCAAAATCTCGTCGAGCTGATTAATTGGACACTTTGTTTAACAAATTTGATACTCATTTGCCGAAGTTATCGAGCTTCACAGTTTGAAAAGTCAAAAATGTTGTGTCTTTGAGCACCTAAAGTACTATTTTTCTTGGAAATGCAACAAGATGCAATCATGATGTGTTGTGACATCTTCAAAATCTCGCCGAGCTGAATAATTGGACACTTTCTTTAACAAATTTGATACTCATTTGCCGAAGTTATCGAGCTTCACAGTTTGAAAAGTCAAAAAAGTTGTGTGTTGAACAAATAAAGTACTATTTTTCTTGGAAATTCAACAAGATGCAATCATGAGGTGTTGTGACATCTTCAACATCTCGTCGAGCTGATTAATTGGACACTTTGTTTAACAAATTTGGTACTCATTTCCGGAAGTTATCGAGCTTCACAGTTCGAAAAGTCAAAAAAGTTGTGTCTTTGAGCACCTAAAGTACTATTTTTCTTGGAAATTGAACATCATGCAAGCATGATGTGTTGTGACATCTTCAAAATCTCGTCGAGCTGATTAATTTGGACACTTTGTTTAACACATTTGGTCATCATTTGCCGAAGTTATCGAGCTTCAAAGTTTGAAATGTCAAAAAAGTTGTGTGTTGAACACATAATGTACTATTTTTCATGGAAATTCAACAAGATGCAATCATGATTTGTTGTAACATCTTAATGATTTCGTCGAGCTGATTAATTGGACACTTTGTTTAACCAATTTTGTCCTCATTTGCCGAAGTTATCGAGCTTCAAAGTTTGAAAAGTCAAAAAAGTTGTGTGTTGAACACATAAAGTACTATTTTTCTTGGAAATTGAACATCATGCAAGCATGATGTGTAGTGACATCTTCAAAATCTCGTCGAGCTGATTAATTGGACAATTTCTTTAACAAATTTGATACTCATTTGCGGAAGTTATCGAGCTTCAAAGTTTGAAAAGTCAAAAAAGTTGTGTGTTGAACACATAAAGTACTATTTTTCTTGGAAATTGAACATCATGCAATCATGATGTGTTGTGACATCTTCAAAATCTCGTCGAGCTGATTAATTGGACACTTTGTTTAACAAATTTGATACTCATTTGCCGAAGTTATCGAGCTTCACAGTTTGAAAAGTCAAAAAAGTTGTGTCTTTGAGCACCTAAAGTACTATTTTTCTTGGAAATTGAACATCATGCAAGCATGATGTGTTGTGACATCTTCAAAATCTCGTCGAGCTGATTAATTGGACACTTTCTTTAACTAATTTGATGCTCATTTGCCGAAGTTATCGAGCTTCAAAGTTTGAAAAGTCAAAAAAGTTGTGTCTTTGAGCACCTAAAGTACTATTTTTCTTGGAAATGCAACAAGATGCAATCATGATGTGTTGTGACATCTTCAAAATCTCGTCGAGCTGATTAATTTGGACACTTTGTTTAACACATTTGGTCATCATTTGCCGAAGTTATCGAGCTTCAAAGTTTGAAATGTCAAAAAAGTTGTGTGTTGAACACATAAAGTACTATTTTTCTTGGAAATTGAACATCATGCAATCATGATGTGTTGTGACATCTTCAAAATCTGGTCGAGCTGATTAATTGGACACTTTGTTTAACAAATTTGGTACTCATTTGCCGAAGTTATCGAGCTTCAAAGTTTGAAAAGTCAAAAAAGTTGTGTGTTGAACACATAAAGTACTATTTTTCTTGGAAATTGAACATCATGCAATCATGATGTGTTGTGACATCTTCAAAATCTCGTCGAGCTGATTAATTGGACACTTTGTTTAACAAATTTGGTACTCATTTGCCGAAGTTATCGAGCTTCAAAGTTTGAAAAGTCAAAAATGTTGTGTCTTTGAGCACCTAAAGTACTATTTTTCTTGGAAATGCAACAAGATGCAATCATGATGTGTTGTGACATCTTCAAAATCTCGCCGAGCTGATTAATTGGACACTTTCTTTAACAAATTTGATACTCATTTGCCGAAGTTATCGAGCTTCACAGTTTGAAAAGTCAAAAAAGTTGTGTGTTGAACAAATAAAGTACTATTTTTCTTGGAAATTCAACAAGATGTAATCATGATGTGTTATGACATCTTCAAAATCTCGTCGAGCTGATTAATTAGACACTTTGTTTAACAAATTTGATACTCATTTGCCGAAGTTATCGAGCTTCACAGTTTGAAAAGTCAAAAAAGTTGTGTGTTGAACACATAAAGTACTATTTTTCTTGGAAATTCAACAAGATGCAATCATGAGGTATTGTGACATCTTCAAAATCTCGTCGAGCTGATTAATTGGACACTTTCTTTAACAAATGTGATACTCATTTGCCGAAGTTATCGAATTTCAAATTTTGAAAAGTCTCAAAAGTTATGTGTTTGAGCACTTAAAGTACTATTTTTCTTGGAAATTCAACAAGATGCAATGATGATTTGTTGTGACATCTTAATGATCTCGTCGAGCTGATTAATTGGACACTTTGTTTAACCAATTTGGTGCTCATTTGCCGAAGTTATCGAGCTTCAAAGTTTGAAAAGTCAAAAAAGTTGTGTGTTGAACACATAAAGTACTATTTTTCTTGGAAATTCAACAAGATGCAATCATGATGTGTTGTGACATCTTCAAAATCTCGTCGAGCTGATTAATTGGACACTTTCTTTAAAAAATTTGATACTCACTTGCCGAAGTTATCGAACTTCAAATTTTGAAAAGTCTCAAAAGTTATGTGTTTGAGCATTTAAAGTACTATTTTTCTTGGAAATTCAACAAGATGCAATGATGATTTGTTGTGACATCTTAATGATCTCGTCGAGCTGATTAATTGGACACTTTGTTTAACCAATTTGGTCCTCATTTGCCGAAGTTATCGAGCTTCAAAGTTTGAAAAGTCAAAAAAGTTGTGTGTTGAACACATAAAGTACTATTTTTCTTGGAAATTGAACATCATGCAAGCATGATGTGTTGTGACATCTTCAAAATCTCGTCGAGCTGATTAATTGGACACTTTCTTTAACTAATTTGATGCTCATTTGCCGAAGTTATCGAGCTTCAAAGTTTGAAAAGTCAAAAAAGTTGTGTCTTTGAGCACCTAAAGTACTATTTTTCTTGGAAATGCAACAAGATGCAATCATGATGTGTTGTGACATCTTCAAAATCTCGTCGAGCTGATTAATTTGGACACTTTGTTTAACACATTTGGTCATCATTTGCCGAAGTTATCGAGCTTCAAAGTTTGAAATGTCAAAAAAGTTGTGTGTTGAACACATAATGTACTATTTTTCATGGAAATTCAACAAGATGCAATCATGATGTGTTGTGACATCTTCAAAATCTCGTCGAGCTGATTAATTGGACACTTTGTTTAACAAATTTGGTACTCATTTGCCGAAGTTATCGAGCTTCACAGTTTGAAAAGTCAAAAAAGTTGTGTGTTGAACACATAAAGTACTATTTTTCTTGGAAATTCAACAAGATGCAATCATGATGTGTTGTGACATCTTCAAAATCTCGTCGAGCTGATTAATTGGACACTTTGTTTAACAAATTTGATACTCACTTGCCGAAGTTATCGAACTTCAAATTTTGAAAAGTCTCAAAAGTTATGTGTTTGAGCATTTAAAGTACTATTTTTCTTGGAAATTCAACAAGATGCAATGATGATTTGTTGTAACATCTTAATGATCTCGTCGAGCTGATTAATTGGACACTTTGTTTAACCAATTTTGTCCTCATTTGCCGAAGTTATCGAGCTTCAAAGTTTGAAAAGTCAAAAAAGTTGTGTGTTGAACACATAAAGTAGTATTTTTCTTGGAAATTGAACATCATGCAAGCATGATGTGTTGTGACATCTTCAAAATCTCGTCGAGCTGATTAATTGGACACTTTGTTTAACAAATTTGATACTCATTTGCCGAAGTTATCGAGCTTCACAGTTTGAAAAGTCAAAAATGTTGTGTCTTTGAGCACCTAAAGTACTATTTTTCTTGGAAATGCAACAAGATGCAATCATGATGTGTTGTGACATCTTCAAAATCTCGCCGAGCTGAATAATTGGACACTTTCTTTAACAAATTTGATACTCATTTGCCGAAGTTATCGAGCTTCACAGTTTGAAAAGTCAAAAAAGTTGTGTCTTTGAGCACCTAAAGTACTATTTTTCTTGGAAATTGAACATCATGCAAGCATGATGTGTTGTGACATCTTCAAAATCTCGTCGAGCTGATTAATTTGGACACTTTGTTTAACACATTTGGTCATCATTTGCCGAAGTTATCGAGCTTCAAAGTTTGAAATGTCAAAAAAGTTGTGTGTTGAACACATAATGTACTATTTTTCATGGAAATTCAACAAGATGCAATCATGATTTGTTGTAACATCTTAATGATTTCGTCGAGCTGATTAATTGGACACTTTGTTTAACCAATTTTGTCCTCATTTGCCGAAGTTATCGAGCTTCAAAGTTTGAAAAGTCAAAAAAGTTGTGTGTTGAACACATAAAGTACTATTTTTCTTGGAAATTGAACATCATGCAAGCATGATGTGTTGTGACATCTTCAAAATCTCGTCGAGCTGATTAATTGGACAATTTCTTTAACAAATTTGATACTCATTTGCGGAAGTTATCGAGCTTCAAAGTTTGAAAAGTCAAAAAAGTTGTGTGTTGAACACATAAAGTACTATTTTTCTTGGAAATTGAACATCATGCAATCATGATGTGTTGTGACATCTTCAAAATCTCGTCGAGCTGATTAATTGGACACTTTGTTTAACAAATTTGATACTCATTTGCCGAAGTTATCGAGCTTCACAGTTTGAAAAGTCAAAAAAGTTGTGTCTTTGAGCACCTAAAGTACTATTTTTCTTGGAAATTGAACATCATGCAAGCATGATGTGTTGTGACATCTTCAAAATCTCGTCGAGCTGATTAATTGGACACTTTCTTTAACTAATTTGATGCTCATTTGCCGAATTTATCGAGCTTCAAAGTTTGAAAAGTCAAAAAAGTTGTGTCTTTGAGCACCTAAAGTACTATTTTTCTTGGAAATGCAACAAGATGCAATCATGATGTGTTGTGACATCTTCAAAATCTCGTCGAGCTGATTAATTTGGACACTTTGTTTAACACATTTGGTCATCATTTGCCGAAGTTATCGAGCTTCAAAGTTTGAAATGTCAAAAAAGTTGTGTGTTGAACACATAAAGTACTATTTTTCTTGGAAATTCAACAAGATGCAATCATGATTTGTTGTAACATCTTAATGATCTTGTCGAGCTGATTAATTGGACACTTTGTTTAACCAATTTTGTCCTCATTTGCCGAAGTTACCGAACTTCAAATTTTGAAAAGACTCAAAAGTTATGTGTTTGAGCACTTAAAGTACTATTTTTCTTGGAAATTCAACAAGATGCAATGATGATTTGTTGTGACATCTTAATGATCTCGTCGAGCTGATTAATTGGACACTTTGTTTAACCAATTTTGTCCTCATTTGCCGAAGTCATCGAGCTTCAAAGTTTGAAAAGTCAAAAAAGTTGTGTGTTTGAGCACATAAAGTACTATTTTTCTTGGAAATTCAACAAGATGCAATCATGATGTGTTGTGACATCTTCAAAATCTCGTCGAGCTGATTAATTGGACACTTTCTTTAACAAATTTGATATTCACTTGCCGAAGTTATCGAACTTCAAATTTTGAAAAGTCTCCAAAGTTATGTGTTTGAGCACTTAAAGTACTATTTTTCTTGGAAATTCAACAAGATGCAATGATGATTTGTTGTGACATCTTAATGATCTCGTCGAGCTGATTAATTGGACACTTTGTTTAACCAATTTTGTCCTCATTTGCCGAAGTCATCGAGCTTCAAAGTTTGAAAAGTCAAAAAAGTTGTGTGTTTGAGCACATAAAGTACTATTTTTCTTGGAAATTCAACAAGATGCAATCATGATGTGTTGAGACATCTTCAAAATCTCGCCGAGCTGATTAATTGGACACTTTCTTTAACAAATTTGATACTCATTTGCCGAAGTTATCGAGCTTCAAAGTTTGAAAAGTCAAAAAAGTTGTGTCTTTGAGCACATAAAGTACTATTTTTCTTGGAAATGCAACAAGATGCAATCATGATGTGTTGTGACATCTTCAAAATCTCGTCGAGCTGATTAATTGGACACTTTCTTTAACAAATTTGATACTCATTTGCCAAAGTTATCGAGCTTCACAGTTTGAAAAGTCAAAAAAGTTGTGTGTTGAACACATAAAGTACTATTTTTCTTGGAAATTCAACAAGATGCAATCATGAGGTGTTGTGACATCTTCAAAATCTCGTCGAGCTGATTAATTGGACACTTTGTTTAACAAATTTGATACTCATTTGCCAAAGTTATCGAGCTTCACAGTTTGAAAAGTCAAAAAAGTTGTGTGTTGAACACATAAAGTACTATTTTTCTTGGAAATTCAACAAGATGCAATCATGAGGTGTTGTGACATCTTCAAAATCTCGTCGAGCTGATTAATTGGACACTTTCTTTAACTAATTTGATGCTCATTTGCCGAAGTTATCGAGCTTCACAGTTTGAAAAGTCAAAAAAGTTGTGTGTTGAACACATAAAGTACTATTTTTCTTGGAAATGCAACAAGATGCAATCATGATGTGTTGTGACATCTTCAAAATCTCGTCGAGCTGATTAATTGGACACTTAGTTTAACACATTTGGTCCTCATTTGCCGAAGTTATCGAGCTTCAAAGTTTGAAAAGTCAAAAAAGTTGTGTCTTTGAGCACATAAAGTACTATTTTTCTTGGAAATTGAACTTCATGCAATCATGATGTGTTGTGACATCTTCAAAATCTCGTCGAGCTGATTAATTGGACACTTTCTTTAACAAATTTGATACTCATTTGCCGAAGTTATCGAGCTTCACAGTTTGAAAAGTCAAAAAAGTTGTGTGTTGAACACATAAAGTACTATTTTTCTTGGAAATTCAACAAGATGCAATCATGAGGTGTTGTGACATCTTCAAAATCTCGTCGAGCTGATTAATTGGACACTTTGTTTAACAAATTTGATACTCATTTGCCGAAGTTATCGAGCTTCACAGTTTGAAAAGTCAAAAAAGTTGTGTGTTGAACACATAAAGTACTATTTTTCTTGGAAATTCAACAAGATGCAATCATGAGGTGTTGTGACATCTTCAAAATCTCGTCGAGCTGATTAATTGGACACTTTGTTTAACAAATTTGATACTCATTTGCCGAAGTTATCGAGCTTCAAAGTTTGAAAAGTCAAAAAAGTTGTGTCTTTGAGCACCTAAAGTACTATTTTTCTTGGAAATGCAACAAGATGCAATCATGATGTGTTGTGACATCTTCAAAATCTCGTCGAGCTGATTAATTTGGACACTTTGTTTAACACATTTGGTCATCATTTGCCGAAGTTATCGAGCTTCAAAGTTTGAAATGTCAAAAAAGTTGTGTGTTGAACACATAAAGTACTATTTTTCTTGGAAATTCAACAAGATGCAATCATGATGTGTTGTGACATCTTAATGATCTCGTCGAGCTGATTAATTGGACACTTTGTTTAACCAATTTTGTCCTCATTTGCCGAAGTTATCGAGCTTCAAAGTTTGAAAAGTCAAAAAAGTTGTGTGTTGAACACATAAAGTACTATTTTTCTTGGAAATTGAACATCATGCAAGCATGATGTGTTGTGACATCTTCAAAATCTCGTCGAGCTGATTAATTGGACACTTTGTTTAACAAATTTGATACTCATTTGCCGAAGTTATCGAGCTTCACAGTTTGAAAAGTCAAAAATGTTGTGTCTTTGAGCACCTAAAGTACTATTTTTCTTGGAAATGCAACAAGATGCAATCATGATGTGTTGTGACATCTTCAAAATCTCGTCGAGCTGATTAATTTGGACACTTTGTTTAACACATTTGGTCATCATTTGCCGAAGTTATCGAGCTTCAAAGTTTGAAATGTCAAAAAAGTTGTGTGTTGAACACATAATGTACTATTTTTCATGGAAATTCAACAAGATGCAATCATGATTTGTTGTAACATCTTAATGATTTCGTCGAGCTGATTAATTGGACACTTTGTTTAACCAATTTTGTCCTCATTTGCCGAAGTTATCGAGCTTCAAAGTTTGAAAAGTCAAAAAAGTTGTGTGTTGAACACATAAAGTACTATTTTTCTTGGAAATTGAACATCATGCAAGCATGATGTGTTGTGACATCTTCAAAATCTCGTCGAGCTGATTAATTGGACACTTTGTTTAACAAATTTGATACTCATTTGCCGAAGTTATCGAGCTTCACAGTTTGAAAAGTCAAAAATGTTGTGTCTTTGAGCACCTAAAGTACTATTTTTCTTGGAAATGCAACAAGATGCAATCATGATGTGTTGTGACATCTTCAAAATCTCGTCGAGCTGATTAATTTGGACACTTTGTTTAACACATTTGGTCATCATTTGCCGAAGTTATCGAGCTTCAAAGTTTGAAATGTCAAAAAAGTTGTGTGTTGAACACATAATGTACTATTTTTCATGGAAATTCAACAAGATGCAATCATGATTTGTTGTAACATCTTAATGATTTCGTCGAGCTGATTAATTGGACACTTTGTTTAACCAATTTTGTCCTCATTTGCCGAAGTTATCGAGCTTCAAAGTTTGAAAAGTCAAAAAAGTTGTGTGTTGAACACATAAAGTACTATTTTTCTTGGAAATGCAACAAGATGCAATCATGATGTGTTGTGACATCTTCAAAATCTCGTCGAGCTGATTAATTTGGACACTTTGTTTAACACATTTGGTCATCATTTGCCGAAGTTATCGAGCTTCAAAGTTTGAAATGTCAAAAAAGTTGTGTGTTGAACACATAATGTACTATTTTTCATGGAAATTCAACAAGATGCAATCATGATTTGTTGTAACATCTTAATGATTTCGTCGAGCTGATTAATTGGACACTTTGTTTAACCAATTTTGTCCTCATTTGCCGAAGTTATCGAGCTTCAAAGTTTGAAAAGTCAAAAAAGTTGTGTGTTGAACACATAAAGTACTATTTTTCTTGGAAATTGAACATCATGCAAGCATGATGTGTTGTGACATCTTCAAAATCTCGTCGAGCTGATTAATTGGACAATTTCTTTAACAAATTTGATACTCATTTGCGGAAGTTATCGAGCTTCAAAGTTTGAAAAGTCAAAAAAGTTGTGTGTTGAACACATAAAGTACTATTTTTCTTGGAAATTGAACATCATGCAATCATGATGTGTTGTGACATCTTCAAAATCTCGTCGAGCTGATTAATTGGACACTTTGTTTAACAAATTTGATACTCATTTGCCGAAGTTATCGAGCTTCACAGTTTGAAAAGTCAAAAAAGTTGTGTCTTTGAGCACCTAAAGTACTATTTTTCTTGGAAATTGAACATCATGCAAGCATGATGTGTTGTGACATCTTCAAAATCTCGTCGAGCTGATTAATTGGACACTTTCTTTAACTAATTTGATGCTCATTTGCCGAATTTATCGAGCTTCAAAGTTTGAAAAGTCAAAAAAGTTGTGTCTTTGAGCACCTAAAGTACTATTTTTCTTGGAAATGCAACAAGATGCAATCATGATGTGTTGTGACATCTTCAAAATCTCGTCGAGCTGATTAATTTGGACACTTTGTTTAACACATTTGGTCATCATTTGCCGAAGTTATCGAGCTTCAAAGTTTGAAATGTCAAAAAAGTTGTGTGTTGAACACATAAAGTACTATTTTTCTTGGAAATTCAACAAGATGCAATCATGATTTGTTGTAACATCTTAATGATCTTGTCGAGCTGATTAATTGGACACTTTGTTTAACCAATTTTGTCCTCATTTGCCGAAGTTATCGAACTTCAAATTTTGAAAAGACTCAAAAGTTATGTGTTTGAGCACTTAAAGTACTATTTTTCTTGGAAATTCAACAAGATGCAATGATGATTTGTTGTGACATCTTAATGATCTCGTCGAGCTGATTAATTGGACACTTTGTTTAACCAATTTTGTCCTCATTTGCCGAAGTCATCGAGCTTCAAAGTTTGAAAAGTCAAAAAAGTTGTGTGTTTGAGCACATAAAGTACTATTTTTCTTGGAAATTCAACAAGATGCAATCATGATGTGTTGTGACATCTTCAAAATCTCGTCGAGCTGATTAATTGGACACTTTCTTTAACAAATTTGATATTCACTTGCCGAAGTTATCGAACTTCAAATTTTGAAAAGTCTCCAAAGTTATGTGTTTGAGCACTTAAAGTACTATTTTTCTTTGAAATTCAACATCATGCAATTATGATGTGTTGAGACATCTTCAAAATCTCGCCGAGCTGATTAATTGGACACTTTCTTTAACAAATTTGATACTCATTTGCCGAAGTTATCGAGCTTCAAAGTTTGAAAAGTCAAAAAAGTTGTGTCTTTGAGCACATAAAGTACTATTTTTCTTGGAAATGCAACAAGATGCAATCATGATGTGTTGTGACATCTTCAAAATCTCGTCGAGCTGATTAATTGGACACTTTCTTTAACAAATTTGATACTCATTTGCCAAAGTTATCGAGCTTCACAGTTTGAAAAGTCAAAAAAGTTGTGTGTTGAACACATAAAGTACTATTTTTCTTGGAAATTCAACAAGATGCAATCATGAGGTGTTGTGACATCTTCAAAATCTCGTCGAGCTGATTAATTGGACACTTTGTTTAACAAATTTGATACTCATTTGCCAAAGTTATCGAGCTTCACAGTTTGAAAAGTCAAAAAAGTTGTGTGTTGAACACATAAAGTACTATTTTTCTTGGAAATTCAACAAGATGCAATCATGAGGTGTTGTGACATCTTCAAAATCTCGTCGAGCTGATTAATTTGGACACTTTGTTTAACACATTTGGTCATCATTTGCCGAAGTTATCGAGCTTCAAAGTTTGAAATGTCAAAAAAGTTGTGTGTTGAACACATAAAGTACTATTTTTCTTGGAAATTCAACAAGATGCAATCATGATGTGTTGTGACATCTTCAAAATCTCGTCGAGCTGATTAATTGGACACTTTGTTTAACAAATTTGGTACTCATTTGCCGAAGTTATCGAGCTTCACAGTTTGAAAAGTCAAAAAAGTTGTGTGTTGAACACATAAAGTACTATTTTTCTTGGAAATTCAACAAGATGCAATCATGATGTGTTGTGACATCTTCAAAATCTCGTCGAGCTGATTAATTTTACACTTCGTTTAACAAATTTGATACTCATTTGCCGAAGTTATCGAGCTTCACAGTTTGAAAAGTCAAAAAAGTTGTGTGTTGAACACATAAAGTACTATTTTTCTTGGAAATTCAACAAGATGCAATCATGAGGTGTTGTGACATCTTCAAAATCTCGTCGAGCTGATTAATTGGACACTTTCTTTAACTAATTTGATGCTCATTTGCCGAAGTTATCGAGCTTCAAAGTTTGAAAAGTCAAAAAAGTTGTGTCTTTGAGCACATAAAGTACTATTTTTCTTGGAAATGCAACAAGATGCAATCATGATGTGTTGTGACATCTTCAAAATCTCGTCGAGCTGATTAATTTGGACACTTTGTTTAACACATTTGGTCATCATTTGCCGAAGTTATCGAGCTTCAAAGTTTGAAATGTCAAAAAAGTTGTGTGTTGAACACATAAAGTACTATTTTTCTTGGAAATTCAACAAGATGCAATCATGATGTGTTGTGACATCTTCAAAATCTCGTCGAGCTGATTAATTGGACACTTTGTTTAACAAATTTGGTACTCATTTGCCGAAGTTATCGAGCTTCACAGTTTGAAAAGTCAAAAAAGTTGTGTGTTGAACACATAAAGTACTATTTTTCTTGGAAATTCAACAAGATGCAATCATGATGTGTTGTGACATCTTCAAAATCTCGTCGAGCTGATTAATTTTACACTTCGTTTAACAAATTTGATACTCATTTGCCGAAGTTATCGAGCTTCACAGTTTGAAAAGTCAAAAAAGTTGTGTGTTGAACACATAAAGTACTATTTTTCTTGGAAATTCAACAAGATGCAATCATGAGGTGTTGTGACATCTTCAAAATCTCGTCGAGCTGATTAATTGGACACTTTGTTTAACAAATTTGGTACTCATTTGCCGAAGTTATCGAGCTTCACAGTTTGAAAAGTCAAAAAAGTTGTGTGTTTGAGCACTTAAAGTACTATTTTTCTTGGAAATTCAACAAGATGCAATGATGATTTGTTGTGACATCTTAATGATCTCGTCGAGCTGATTAATTGGACACTTTGTTTAACCAATTTTGTCCTCATTTGCCGAAGTTATCGAGCTTCACAGTTTGAAAAGTCAAAAAAGTTGTGTGTTGAACACATAAAGTACTATTTTTCTTGGAAATTGAACTTCATGCAATCATGATGTGTTGTGACATCTTCAAAATCTCGTCGAGCTGATTAATTGGACACTTTCTTTAACAAATGTGATACTCACTTGCCGAAGTTATCGAATTTCAAATTTTGAAAAGTCTCAAAAGTTATGTGTTTGAGCACTTAAAGTACTATTTTTCTTGGAAATTCAACAAGATGCAATGATGATTTGTTGTGACATCTTAATGATCTCGTCGAGCTGATTAATTGGACACTTTGTTTAACCAATTTTGTCCTCATTTGCCGAAGTCATCGAGCTTCAAAGTTTGAAAAGTCAAAAAAGTTGTGTGTTTGAGCACATAAAGTACTATTTTTCTTGGAAATTCAACAAGATGCAATCATGATGTGTTGTGACATCTTCAAAATCTCGTCGAGCTGATTAATTGGACACTTTGTTTAACAAATTTGGTGCTCATTTGCCGATGTTATCGAGCTTCAAATTTTGAAAAGTCTCAAAAGTTGTGTGTTTGAGCACTTAAAGTACTATTTTTCTTTGAAATTCAACATCATGCAATTATGATGTGTTGAGACATCTTCAAAATCTCGCCGAGCTGATTAATTGGACACTTTCTTTAACAAATTTGATACTCATTTGCCGAAGTTATCGAGCTTCACAGTTTGAAAAGTCACAAATGTTGTGTGTTTGAGCACATAAAGTACTATTTGTCTTGGAAATTCATCAAGATGCAATCATGATGTGTTGTGACATCTTCAAAATCTCGTCGAGCTGATTAATTTGACACTTTGTTTAACAAAGTTGGACCTCATTTGCCGAAGTTATCGAGCTTCAAAGTTTGAAAAGTCACAAATGTTGTGTGTTTGAGCACATAAAGTACTATTTGTCTTGGAAATTCATCAAGATGCAATCATGATGTGTTGTGACATCTTCAAAATCTCGTCGAGCTGATTAATTGGACACTTTCTTTAACAAATTTGATACTCATTTGCCGAAGTTATCGAGCTTCACAGTTTGAAAAGTCAAAAAAGTTGTGTGTTGAACACATAAAGTACTATTTTTCTTGGAAATTCAACAAGATGCAATCATGAGGTGTTGTGACATCTTCAAAATCTCGTCGAGCTGATTAATTGGACACTTTGTTTAACAAATTTGATACTCATTTGCCGAAGTTATCGAGCTTCACAGTTTGAAAAGTCAAAAAAGTTGTGTGTTGAACACATAAAGTACTATTTTCCTTGGAAATTCAACAAGATGTAATCATGATGTGTTATGACATCTTCAAAATCTCGTCGAGCTAATTAATTAGACACTTTGTTTAACAAATTTGATACTCATTTGCCGAAGTTATAGAGCTTCACAGTTTGAAAAGTCAAAAAAGTTGTGTGTTGAACACATAAAGTACTATTTTTCTTGGAAATTCAACAAGATGCAATCATGAGGTGTTGTGACATCTTCAAAATCTCGTCGAGCTGATTAATTGGACACTTTGTTTAACAAATTTGATACTCATTTGCCGAAGTTATCGAGCTTCACAGTTTGAAAAGTCAAAAAAGTTGTGTGTTGAACACATAAAGTACTATTTTCCTTGGAAATTCAACAAGATGTAATCATGATGTGTTATGACATCTTCAAAATCTCGTCGAGCTAATTAATTAGACACTTTGTTTAACAAATTTGATACTCATTTGCCGAAGTTATCGAGCTTCACAGTTTGAAAAGTCAAAAAAGTTGTGTGTTGAACACATAAAGTACTATTTTTCTTGGAAATTCAACAAGATGTAATCATGATGTGTTATGACATCTTCAAAATCTCGTCGAGCTAATTAATTAGACACTTTGTTTAACAAATTTGATACTCATTTGCCGAAGTTATAGAGCTTCACAGTTTGAAAAGTCAAAAAAGTTGTGTGTTGAACACATAAAGTACTATTTTTCTTGGAAATTCAACAAGATGCAATCATGAGGTGTTGTGACATCTTCAACATCTCGTCGAGCTGATTAATTGGACACTTTGTTTAACAAATTTGGTACTCATTTGCCGAAGTTATCGAGCTTCACAGTTTGAAAAGTCAAAAAAGTTGTGTGTTGAAGACATAAAGTACTATTTTTCTTGGAAATTCAACAAGATGCAATCATGAGGTATTGTGACATCTTCAAAATCTCGTCGAGCTGATTAATTGGACACTTTCTTTAACAAATGTGATACTCACTTGCCGAAGTTATCGAATTTCAAATTTTGAAAAGTCTCAAAAGTTATGTGTTTGAGCACTTAAAGTACTATTTTTCTTGGAAATTCAACAAGATGCAATGATGATTTGTTGTGACATCTTAATGATCTCGTCGAGCTGATTAATTGGACACTTTGTTTAACCAATTTTGTCCTCATTTGCCGAAGTCATCGAGCTTCAAAGTTTGAAAAGTCAAAAAAGTTGTGTGTTTGAGCACATAAAGTACTATTTTTCTTGGAAATTCAACAAGATGCAATCATGATGTGTTGTGACATCTTCAAAATCTCGTCGAGCTGATTAATTGGACACTTTGTTTAACAAATTTGGTACTCATTTGCCGATGTTATCGAGCTTCAAATTTTGAAAAGTCTCAAAAGTTGTGTGTTTGAGCACTTAAAGTACTATTTTTCTTTGAAATTCAACATCATGCAATTATGATGTGTTGAGACATCTTCAAAATCTCGCCGAGCTGATTAATTGGACACTTTCTTTAACAAATTTGATACTCATTTGCCGAAGTTATCGAGCTTCACAGTTTGAAAAGTCACAAATGTTGTGTGTTTGAGCACATAAAGTACTATTTGTCTTGGAAATTCATCAAGATGCAATCATGATGTGTTGTGACATCTTCAAAATCTCGTCGAGCTGATTAATTGGACACTTTCTTTAACTAATTTGATGCTCATTTGCCGAAGTTATCGAGCTTCAAAGTTTGAAAAGTCAAAAAAGTTGTGTGTTGAACACATAAAGTACTATTTTTCTTGGAAATTCAACAAGATGCAATCATGAGGTGTTGTGACATCTTCAAAATCTCGTCGAGCTGATTAATTGGACACTTTCTTTAACTAATTTGATGCTCATTTGCCGAAGTTATCGAGCTTCAAAGTTTGAAAAGTCAAAAAAGTTGTGTGTTGAACACATAAAGTACTATTTTTCTTGGAAATTCAACAAGATGCAATGATGATTTGTTGTGACATCTTAATGATCTCGTCGAGCTGATTAATTGGACACTTTGTTTAACCAATTTGGTCCTCATTTGCCGAAGTTATCGAGCTTCAAAGTTTGAAAAGTCAAAAAAGTTGTGTGTTGAACACATAAAGTACTATTTTTCTTGGAAATTGAACATCATGCAAGCATGATGTGTTGTGACATCTTCAAAATCTCGTCGAGCTGATTAATTGGACACTTTGTTTAACAAATTTGATACTCATTTGCCGAAGTTATCGAGCTTCACAGTTTGAAAAGTCAAAAATGTTGTGTCTTTGAGCACCTAAAGTACTATTTTTCTTGGAAATGCAACAAGATGCAATCATGATGTGTTGTGACATCTTCAAAATCTCGCCGAGCTGATTAATTGGACACTTTCTTTAACAAATTTGATACTCATTTGCCGAAGTTATCGAGCTTCACAGTTTGAAAAGTCAAAAAAGTTGTGTGTTGAACACATAAAGTACTATTTTTCTTGGAAATTCAACAAGATGTAATCATGATGTGTTATGACATCTTCAAAATCTCGTCGAGCTAATTAATTAGACACTTTGTTTAACAAATTTGATACTCATTTGCCGAAGTTATAGAGCTTCACAGTTTGAAAAGTCAAAAAAGTTGTGTGTTGAACACATAAAGTACTATTTTTCTTGGAAATTCAACAAGATGCAATCATGAGGTGTTGTGACATCTTCAACATCTCGTCGAGCTGATTAATTGGACACTTTGTTTAACAAATTTGGTACTCATTTGCCGAAGTTATCGAGCTTCACAGTTTGAAAAGTCAAAAAAGTTGTGTGTTGAAGACATAAAGTACTATTTTTCTTGGAAATTCAACAAGATGCAATCATGAGGTATTGTGACATCTTCAAAATCTCGTCGAGCTGATTAATTGGACACTTTCTTTAACAAATGTGATACTCACTTGCCGAAGTTATCGAATTTCAAATTTTGAAAAGTCTCAAAAGTTATGTGTTTGAGCACTTAAAGTACTATTTTTCTTGGAAATTCAACAAGATGCAATGATGATTTGTTGTGACATCTTAATGATCTCGTCGAGCTGATTAATTGGACACTTTGTTTAACCAATTTTGTCCTCATTTGCCGAAGTCATCGAGCTTCAAAGTTTGAAAAGTCAAAAAAGTTGTGTGTTTGAGCACATAAAGTACTATTTTTCTTGGAAATTCAACAAGATGCAATCATGATGTGTTGTGACATCTTCAAAATCTCGTCGAGCTGATTAATTGGACACTTTGTTTAACAAATTTGGTACTCATTTGCCGATGTTATCGAGCTTCAAATTTTGAAAAGTCTCAAAAGTTGTGTGTTTGAGCACTTAAAGTACTATTTTTCTTTGAAATTCAACATCATGCAATTATGATGTGTTGAGACATCTTCAAAATCTCGCCGAGCTGATTAATTGGACACTTTCTTTAACAAATTTGATACTCATTTGCCGAAGTTATCGAGCTTCACAGTTTGAAAAGTCACAAATGTTGTGTGTTTGAGCACATAAAGTACTATTTGTCTTGGAAATTCATCAAGATGCAATCATGATGTGTTGTGACATCTTCAAAATCTCGTCGAGCTGATTAATTGGACACTTAGTTTAACACATTTGGTCCTCATTTGCCGAAGTTATCGAGCTTCACAGTTTGAAAAGTCAAAATAGTTGTGTGTTGAACACATAAAGTACTATTTTTCTTGGAAATTGAACTTCATGCAATCATGATGTGTTGTGACATCTTCAAAATCTCGTCGAGCTGATTAATTGGACACTTTCTTTAACAAATTTGATACTCATTTGCCGAAGTTATCGAGCTTCACAGTTTGAAAAGTCAAAAAAGTTGTGTGTTGAACACATAAAGTACTATTTTTCTTGGAAATTGAACTTCATGCAATCATGATGTGTTGTGACATCTTCAAAATCTCGTCGAGCTGATTAATTTGACACTTTGTTTAACAAAGTTGGACCTCATTTGCCGAAGTTATCGAGCTTCAAAGTTTGAAAAGTCACAAATGTTGTGTGTTTGAGCACATAAAGTACTATTTGTCTTGGAAATTCATCAAGATGCAATCATGATGTGTTGTGACATCTTCAAAATCTCGTCGAGCTGATTAATTGGACACTTAGTTTAACACATTTGGTCCTCATTTGCCGAAGTTATCGAGCTTCAAAGTTTGAAAAGTCAAAATAGTTGTGTGTTGAACACATAAAGTACTATTTTTCTTGGAAATTGAACTTCATGCAATCATGATGTGTTGTGACATCTTCAAAATCTCGTCGAGCTGATTAATTGGACACTTTCTTTAACAAATTTGATACTCATTTGCCGAAGTTATCGAGCTTCACAGTTTGAAAAGTCAAAAAAGTTGTGTGTTGAACACATAAAGTACTATTTTTCTTGGAAATTGAACTTCATGCAATCATGATGTGTTGTGACATCTTCAAAATCTCGTCGAGCTGATTAATTGGACACTTAGTTTAACACATTTGGTCCTCATTTGCCGAAGTTATCGAGCTTCAAAGTTTGAAAAGTCAAAATAGTTGTGTGTTGAACACATAAAGTACTATTTTTCTTGGAAATTGAACTTCATGCAATCATGATGTGTTGTGACATCTTCAAAATCTCGTCGAGCTGATTAATTGGACACTTTCTTTAACAAATTTGATACTCATTTGCCGAAGTTATCGAGCTTCACAGTTTGAAAAGTCAAAAAAGTTGTGTGTTGAACACATAAAGTACTATTTTTCTTGGAAATTCAACAAGATGCAATCATGAGGTGTTGTGACATCTTAAAAATCTCGTCGAGCTGATTAATTGGACACTTTGTTTAACAAATTTGGTACTCATTTGCCGAAGTTATCGAGCTTCACAGTTTGAAAAGTCAAAAAAGTTGTGTGTTGAACACATAAAGTACTATTTTTCTTGGAAATTGAACATCATGCAAGCATGATGTGTTGTGACATCTTCAAAATCTCGTCGAGCTGATTAATTGGACACTTTGTTTAACAAATTTGGTACTCATTTGCCGAAGTTATCGAGCTTCACAGTTTGAAAAGTCAAAAAAGTTGTGTGTTGAACACATAAAGTACTATTTTTCTTGGAAATTCAACAAGATGCAATCATGAGGTGTTGTGACATCTTCAAAATCTCGTCGAGCTGATTAATTGGACACTTTCTTTAACTAATTTGATGCTCATTTGCCGAAGTTATCGAGCTTCAAAGTTTGAAAAGTCAAAAAAGTTGTGTGTTGAACACATAAAGTACTATTTTTCTTGGAAATTGAACATCATGCAAGCATGATGTGTTGTGACATCTTCAAAATCTCGTCGAGCTGATTAATTGGACACTTTCTTTAACAAATTTGATACTCATTTGCCGAAGTTATCGAGCTTCACAGTTTGAAAAGTCAAAAATGTTGTGTCTTTGAGCACCTAAAGTACTATTTTTCTTGGAAATGCAACAAGATGCAATCATGATGTGTTGTGACATCTTCAAAATCTCGCCGAGCTGATTAATTGGACACTTTCTTTAACAAATTTGATACTCATTTGCCGAAGTTATCGAGCTTCACAGTTTGAAAAGTCAAAAAAGTTGTGTGTTGAACACATAAAGTACTATTTTTCTTGGAAATTGAACTTCATGCAATCATGATGTGTTGTGACATCTTCAAAATCTCGTCGAGCTGATTAATTGGACACTTAGTTTAACACATTTGGTCCTCATTTGCCGAAGTTATCGAGCTTCAAAGTTTGAAAAGTCAAAATAGTTGTGTGTTGAACACATAAAGTACTATTTTTCTTGGAAATTGAACTTCATGCAATCATGATGTGTTGTGACATCTTCAAAATCTCGTCGAGCTGATTAATTGGACACTTTCTTTAACAAATTTGATACTCATTTGCCGAAGTTATCGAGCTTCACAGTTTGAAAAGTCAAAAAAGTTGTGTGTTGAACACATAAAGTACTATTTTTCTTGGAAATTGAACTTCATGCAATCATGATGTGTTGTGACATCTTCAAAATCTCGTCGAGCTGATTAATTGGACACTTAGTTTAACACATTTGGTCCTCATTTGCCGAAGTTATCGAGCTTCAAAGTTTGAAAAGTCAAAATAGTTGTGTGTTGAACACATAAAGTACTATTTTTCTTGGAAATTGAACTTCATGCAATCATGATGTGTTGTGACATCTTCAAAATCTCGTCGAGCTGATTAATTGGACACTTTCTTTAACAAATTTGATACTCATTTGCCGAAGTTATCGAGCTTCACAGTTTGAAAAGTCAAAAAAGTTGTGTGTTGAACACATAAAGTACTATTTTTCTTGGAAATTCAACAAGATGCAATCATGATGTGTTGTGACATTTTCAAAATCTCGTCGAGCTGATTAATTGGACACTTCGTTTAACAAATTTGATACTCATTTGCCGAAGTTATCGAGCTTCACAGTTTGAAAAGTCAAAAAAGTTGTGTGTTGAACACATAAAGTACTATTTTTCTTGGAAATTCAACAAGATGCAATCATGAGGTGTTGTGACATCTTCAAAATCTCGTCGAGCTGATTACTTGGACACTTTGTTTAACAAATTTGATACTTATTTGCCGAAGTTATCGAGCTTCGCAGTTTGAAAAGTCAAGAAAGTTGTGTGTTGAACACATAAAGTACTATTTTTCTTGGAAATTCAACAAGATGCAATCATGATTTGTTGTGACATCTTAATGATCTCGTCGAGCTGATTAATTGGACACTTTGTTTAACCAATTTTGTCCTCATTTGCCGAAGTCATCGAGCTTCAAAGTTTGAAAAGTCAAAAAAGTTGTGTGTTTGAGCACATAAAGTACTATTTTTCTTGGAAATTCAACAAGATGCAATCATGATGTGTTGTGACATCTTCAAAATCTCGTCGAGCTGATTAATTGGACACTTTGTTTAACAAATTTGGTACTCATTTGCCGATGTTATCGAGCTTCAAATTTTGAAAAGTCTCAAAAGTTGTGTGTTTGAGCACTTAAAGTACTATTTTTCTTTGAAATTGAACATCATGCAATTATGATGTGTTGTGACATCTTCAAAATCTCGTCGAGCTGATTAATTGGACACTTTCTTTAACAAATTTGATATTCACTTGCCGAAGTTATCGAACTTCAAATTTTGAAAAGTCTCCAAAGTTATGTGTTTGAGCACTTAAAGTACTATTTTTCTTGGAAATTGAACATCATGCAAGCATGATGTGTTGTGACATCTTCAAAATCTCGTCGAGCTGATTAATTGGACACTTAGTTTAACACATTTGGTCCTCATTTGCCGAAGTTATCGAGCTTCAAAGTTTGAAAAGTCAAAATAGTTGTGTGTTGAACACATAAAGTACTATTTTTCTTGGAAATTCAACAAGATGCAATCATGATGTGTTGTGACATTTTCAAAATCTCGTCGAGCTGATTAATTGGACACTTCGTTTAACAAATTTGATACTCATTTGCCGAAGTTATCGAGCTTCACAGTTTGAAAAGTCAAAAAAGTTGTGTGTTGAACACATAAAGTACTATTTTTCTTGGAAATTCAACAAGATGCAATCATGATTTGTTGTGACATCTTAATGATCTCGTCGAGCTGATTATTTGGACACTTTGTTTAACCAATTTTGTCCTCATTTGCCGAAGTCATCGAGCTTCAAAGTTTGAAAAGTCAAAAAAGTTGTGTCTTTGAGCACCTAAAGTACTATTTTTCTTGGAAATGCAACAAGATGCAATCATGATGTGTTGTGACATCTTCAAAATCTCGTCGAGCTGATTAATTGGACACTTAGTTTAACACATTTGGTCCTCATTTGCCGAAGTTATCGAGCTTCAAAATTTGAAAAGTCAAAATAGTTGTGTGTTGAACACATAAAGTACTATTTTTCTTGGAAATTGAACTTCATGCAATCATGATGTGTTGTGACATCTTCAAAATCTCGTCGAGCTGATTAATTGGACACTTTCTTTAACAAATTTGATACTCATTTGCCGAAGTTATCGAGCATCACAGTTTGAAAAGTCAAAAAAGTTGTGTGTTGAACACATAAAGTACTATTTTTCTTGGAAATTCAACAAGATGCAATCATGATGTGTTGTGACATCTTCAAAATCTCGTCGAGCTGATTAATTGGACACTTTGTTTAACAAATTTGGAACTCATTTGCCGATGTTATCGAGCTTCAAATTTTGAAAAGTCTCAAAAGTTGTGTGTTTGAGCACTTAAAGTACTATTTTTCTTTGAAATTCAACATCATGCAATGATGATGTGTTGTGACATCTTCAAAATCTCGCCGAGCTGATTAATTGGACACTTTGTTTAACAAATTTGGTACTCATTTGCCGATGTTATCGAGCTTCAAATTTTGAAAAGTCTCAAAAGTTGTGTGTTTGAGCACTTAAAGTACTATTTTTCTTTGAAATTCAACATCATGCAATGATGATGTGTTGTGACATCTTCAAAATCTCGCCGAGCTGATTAATTGGACACTTTGTTTAACAAATTTGGTACTCATTTGCCGAAGTTATCGAGCTTCAAAGTTTGAAAAGTCAAAAAAGTTGTGTGTTTGAGCACATAAAGTACTATTTTTCTTGGAAATTCAACAAGATGCAATCATGATGTGTTGTGACATCTTCAAAATCTCGTCGAGCTGATTAATTGGACACTTTGTTTAACAAATTTGGAACTCATTTGCCGATGTTATCGAGCTTCAAATTTTGAAAAGTCTCAAAAGTTGTGTGTTTGAGCACTTAAAGTACTATTTTTCTTTGAAATTCAACATCATGCAATGATGATGTGTTGTGACATCTTCAAAATCTCGCCGAGCTGATTAATTGGACACTTTGTTTAACAAATTTGGTACTCATTTGCCGATGTTATCGAGCTTCAAATTTTGAAAAGTCTCAAAAGTTGTGTGTTTGAGCACTTAAAGTACTATTTTTCTTTGAAATTCAACATCATGCAATGATGATGTGTCTTTGTTTAACAAATTTGTTCCTTATTTGCCGAAGTTATCGAGCTTCAAAGTTTGAAAAGTCACAAATGTTGTGTGTTTGAGCACATAAAGTACTATTTGTCTTGGAAATTTACAAGATGCAATCATGATGTGTTGTGACATCTTCAAAATCTCGTCGAGCTGATTAATTTGACACTTTGTTTAACAAATTTGGTCCTCATTTGCCGAAGTTATCGAGCTTCAAAGTTTGAAAAGTCACAAATGTTGTGTGTTTGAGCACATAAAGTACTATTTGTCTTGGAAATTTACAAGATGCAATCATGATGTGTTGTGACATCTTCAAAATCTCGTCGAGCTGATTAATTTGACACTTTGTTTAACAAATTTGGTCCTCATTTGCCGAAGTTATCGAGCTTCAAAGTTTGAAAAGTCACAAATGTTGTGTGTGAGCACATAAAGTACTATTTGTCTTGGAAATTCATGAAGATGCAATCATGATGTGTTGTGACATCTTCAAAATCTCGTCGAGCTTATTAATGTGACTCTTTGTTTAACAAATTTGTTCCTTATTTGCCGAAGTTATCGAGCTTCAAAGTTTGAAAAGTCACAAATGTTGTGTGTTTGAGCACATAAAGTACTATTTGTCTTGGAAATTTACAAGATGCAATCATGATGTGTTGAGACATCTTCAAAATCTCGTCGAGCTTATTAATGTGACTCTTTGTTTAACAAATTTGTTCCTTATTTGCCGAAGTTATCGAGCTTCAAAGTTTGAAAAGTCACAAATGTTGTGTGTTTGAGCACATAAAGTACTAATTGCCTTGGAAATTCATCAAGATGCAATCATGATGTGTTGTGACATCTTCAAAATCTCATCGAGCTGATTAATTTGACACTTTGTTTAACATATTTGGTCCTCATTTGCTGAAGTTATCGAGCTTCAAAGTGTGAAAAGTCACAAAAGTTGTGTGTTTGAGCACATAAAGTACTATTTGTCTTGGAAATTTACAAGATGCAATCATGATGTGTTGTGACATCTTCAAAATCTCGTCGAGCTGATTAATTTGACACTTTGTTTAACAAATTTGTGCCTTATTTGCCGAAGTTATCGAGCTTCAAAGTATGAAAAGTCACAAAAGTTGTGTGTTTGAGCACATAAAGTACTATTTGTCTTGGAAATTCATCAAGATGCAATCATGATGTGTTGTGACATCTTCAAAATCTCGTCGAGCTGATTAATTTGACACTTTGTTTAACAAATTTGTGCCTTATTTGCCGAAGTTATCGAGCTTCAAAGAATGAAAAGTCACAAAAGTTGTGTGTTTGAGCACATAAAGTACTATTTGTCTTGGAAATTCATGAAGATGCAATCATGATGTGTTGTGACATCTTCAAAATCTCGTCGAGCTGATTAATTTGACACTTTGTTTAACAAATTTGGTCCTCATTTGCCGAAGTTATCGAGCTTCAAAGTTTGAAAAGTCACAAATGTTGTGTGTTTGAGCACATAAAGTACCATTTGTCTTGGAAATTCATCAAGATGCAATCATGATGTGTTGTGACATCTTCAAAATCTCGTCGAGCTGATTAATTTGACGCTTTGTTTAACAACGTTGGACCTCATTTGCCGAAGTTATCGAGCTTCAAAGTTTGAAAAGTCACAAATGTTGTGTGTTTGAGGACATAAAGTACTATTTGTCTTGGAAATTCATCAAGATGCAATCATGATGTGTTGTGACATCTTCAAAATCTCGTCGAGCTGATTAATTTGACACTTCGTTTAACAAATTTGATACTCATTTGCCGAAGTTATCGAGCTTCACAGTTTGAAAAGTCAAAAAAGTTGTGTGTTGAACACATAAAGTACTATTTTTCTTGGAAATTCAACAAGATGCAATCATGAGGTGTTGTGACATCTTCAAAATCTCGTCGAGCTGATTAATTGGACACTTTGTTTAACAAATTTGGTACTCATTTGCCGAAGTTATCGAGCTTCACAGTTTGAAAAGTCAAAAAAGTTGTGTGTTTGAGCACTTAAAGTACTATTTTTGTTGGAAATTCAACAAGATGCAATGATGATTTGTTGTGACATCTTAATGATCTCGTCGAGCTGATTAATTGGACACTTTGTTTAACCAATTTTGTCCTCATTTGCCGAAGTTATCGAGCTTCAAAGTTTGAAAAGTCAAAATAGTTGTGTGTTGAACACATAAAGTACTATTTTTCTTGGAAATTGAACAAGATGCAATCATGATGTGTTGTGACATCTTCAAAATCTCGTCGAGCTGATTAATTGGACACTTTGTTTAACAAATTTGGAACTCATTTGCCGATGTTATCGAGCTTCAAATTTTGAAAAGTCTCAAAAGTTGTGTGTTTGAGCACTTAAAGTACTATTTTTCTTTGAAATTCAACATCATGCAATGATGATGTGTTGTGACATCTTCAAAATCTCGCCGAGCTGATTAATTGGACACTTTGTTTAACAAATTTGGTACTCATTTGCCGATGTTATCGAGCTTCAAAATTTGAAAAGTCAAAATAGTTGTGTGTTGAACACATAAAGTACTATTTTTCTTGGAAATTCAACAAGATGCAATCATGATGTGTTGTGACATCTTCAAAATCTCGTCGAGCTGATTAATTGGACACTTTCTTTAACAAATTTGATACTCATTTGCCGAAGTTATCGAGCATCACAGTTTGAAAAGTCAAAAAAGTTGTGTGTTGAACACATAAAGTACTATTTTTCTTGGAAATTCAACAAGATGCAATCATGATGTGTTGTGACATCTTCAAAATCTCGTCGAGCTGATTAATTGGACACTTTGTTTAACAAATTTGGAACTCATTTGCCGATGTTATCGAGCTTCAAATTTTGAAAAGTCTCAAAAGTTGTGTGTTTGAGCACTTAAAGTACTATTTTTCTTTGAAATTCAACATCATGCAATGATGATGTGTTGTGACATCTTCAAAATCTCGCCGAGCTGATTAATTGGACACTTTGTTTAACAAATTTGGTACTCATTTGCCGATGTTATCGAGCTTCAAAATTTGAAAAGTCAAAATAGTTGTGTGTTGAACACATAAAGTACTATTTTTCTTGGAAATTCAACAAGATGCAATCATGATGTGTTGTGACATCTTCAAAATCTCGTCGAGCTGATTAATTGGACACTTTCTTTAACAAATTTGATACTCATTTGCCGAAGTTATCGAGCATCACAGTTTGAAAAGTCAAAAAAGTTGTGTGTTGAACACATAAAGTACTATTTTTCTTGGAAATTCAACAAGATGCAATCATGATGTGTTGTGACATCTTCAAAATCTCGTCGAGCTGATTAATTGGACACTTTGTTTAACAAATTTGGAACTCATTTGCCGATGTTATCGAGCTTCAAATTTTGAAAAGTCTCAAAAGTTGTGTGTTTGAGCACTTAAAGTACTATTTTTCTTTGAAATTCAACATCATGCAATGATGATGTGTTGTGACATCTTCAAAATCTCGCCGAGCTGATTAATTGGACACTTTGTTTAACAAATTTGGTACTCATTTGCCGAAGTTATCGAGCTTCACAGTTTGAAAAGTCAAAAAAGTTGTGTGTTTGAGCACTTAAAGTACTATTTTTCTTGGAAATTCAACAAGATGCAATCATGATGTGTTGTGACATCTTCAAAATCTCGTCGAGCTGATTAATTGGACACTTTGTTTAACAAATTTGGAACTCATTTGCCGATGTTATCGAGCTTCAAATTTTGAAAAGTCTCAAAAGTTGTGTGTTTGAGCACTTAAAGTACTATTTTTCTTTGAAATTCAACATCATGCAATGATGATGTGTTGTGACATCTTCAAAATCTCGCCGAGCTGATTAATTGGACACTTTGTTTAACAAATTTGGTACTCATTTGCCGATGTTATCGAGCTTCAAATTTTGAAAAGTCTCAAAAGTTGTGTGTTTGAGCACTTAAAGTACTATTTTTCTTTGAAATTCAACATCATGCAATGATGATGTGTCTTTGTTTAACAAATTTGTTCCTTATTTGCCGAAGTTATCGAGCTTCAAAGTTTGAAAAGTCACAAATGTTGTGTGTTTGAGCACATAAAGTACTATTTGTCTTGGAAATTTACAAGATGCAATCATGATGTGTTGTGACATCTTCAAAATCTCGTCGAGCTGATTAATTTGACACTTTGTTTAACAAATTTGGTCCTCATTTGCCGAAGTTATCGAGCTTCAAAGTTTGAAAAGTCACAAATGTTGTGTGTTTGAGCACATAAAGTACTATTTGTCTTGGAAATTTACAAGATGCAATCATGATGTGTTGTGACATCTTCAAAATCTCGTCGAGCTGATTAATTTGACACTTTGTTTAACAAATTTGGTCCTCATTTGCCGAAGTTATCGAGCTTCAAAGTTTGAAAAGTCACAAATGTTGTGTGTTTGAGCACATAAAGTACTATTTGCCTTGGAAATTCATCAAGATGCAATCATGATGTGTTGTGACATCTTCAAAATCTCATCGAGCTGATTAATTTGACACTTTGTTTAACATATTTGGTCCTCATTTGCTGAAGTTATCGAGCTTCAAAGTGTGAAAAGTCACAAAAGTTGTGTGTTTGAGCACATAAAGTACTATGTGTCTTGGAAATTTACAAGATGCAATCATGATGTGTTGTGACATCTTCAAAATCTCGTCGAGCTGATTAATTTGACACTTTGTTTAACAAATTTGTGCCTTATTTGCCGAAGTTATCGAGCTTCAAAGTATGAAAAGTCACAAAAGTTGTGTGTTTGAGCACATAAAGTACTATTTGTCTTGGAAATTCATGAAGATGCAATCATGATGTGTTGTGACATCTTCAAAATCTCGTCGAGCTGATTAATTTGACACTTTGTTTAACAAATTTGGTCCTCATTTGCCGAAGTTATCGAGCTTCAAAGTTTGAAAAGTCACAAATGTTGTGTGTTTGAGCACATAAAGTACCATTTGTCTTGGAAATTCATCAAGATGCAATCATGATGTGTTGTGACATCTTCAAAATCTCGTCGAGCTGATTAATTTGACGCTTTGTTTAACAACGTTGGACCTCATTTGCCGAAGTTATCGAGCTTCAAAGTTTGAAAAGTCACAAATGTTGTGTGTTTGAGCACATAAAGTACTATTTGTCTTGGAAATTCATCAAGATGCAATCATGATGTGTTGTGACATCTTCAAAATCTCGTCGAGCTGATTAATTTGACACTTCGTTTAACAAATTTGATACTCATTTGCCGAAGTTATCGAGCTTCACAGTTTGAAAAGTCAAAAAAGTTGTGTGTTTGAGCACTTAAAGTACTATTTTTCTTGGAAATTCAACAAGATGCAATGATGATTTGTTGTGACATCTTAATGATCTCGTCGAGCTGATTAATTGGACACTTTGTTTAACCAATTTTGTCCTCATTTGCCGAAGTTATCGAGCTTCAAAGTTTGAAAAGTCAAAATAGTTGTGTGTTGAACACATAAAGTACTATTTTTCTTGGAAATTGAACTTCATGCAATCATGATGTGTTGTGACATCTTCAAAATCTCGTCGAGCTGATTAATTGGACACTTCGTTTAACAAATTTGATACTCATTTGCCGAAGTTATCGAGCTTCACAGTTTGAAAAGTCAAAAAAGTTGTGTGTTTGAGCACTTAAAGTACTATTTTTCTTGGAAATTCAACAAGATGCAATGATGATTTGTTGTGACATCTTAATGATCTCGTCGAGCTGATTAATTGGACACTTTGTTTAACCAATTTTGTCCTCATTTGCCGAAGTTATCGAGCTTCAAAGTTTGAAAAGTCAAAAAAGTTGTGTGTTTGAGCACATAAAGTACTATTTTTTTTGGAAATTCAACAAGATGCAATCATGATGTGTTGTGACATCTTCAAAATCTCGTCGAGCTGATTAATTGGACACTTTGTTTAACAAATTTGGTACTCATTTGCCGATGTTATCGAGCTTCAAATTTTGAAAAGTCTCAAAAGTTGTGTGTTTGAGCACTTAAAGTACTATTTTTCTTTGAAATTGAACATCATGCAATTATGATGTGTTGTGACATCTTCAAAATCTCGTCGAGCTGATTAATTGGACACTTTGTTTAACAAATTTGATACTCATTTGCCGAAGTTATCGAGCTTCACAGTTTGAAAAGTCAAAAATGTTGTGTCTTTGAGCACCTAAAGTACTATTTTTCTTGGAAATTGAACATCATGCAAGCATGATGTGTTGTGACATCTTCAAAATCTCGTCGAGCTGATTAATTGGACACTTTCTTTAACTAATTTGATGCTCATTTGCCGAAGTTATCGAGCTTCAAAGTTTGAAAAGTCAAAAAAGTTGTGTCTTTGAGCACCTAAAGTACTATTTTTCTTGGAAATGCAACAAGATGCAATCATGATGTGTTGTGACATCTTCAAAATCTCGTCGAGCTGATTAATTGGACACTTAGTTTAACACATTTGGTCCTCATTTGCCGAAGTTATCGAGCTTCAAAATTTGAAAAGTCAAAATAGTTGTGTGTTGAACACATAAAGTACTATTTTTCTTGGAAATTGAACTTCATGCAATCATGATGTGTTGTGACATCTTCAAAATCTCGTCGAGCTGATTAATTGGACACTTTCTTTAACAAATTTGATACTCATTTGCCGAAGTTATCGAGCTTCACAGTTTGAAAAGTCAAAAAAGTTGTGTGTTGAACACATAAAGTACTATTTTTCTTGGAAATTCAACAAGATGCAATCATGATGTGTTGTGACATTTTCAAAATCTCGTCGAGCTGATTAATTGGACACTTCGTTTAACAAATTTGATACTCATTTGCCGAAGTTATCGAGCTTCACAGTTTGAAAAGTCAAAAAAGTTGTGTGTTTGAGCACTTAAAGTACTATTTTTCTTGGAAATTCAACAAGATGCAATGATGATTTGTTGTGACATCTTAATGATCTCGTCGAGCTGATTAATTGGACACTTTGTTTAACCAATTTTGTCCTCATTTGCCGAAGTTATCGAGCTTCAAAGTTTGAAAAGTCAAAAAAGTTGTGTGTTTGAGCACATAAAGTACTATTTTTCTTGGAAATTCAACAAGATGCAATCATGATGTGTTGTGACATCTTCAAAATCTCGTCGAGCTGATTAATTGGACACTTTGTTTAACAAATTTGGTACTCATTTGCCGATGTTATCGAGCTTCAAATTTTGAAAAGTCTCAAAAGTTGTGTGTTTGAGCACTTAAAGTACTATTTTTCTTTGAAATTCAACATCATGCAATGATGATGTGTCTTTGTTTAACAAATTTGTTCCTTATTTGCCGAAGTTATCGAGCTTCAAAGTTTGAAAAGTCACAAATGTTGTGTGTTTGAGCACATAATGTACTATTTGTCTTGGAAATTCATCAAGATGCAATCATGATGTGTTGTGACATCTTCAAAATCTCGTCGAGCTGATTAATTTGACACTTTGTTTAACAAATTTGGTCCTCATTTGCCGAAGTTATCGAGCTTCAAAGTTTGAAAAGTCACAAATGTTGTGTGTTTGAGCACATAAAGTACTATTTGTCTTGGAAATTTACAAGATGCAATCATGATGTGTTGTGACATCTTCAAAATCTCGTCGAGCTGATTAATTTGACACTTTGTTTAACAAATTTGTGCCTTATTTGCCGAAGTTATCGAGCTTCAAAGTATGAAAAGTCACAAAAGTTGTGTGTTTGAGCACATAAAGTACTATTTGTCTTGGAAATTCATGAAGATGCAATCATGATGTGTTGTGACATCTTCAAAATCTCGTCGAGCTGATTAATTTGACACTTTGTTTAACAAATTTGTGCCTTATTTGCCGAAGTTATCGAGCTTCAAAGTATGAAAAGTCACAAAAGTTGTGTGTTTGAGCACATAAAGTACTATTTGTCTTGGAAATTCATCAAGATGCAATCATGATGTGTTGTGACATCTTCAAAATCTCGTCGAGCTGATTAATTTGACACTTTGTTTAACAAATTTGGTCCTCATTTGCCGAAGTTATCGAGCTTCAAAGTTTGAAAAGTCACAAATGTTGTGTGTTTGAGCACATAAAGTACTATTTGTCTTGGAAATTTACAAGATGCAATCATGATGTGTTGTGACATCTTCAAAATCTCGTCGAGCTGATTAATTTGACACTTTGTTTAACAAATTTGGTCCTCATTTGCCGAAGTTATCGAGCTTCAAAGTTTGAAAAGTCACAAATGTTGTGTGTTTGAGCACATAAAGTACTATTTGTCTTGGAAATTCATCAAGATGCAATCATGATGTGTTGTGACATCTTCAAAATCTCGTCGAGCTGATTAATTTGACACTTTGTTTAACAAATTTGGTCCTCATTTGCCGAAGTTATCGAGCTTCAAAGTTTGAAAAGTCACAAATGTTGTGTGTTTGAGCACATAAAGTACTATTTGTCTTGGAAATTTACAAGATGCAATCATGATGTGTTGTGACATCTTCAAAATCTCGTCGAGCTGATTAATTTGACACTTTGTTTAACAAATTTGTGCCTTATTTGCCGAAGTTATCGAGCTTCAAAGTATGAAAAGTCACAAAAGTTGTGTGTTTGAGCACATAAAGTACTATTTGTCTTGGAAATTCATGAAGATGCAATCATGATGTGTTGTGACATCTTCAAAATCTCGTCGAGCTGATTAATTTGACACTTTGTTTAACAAATTTGGTCCTCATTTGCCGAAGTTATCGAGCTTCAAAGTTTGAAAAGTCACAAATGTTGTGTGTTTGAGCACATAAAGTACTATTTGTCTTGGAAATTCATGAAGATGCAATCATGATGTGTTGTGACATCTTCAAAATCTCGTCGAGCTGATTAATTTGACACTTTGTTTAACAAATTTGGTCCTCATTTGCCGAAGTTATCGAGCTTCAAAGTTTGAAAAGTCACAAATGTTGTGTGTTTGAGCACATAAAGTACTATTTGTCTTGGAAATTCATCAAGATGCAATCATGATGTGTTGTGACATCTTCAAAATCTCGTCGAGCTGATTAATTGGACACTTTGTTTAACAAATTTGGTACTCATTTGCCGAAGTTATCGAGCTTCACAGTTTGAAAAGTCAAAAAAGTTGTGTGTTTGAGCACTTAAAGTACTATTTTTCTTGGAAATTCAACAAGATGCAATGATGATTTGTTGTGACATCTTCAAAATCTCGTCGAGCTGATTAATTTGACACTTTGTTTAACAAATTTGGTCCTCATTTGCCGAAGTTATCGAGCTTCAAAGTTTGAAAAGTCACAAATGTTGTGTGTTTGAGCACATAAAGTACTATTTGTCTTGGAAATTCATCAAGATGCAATCATGATGTGTTGTGACATCTTCAAAATCTCGTCGAGCTGATTAATTTGACACTTAGTTTAACAAATTTGGTCCTCATTTGCCGAAGTTATCGAGCTTCAAAGTTTGAAAAGTCACAACTGTTGTGTGTTTGAGCACATAAAGTACTATTTGTCTTGGAAATTTACAAGATGCAATCATGATGTGTTGTGACATCTTCAAAATCTCGTCGAGCTGATTAATTTGACACTTTGTTTAACAAATTTGGTCCTCATTTGCCGAAGTTATCGAGCTTCAAAGTTTGAAAAGTCACAAATGTTGTGTGTTTGAGCACATAAAGTACTATTTGTCTTGGAAATTCATCAAGATGCAATCATGATGTGTTGTGACATCTTCAAAATCTCGTCGAGCTGATTAATTTGACACTTTGTTTAACAAAGTTGGACCTCATTTGCCGAAGTTATCGAGCTTCAAAGTTTGAAAAGTCACAAAAGTTGTGTGTTTGAGCACATAAAGTACTATTTGTCTTGGAAATTCATCAAGATGCAATCATGATGTGTTGTGACATCTTCAAAATCTCGTCGAGCTGATTAATTTGACACTTTGTTTAACAAATTTGGTCCTCATTTGCCGAAGTTATCGAGCTTCAAAGTTTGAAAAGTCACAAATGTTGTGTGTTTGAGCACATAAAGTACTATTTGTCTTGGAAATTTACAAGATGCAATCATGATGTGTTGTGACATCTTCAAAATCTCGTCGAGCTGATTAATTTGACACTTTGTTTAACAAATTTGGTCCTCATTTGCCGAAGTTATCGAGCTTCAAAGTTTGAAAAGTCACAAATGTTGTGTGTTTGAGCACATAAAGTACTATTTGTCTTGGAAATTCATCAAGATGCAATCATGATGTGTTGTGACATCTTCAAAATCTCGTCGAGCTGATTAATTTGACACTTTGTTTAACAAATTTGGTCCTCATTTGCCGAAGTTATCGAGCTTCAAAGTTTGAAAAGTCACAAATGTTGTGTGTTTGAGCACATAAAGTACTATTTGTCTTGGAAATTTACAAGATGCAATCATGATGTGTTGTGACATCTTCAAAATCTCGTCGAGCTGATTAATTTGACACTTTGTTTAACAAATTTGTGCCTTATTTGCCGAAGTTATCGAGCTTCAAAGTATGAAAAGTCACAAAAGTTGTGTGTTTGAGCACATAAAGTACTATTTGTCTTGGAAATTCATCAAGATGCAATCATGATGTGTTGTGACATCTTCAAAATCTCGTCGAGCTGATTAATTTGACACTTTGTTTAACAAATTTGGTCCTCATTTGCCGAAGTTATCGAGCTTCAAAGTTTGAAAAGTCACAAATGTTGTGTGTTTGAGCACATAAAGTACTATTTGTCTTGGAAATTTACAAGATGCAATCATGATGTGTTGTGACATCTTCAAAATCTCGTCGAGCTGATTAATTTGACACTTTGTTTAACAAATTTGTGCCTTATTTGCCGAAGTTATCGAGCTTCAAAGTATGAAAAGTCACAAAAGTTGTGTGTTTGAGCACATAAAGTACTATTTGTCTTGGAAATTCATCAAGATGCAATCATGATGTGTTGTGACATCTTCAAAATCTCGTCGAGCTGATTAATTTGACACTTTGTTTAACAAATTTGGTCCTCATTTGCCGAAGTTATCGAGCTTCAAAGTTTGAAAAGTCACAAATGTTGTGTGTTTGAGCACATAAAGTACTATTTGTCTTGGAAATTTACAAGATGCAATCATGATGTGTTGTGACATCTTCAAAATCTCGTCGAGCTGATTAATTTGACACTTTGTTTAACAAATTTGTGCCTTATTTGCCGAAGTTATCGAGCTTCAAAGTATGAAAAGTCACAAAAGTTGTGTGTTTGAGCACATAAAGTACTATTTGTCTTGGAAATTCATGAAGATGCAATCATGATGTGTTGTGACATCTTCAAAATCTCGTCGAGCTGATTAATTTGACACTTTGTTTAACAAATTTGTGCCTTATTTGCCGAAGTTATCGAGCTTCAAAGTATGAAAAGTCACAAAAGTTGTGTGTTTGAGCACATAAAGTACTATTTGTCTTGGAAATTCATCAAGATGCAATCATGATGTGTTGTGACATCTTCAAAATCTCGTCGAGCTGATTAATTTGACACTTTGTTTAACAAATTTGGTCCTCATTTGCCGAAGTTATCGAGCTTCAAAGTTTGAAAAGTCACAAATGTTGTGTGTTTGAGCACATAAAGTACTATTTGTCTTGGAAATTTACAAGATGCAATCATGATGTGTTGTGACATCTTCAAAATCTCGTCGAGCTGATTAATTTGACACTTTGTTTAACAAATTTGGTCCTCATTTGCCGAAGTTATCGAGCTTCAAAGTTTGAAAAGTCACAAATGTTGTGTGTTTGAGCACATAAAGTACTATTTGTCTTGGAAATTCATCAAGATGCAATCATGATGTGTTGTGACATCTTCAAAATCTCGTCGAGCTGATTAATTTGACACTTTGTTTAACAAATTTGGTCCTCATTTGCCGAAGTTATCGAGCTTCAAAGTTTGAAAAGTCACAAATGTTGTGTGTTTGAGCACATAAAGTACTATTTGTCTTGGAAATTTACAAGATGCAATCATGATGTGTTGTGACATCTTCAAAATCTCGTCGAGCTGATTAATTTGACACTTTGTTTAACAAATTTGTGCCTTATTTGCCGAAGTTATCGAGCTTCAAAGTATGAAAAGTCACAAAAGTTGTGTGTTTGAGCACATAAAGTACTATTTGTCTTGGAAATTCATGAAGATGCAATCATGATGTGTTGTGACATCTTCAAAATCTCGTCGAGCTGATTAATTTGACACTTTGTTTAACAAATTTGTGCCTTATTTGCCGAAGTTATCGAGCTTCAAAGTATGAAAAGTCACAAAAGTTGTGTGTTTGAGCACATAAAGTACTATTTGTCTTGGAAATTCATCAAGATGCAATCATGATGTGTTGTGACATCTTCAAAATCTCGTCGAGCTGATTAATTTGACACTTTGTTTAACAAATTTGGTCCTCATTTGCCGAAGTTATCGAGCTTCAAAGTTTGAAAAGTCACAAATGTTGTGTGTTTGAGCACATAAAGTACTATTTGTCTTGGAAATTTACAAGATGCAATCATGATGTGTTGTGACATCTTCAAAATCTCGTCGAGCTGATTAATTTGACACTTTGTTTAACAAATTTGGTCCTCATTTGCCGAAGTTATCGAGCTTCAAAGTTTGAAAAGTCACAAATGTTGTGTGTTTGAGCACATAAAGTACTATTTGTCTTGGAAATTCATCAAGATGCAATCATGATGTGTTGTGACATCTTCAAAATCTCGTCGAGCTGATTAATTTGACACTTTGTTTAACAAATTTGGTCCTCATTTGCCGAAGTTATCGAGCTTCAAAGTTTGAAAAGTCACAAATGTTGTGTGTTTGAGCACATAAAGTACTATTTGTCTTGGAAATTTACAAGATGCAATCATGATGTGTTGTGACATCTTCAAAATCTCGTCGAGCTGATTAATTTGACACTTTGTTTAACAAATTTGTGCCTTATTTGCCGAAGTTATCGAGCTTCAAAGTATGAAAAGTCACAAAAGTTGTGTGTTTGAGCACATAAAGTACTATTTGTCTTGGAAATTCATGAAGATGCAATCATGATGTGTTGTGACATCTTCAAAATCTCGTCGAGCTGATTAATTTGACACTTTGTTTAACAAATTTGGTCCTCATTTGCCGAAGTTATCGAGCTTCAAAGTTTGAAAAGTCACAAATGTTGTGTGTTTGAGCACATAAAGTACTATTTGTCTTGGAAATTCATGAAGATGCAATCATGATGTGTTGTGACATCTTCAAAATCTCGTCGAGCTGATTAATTTGACACTTTGTTTAACAAATTTGGTCCTCATTTGCCGAAGTTATCGAGCTTCAAAGTTTGAAAAGTCACAAATGTTGTGTGTTTGAGCACATAAAGTACTATTTGTCTTGGAAATTCATCAAGATGCAATCATGATGTGTTGTGACATCTTCAAAATCTCGTCGAGCTGATTAATTTGACACTTTGTTTAACAAATTTGGTCCTCATTTGCCGAAGTTATCGAGCTTCAAAGTTTGAAAAGTCACAAATGTTGTGTGTTTGAGCACATAAAGTACTATTTGTCTTGGAAATTCATCAAGATGCAATCATGATGTGTTGTGACATCTTCAAAATCTCGTCGAGCTGATTAATTTGACACTTTGTTTAACAAATTTGGTCCTCATTTGCCGAAGTTATCGAGCTTCAAAGTTTGAAAAGTCACAAATGTTGTGTGTTTGAGCACATAAAGTACTATTTGTCTTGGAAATTCATGAAGATGCAATCATGATGTGTTGTGACATCTTCAAAATCTCGTCGAGCTGATTAATTTGACACTTTGTTTAACAAATTTGGTCCTCATTTGCCGAAGTTATCGAGCTTCAAAGTTTGAAAAGTCACAAATGTTGTGTGTTTGAGCACATAAAGTACTATTTGTCTTGGAAATTCATCAAGATGCAATCATGATGTGTTGTGACATCTTCAAAATCTCGTCGAGCTGATTAATTTGACACTTTGTTTAACAAAGTTGGACCTCATTTGCCGAAGTTATCGAGCTTCAAAGTTTGAAAAGTCACAAATGTTGTGTGTTTGAGCACATAAAGTACTATTTGTCTTGGAAATTCATCAAGATGCAATCATGATGTGTTGTGACATCTTCAAAATCTCGTCGAGCTGATTAATTTGACACTTAGTTTAACAAATTTGGTCCTCATTTGCCGAAGTTATCGAGCTTCAAAGTTTGAAATGTCACAAATGTTGTGTGTTTGAGCACATAAAGTACTATTTGTCTTGGAAATTTACAAGATGCAATCATGATGTGTTGTGACATCTTCAAAATCTCGTCGAGCTGATTAATTTGACACTTTGTTTAACAATGTTGGACCTCATTTGCCGAATTTATCGAGCTTCAAAGTTTGAAAAGTCACAAAAGTTGTGTGTTTGAGCACATAAAGTACTATTTGTCTTGGAAATTCATCAAGATGCAATCATGATGTGTTGTGACATCTTCAAAATCTCGTCGAGCTGATTAATTTGACACTTTGTTTAACAATGTTGGACCTCATTTGCCGAATTTATCGAGCTTCAAAGTTTGAAAAGTCACAAAAGTTGTGTGTTTGAGCACATAAAGTACTATTTGTCTTGGAAATTCATCAAGATGCAATCATGATGTGTTGTGACATCTTCAAAATCTCGTCGAGCTGATTAATTTGACACTTTGTTTAACAAATTTGGTCCTCATTTGCCGAAGTTATCGAGCTTCAAAGTTTGAAAAGTCACAAATGTTGTGTGTTTGAGCACATAAAGTACTATTTGTCTTGGAAATTCATCAAGATGCAATCATGATGTGTTGTGACATCTTCAAAATCTCGTCGAGCTGATTAATTTGACACTTTGTTTAACAAATTTGGTCCTCATTTGCCGAAGTTATCGAGCTTCAAAGTTTGAAAAGTCACAAATGTTGTGTGTTTGAGCACATAAAGTACTATTTGTCTTGGAAATTTACAAGATGCAATCATGATGTGTTGTGACATCTTCAAAATCTCGTCGAGCTGATTAATTTGACACTTTGTTTAACAAATTTGTGCCTTATTTGCCGAAGTTATCGAGCTTCAAAGTATGAAAAGTCACAAAAGTTGTGTGTTTGAGCACATAAAGTACTATTTGTCTTGGAAATTCATGAAGATGCAATCATGATGTGTTGTGACATCTTCAAAATCTCGTCGAGCTGATTAATTTGACACTTTGTTTAACAAATTTGGTCCTCATTTGCCGAAGTTATCGAGCTTCAAAGTTTGAAAAGTCACAAATGTTGTGTGTTTGAGCACATAAAGTACTATTTGTCTTGGAAATTCATGAAGATGCAATCATGATGTGTTGTGACATCTTCAAAATCTCGTCGAGCTGATTAATTTGACACTTTGTTTAACAAATTTGGTCCTCATTTGCCGAAGTTATCGAGCTTCAAAGTTTGAAAAGTCACAAATGTTGTGTGTTTGAGCACATAAAGTACTATTTGTCTTGGAAATTCATCAAGATGCAATCATGATGTGTTGTGACATCTTCAAAATCTCGTCGAGCTGATTAATTGGACACTTTGTTTAACCAATTTTGTCCTCATTTGCCGAAGTTATCGAGCTTCAAAGTTTGAAAAGTCAAAAAAGTTGTGTGTTTGAGCACATAAAGTACTATTTTTTTTGGAAATTCAACAAGATGCAATCATGATGTGTTGTGACATCTTCAAAATCTCGTCGAGCTGATTAATTGGACACTTTGTTTAACAAATTTGGTACTCATTTGCCGATGTTATCGAGCTTCAAATTTTGAAAAGTCTCAAAAGTTGTGTGTTTGAGCACTTAAAGTACTATTTTTCTTTGAAATTCAACATCATGCAATGATGATGTGTCTTTGTTTAACAAATTTGTTCCTTATTTGCCGAAGTTATCGAGCTTCAAAGTTTGAAAAGTCACAAATGTTGTGTGTTTGAGCACATAAAGTACTATTTGTCTTGGAAATTTACAAGATGCAATCATGATGTGTTGTGACATCTTCAAAATCTCGTCGAGCTGATTAATTTGACACTTTGTTTAACAAATTTGGTCCTCATTTGCCGAAGTTATCGAGCTTCAAAGTTTGAAAAGTCACAAATGTTGTGTGTTTGAGCACATAAAGTACTATTTGTCTTGGAAATTTACAAGATGCAATCATGATGTGTTGTGACATCTTCAAAATCTCGTCGAGCTGATTAATTTGACACTTTGTTTAACAAATTTGGTCCTCATTTGCCGAAGTTATCGAGCTTCAAAGTTTGAAAAGTCACAAATGTTGTGTGTTTGAGCACATAAAGTACTATTTGTCTTGGAAATTCATCAAGATGCAATCATGATGTGTTGTGACATCTTCAAAATCTCGTCGAGCTGATTAATTTGACACTTTGTTTAACAAATTTGGTCCTCATTTGCCGAAGTTATCGAGCTTCAAAGTTTGAAAAGTCACAAATGTTGTGTGTTTGAGCACATAAAGTACTATTTGTCTTGGAAATTTACAAGATGCAATCATGATGTGTTGTGACATCTTCAAAATCTCATCGAGCTGATTAATTTGACACTTTGTTTAACATATTTGGTCCTCATTTGCTGAAGTTATCGAGCTTCAAAGTTTGAAAAGTCACAAATGTTGTGTGTTTGAGCACATAAAGTACTATTTGTCTTGGAAATTTACAAGATGCAATCATGATGTGTTGTGACATCTTCAAAATCTCGTCGAGCTGATTAATTTGACACTTTGTTTAACAAATTTGTGCCTTATTTGCCGAAGTTATCGAGCTTCAAAGTATGAAAAGTCACAAAAGTTGTGTGTTTGAGCACATAAAGTACTATTTGTCTTGGAAATTCATGAAGATGCAATCATGATGTGTTGTGACATCTTCAAAATCTCGTCGAGCTGATTAATTTGACACTTTGTTTAACAAATTTGGTCCTCATTTGCCGAAGTTATCGAGCTTCAAAGTTTGAAAAGTCACAAAAGTTGTGTGTTTGAGCACATAAAGTCCTATTTGTCTTGGAAATTCATCATGATGCAATCATGATGTGTTGTGACATCTTCAAAATCTCGTCGAGCTGATTAATTTGACACTTTGTTTAACAAATTTGGTCCTCATTTGCCGAAGTTATCGAGCTTCAAAGTGTGAAAAGTCACAAAAGTTGTGTGTTTGAGCACATAAAGTACTATTTGTCTTGGAAATTCATCAAGATACAATCATGATGTGTTGTGACATCTTCAAAATCTCGTCGAGCTGATTAATTTGACACTTTGTTTAACAAATTTGTCCCTTATTTGCCGAAGGTATCGAGCTTCAAAGTATGAAAAGTCACAAAAGTTGTGTGTTTGAGCACATAAAGTACTATTTGTCTTGGAAATTCATCAAGATGCAATCATGATGTGTTGTGACATCTTCAAAATCTCGTCGAGCTGATTAATTTGACACTTTGTTTAACAAATTTGGTCCTCATTTGCCGAAGTTATCGAGCTTCAAAGTGTGAAAAGTCACAAAAGTTGTGTGTTTGAGCACATAAAGTACTATTTGTCTTGGAAATTCATCAAGATACAATCATGATGTGTTGTGACATCTTCAAAATCTCGTCGAGCTGATTAATTTGACACTTTGTTTAACAAATTTGTCCCTTATTTGCCGAAGGTATCGAGCTTCAAAGTATGAAAAGTCACAAAAGTTGTGTGTTTGAGCACATAAAGTACTATTTGTCTTGGAAATTCATCAAGATGCAATCATGATGTGTTGTGACATCTTCAAAATCTCGTCGAGCTGATTAATTTGACACTTTGTTTAACAAAGTTGGACCTCATTTGCCGAAGTTATCGAGCTTCAAAGTTTGAAAAGTCACAAATGTTGTGTGTTTGAGCACATAAAGTACTATTTGTCTTGGAAATTCATCAAGATGCAATCATGATGTGTTGTGACATCTTCAAAATCTCGTCGAGCTGATTAATTTGACACTTTGTTTAACAAATTTGGTCCTCATTTGCCGAAGTTATCGAGCTTCAAAGTTTGAAAAGTCACAAATGTTGTGTGTTTGAGCACATAATGTACTATTTGTCTTGGAAATTCATCAAGATGCAATCATGATGTGTTGTGACATCTTCAAAATCTCGTCGAGCTGATTAATTTGACACATTGTTTAACAAATTTGTCCCTTATTTGCCGAAGGTATCGAGCTTCAAAGTATGAAAAGTCACAAAAGTTGTGTGTTTGATCACATAAAGTACTATTTGTCTTGGAAATTCATCAAGATGCAATCATGATGTGTTGTGACATCTTCAAAATCTCGTCGAGCTGATTAATTTGACACTTTGTTTAACAAATTTGTGCCTTATTTGCCGAAGTTATCGAGCTTCAAAGTATGAAAAGTCACAAAAGTTGTGTGTTTGAGCACATAAAGTACTATTTGTCTTGGAAATTCATCAAGATGCAATCATGATGTGTTGTGACATCTTCAAAATCTCGTCGAGCTGATTAATTTGACACTTTGTTTAACAATGTTGGACCTCATTTGCCGAATTTATCGAGCTTCAAAGTTTGAAAAGTCACAAAAGTTGTGTGTTTGAGCACATAAAGTACTATTTGTCTTGGAAATTCATCATGATGCAATCATGATGTGTTGTGACATCTTCAAAATCTCGTCGAGCTGATTAATTTGACACTTTGTTTAACATATTTGGTCCTCATTTGCCGAAGTTATCGAGCTTCAAAGTTTGAAAAGTCACAAATGTTGTGTGTTTGAGCACATAATGTACTATTTGTCTTGGAAATTCATCAAGATGCAATCATGATGTGTTGTGACATCTTCAAAATCTCGTCGAGCTGATTAATTTGACACTTTGTTTAACAAATTTGGTCCTCATTTGCCGAAGATATCGAGCTTCAAATTTGAAAAGTCACAAAAGTTGTGTGTTTGAGCACATAAAGTACTATTTGTCTTGGAAATTCATCAAGATGCAATCATGATGTGTTGTGACATCTTCAAAATCTCGTCGAGCTGATTAATTTGACACTTTGTTTAACAAATTTGGTCCTCATTTGCCGAAGTTATCGAGCTTCAAAGTTTGAAAAGTCACAAATGTTGTGTGTTTGAGCACATAAAGTACTATTTGTCTTGGAAATTCATCAAGATGCAATCATGATGTGTTGTGACATCTTCAAAATCTCGTCGAGCTGATTAATTTGACACTTTGTTTAACAAATTTGGTCCTCATTTGCCGAAGTTATCGAGCTTCAAAGTTTGAAAAGTCACAAATGTTGTGTGTTTGAGCACATAAAGTACTATTTGTCTTGGAAATTTACAAGATGCAATCATGATGTGTTGTGACATCTTCAAAATCTCGTCGAGCTGATTAATTTGACACTTTGTTTAACAAATTTGTGCCTTATTTGCCGAAGTTATCGAGCTTCAAAGTATGAAAAGTCACAAATGTTGTGTGTTTGAGCACATAAAGTACTATTTGTCTTGGAAATTCATGAAGATGCAATCATGATGTGTTGTGACATCTTCAAAATCTCGTCGAGCTGATTAATTTGACACTTTGTTTAACAAATTTGGTCCTCATTTGCCGAAGTTATCGAGCTTCAAAGTTTGAAAAGTCACAAATGTTGTGTGTTTGAGCACATAAAGTACTATTTGTCTTGGAAATTCATGAAGATGCAATCATGATGTGTTGTGACATCTTCAAAATCTCGTCGAGCTGATTAATTTGACACTTTGTTTAACAAATTTGGTCCTCATTTGCCGAAGTTATCGAGCTTCAAAGTTTGAAAAGTCACAAATGTTGTGTGTTTGAGCACATAAAGTACTATTTGTCTTGGAAATTCATGAAGATGCAATCATGATGTGTTGTGACATCTTCAAAATCTCGTCGAGCTGATTAATTTGACACTTTGTTTAACAAATTTGGTCCTCATTTGCCGAAGTTATCGAGCTTCAAAGTTTGAAAAGTCACAAATGTTGTGTGTTTGAGCACATAAAGTACTATTTGTCTTGGAAATTCATCAAGATGCAATCATGATGTGTTGTGACATCTTCAAAATCTCGTCTAGCTGATTAATTGGACACTTTGTTTAACAAATTTGGTACTCATTTGCCGAAGTTATCGAGCTTCACAGTTTGAAAAGTCAAAAAAGTTGTGTGTTTGAGCACTTAAAGTACTATTTTTCTTGGAAATTCAACAAGATGCAATGATGATTTGTTGTGACATCTTAATGATCTCGTCGAGCTGATTAATTGGACACTTTGTTTAACCAATTTTGTCCTCATTTGCCGAAGTTATCGAGCTTCAAAGTTTGAAAAGTCAAAAAAGTTGTGTGTTTGAGCACATAAAGTACTATTTTTTTTGGAAATTCAACAAGATGCAATCATGATGTGTTGTGACATCTTCAAAATCTCGTCGAGCTGATTAATTGGACACTTTGTTTAACAAATTTGGTACTCATTTGCCGAAGTTATCGAGCTTCAAAGTTTGAAAAGTCACAAATGTTGTGCGTTTGAGCACATAAAGTACTATTTGTCTTGGAAATTCATCAAGATGCAATCATGATGTGTTGTGACATCTTCAAAATCTCGTCGAGCTGATTAATTTGACACTTTGTTTAACATATTTGGTCCTCATTTGCTGAAGTTATCGAGCTTCAAAGTTTGAAAAGTCACAAATGTTGTGTGTTTGAGCACATAAAGTACTATTTGTCTTGGAAATTCATCAAGATGCAATCATGATGTGTTGTGACATCTTCAAAATCTCATCGAGCTGATTAATTTGACACTTTGTTTAACATATTTGGTCCTCATTTGCTGAAGTTATCGAGCTTCAAAGTTTGAAAAGTCACAAATGTTGTGTGTTTGAGCACATAAAGTACTATTTGTCTTGGAAATTTACAAGATGCAATCATGATGTGTTGTGACATCTTCAAAATCTCGTCGAGCTGATTAATTTGACACTTTGTTTAACAAATTTGTGCCTTATTTGCCGAAGTTATCGAGCTTCAAAGTATGAAAAGTCACAAAAGTTGTGTGTTTGAGCACATAAAGTACTATTTGTCTTGGAAATTCATGAAGATGCAATCATGATGTGTTGTGACATCTTCAAAATCTCGTCGAGCTGATTAATTTGACACTTTGTTTAACAAATTTGGTCCTCATTTGCCGAAGTTATCGAGCTTCAAAGTTTGAAAAGTCACAAAAGTTGTGTGTTTGAGCACATAAAGTCCTATTTGTCTTGGAAATTCATCATGATGCAATCATGATGTGTTGTGACATCTTCAAAATCTCGTCGAGCTGACTAATGTGACACTTTGTTTAACAAATTTGGTCCTCATTTGCCGAAGTTATCGAGCTTCAAAGTGTGAAAAGTCACAAAAGTTGTGTGTTTGAGCACATAAAGTACTATTTGTCTTGGAAATTCATCAAGATACAATCATGATGTGTTGTGACATCTTCAAAATCTCGTCGAGCTGATTAATTTGACACTTTGTTTAACAAATTTGTCCCTTATTTGCCGAAGGTATCGAGCTTCAAAGTATGAAAAGTCACAAAAGTTGTGTGTTTGAGCACATAAAGTACTATTTGTCTTGGAAATTCATCAAGATGCAATCATGATGTGTTGTGACATCTTCAAAATCTCGTCGAGCTGATTAATTTGACACTTTGTTTAACAAATTTGGTCCTCATTTGCCGAAGTTATCGAGCTTCAAAGTGTGAAAAGTCACAAAAGTTGTGTGTTTGAGCACATAAAGTACTATTTGTCTTGGAAATTCATCAAGATACAATCATGATGTGTTGTGACATCTTCAAAATCTCGTCGAGCTGATTAATTTGACACTTTGTTTAACAAATTTGTCCCTTATTTGCCGAAGGTATCGAGCTTCAAAGTATGAAAAGTCACAAAAGTTGTGTGTTTGAGCACATAAAGTACTATTTGTCTTGGAAATTCATCAAGATGCAATCATGATGTGTTGTGACATCTTCAAAATCTCGTCGAGCTGATTAATTTGACACTTTGTTTAACAAAGTTGGACCTCATTTGCCGAAGTTATCGAGCTTCAAAGTTTGAAAAGTCACAAATGTTGTGTGTTTGAGCACATAAAGTACTATTTGTCTTGGAAATTCATCAAGATGCAATCATGATGTGTTGTGACATCTTCAAAATCTCGTCGAGCTGATTAATTTGACACTTTGTTTAACAAATTTGGTCCTCATTTGCCGAAGTTATCGAGCTTCAAAGTTTGAAAAGTCACAAATGTTGTGTGTTTGAGCACATAAAGTACTATTTGTCTTGGAAATTCATCAAGATGCAATCATGATGTGTTGTGACATCTTCAAAATCTCGTCGAGCTGATTAATTTGACACTTTGTTTAACAAATTTGGTCCTCATTTGCCGAAGTTATCGAGCTTCAAAGTTTGAAAAGTCACAAATGTTGTGTGTTTGAGCACATAAAGTACTATTTGTCTTGGAAATTCATCAAGATGCAATCATGATGTGTTGTGACATCTTCAAAATCTCGTCGAGCTGATTAATTTGACACTTAGTTTAACAAATTTGGTCCTCATTTGCCGAAGTTATCGAGCTTCAAAGTTTGAAAAGTCACAACTGTTGTGTGTTTGAGCACATAAAGTACTATTTGTCTTGGAAATTTACAAGATGCAATCATGATGTGTTGTGACATCTTCAAAATCTCGTCGAGCTGATTAATTTGACACTTTGTTTAACAAATTTGGTCCTCATTTGCCGAAGTTATCGAGCTTCAAAGTTTGAAAAGTCACAAATGTTGTGTGTTTGAGCACATAAAGTACTATTTGTCTTGGAAATTCATCAAGATGCAATCATGATGTGTTGTGACATCTTCAAAATCTCGTCGAGCTGATTAATTTGACACTTTGTTTAACAATGTTGGACCTCATTTGCCGAATTTATCGAGCTTCAAAGTTTGAAAAGTCACAAAAGTTGTGTGTTTGAGCACATAAAGTACTATTTGTCTTGGAAATTCATCAAGATGCAATCATGATGTGTTGTGACATCTTCAAAATCTCGTCGAGCTGATTAATTTGACACTTTGTTTAACAAATTTGTCCCTTATTTGCCGAAGTTATCGAGCTTCAAAGTATGAAAAGTCACAAAAGTTGTGTGTTTGAGCACATAAAGTACTATTTGTCTTGGAAATTCATCAAGATGCAATCATGATGTGTTGTGACATCTTCAAAATCTCGTCGAGCTGATTAATTTGACACTTTGTTTAACAAATTTGTGCCTTATTTGCCGAAGTTATCGAGCTTCAAAGTATGAAAAGTCACAAAAGTTGTGTGTTTGAGCACATAAAGTACTATTTGTCTTGGAAATTCATCAAGATGCAATCATGATGTGTTGTGACATCTTCAAAATCTCGTCGAGCTGATTAATTTGACACTTTGTTTAACAATGTTGGACCTCATTTGCCGAATTTATCGAGCTTCAAAGTTTGAAAAGTCACAAAAGTTGTGTGTTTGAGCACATAAAGTACTATTTGTCTTGGAAATTCATCAAGATGCAATCATGATGTGTTGTGACATCTTCAAAATCTCGTCGAGCTGATTAATTTGACACTTTGTTTAACAAATTTGGTCCTCATTTGCCGAAGTTATCGAGCTTCAAAGTTTGAAAAGTCAAAAAAGTTGTGTGTTTGAGCACATAAAGTACTATTTGTCTTGGAAATTCATCAAGATGCAATCATGATGTGTTGTGACATCTTCAAAATCTCGTCGAGCTGATTAATTTGACACTTTGTTTAACAAATTTGGTCCTCATTTGCCGAAGTTATCGAGCTTCAAAGTTTGAAAAGTCACAAAAGTTGTGTGTTTGAGCACATAAAGTACTATTTGTCTTGGAAATTCATCAAAATGCAATTATGATGTGTTGTGACATCTTCAAAATCTCGTTGAGCTGATTAATGTGACACTTTGTTTAACAAATTTGGTCTTCATTTGCCGAAGTTATCGAGCTTCAAAGTTTGAAAAGTCACAAAAGTTGTGTGTTTGAGCACATAAAGTACTATTTGTCTTGGAAATTCATCAAGATGCAATCATGATGTGTTGTGACATCTTCAAAATCTCGTCGAGCTGATTAATTTGACACTTTGTTTAACATATTTGGTCCTCATTTGCCGAAGTTATCGAGCTTCAAAGTTTGAAAAGTCACAAAAGTTGTGTGTTTGAGCACATAAAGTACTATTTGTCTTGGAAATTCATCAAGATGCAATCATGATGTGTTGTGACATCTTCAAAATCTCGTCGAGCTGATTAATTTGACACTTAGTTTAACAAATTTGGTCCTCATTTGCCGAAGTTATCGAGCTTCAAAGTTTGAAAAGTCACAACTGTTGTGTGTTTGAGCACATAAAGTACTATTTGTCTTGGAAATTTACAAGATGCAATCATGATGTGTTGTGACATCTTCAAAATCTCGTCGAGCTGATTAATTTGACACTTTGTTTAACAAATTTGGTCCTCATTTGCCGAAGTTATCGAGCTTCAAAGTTTGAAAAGTCACAAATGTTGTGTGTTTGAGCACATAAAGTACTATTTGTCTTGGAAATTCATCAAGATGCAATCATGATGTGTTGTGACATCTTCAAAATCTCGTCGAGCTGATTAATTTGACACTTTGTTTAACAAAGTTGGACCTCATTTGCCGAAGTTATCGAGCTTCAAAGTTTGAAAAGTCACAAATGTTGTGTGTTTGAGCACATAAAGTACTATTTGTCTTGGAAATTCATCAAGATGCAATCATGATGTGTTGTGACATCTTCAAAATCTCGTCGAGCTGATTAATTTGACACTTAGTTTAACAAATTTGGTCCTCATTTGCCGAAGTTATCGAGCTTCAAAGTTTGAAAAGTCACAAATGTTGTGTGTTTGAGCACATAAAGTACTATTTGTCTTGGAAATTCATCAAGATGCAATCATGATGTGTTGTGACATCTTCAAAATCTCGTCGAGCTGATTAATTTGACACTTTGTTTAACAAATTTGGTCCTCATTTGCCGAAGATATCGAGCTTCAAATTTGAAAAGTCACAAAAGTTGTGTGTTTGAGCACATAAAGTACTATTTGTCTTGGAAATTCATCAAGATGCAATCATGATGTGTTGTGACATCTTCAAAATCTCGTCGAGCTGATTAATTTGACTCTTTGTTTAACAAATTTGTGCCTTATTTGCCGAAGTTATCGAGCTTCAAAGTTTGAAAAGTCACAAAAGTTGTGTGTTTGAGCACATAAAGTACTATTTGTCTTGGAAATTCATCAAGATGCAATCATGATGTGTTGTGACATCTTCAAAATCTCGTCGAGCTGATTAATTTGACACTTTGTTTAACATATTTGGTCCTCATTTGCCGAAGTTATCGAGCTTCAAAATTTGAAAAGTCACAAAAGTTGTGTGTTTGAGCACATAAAGTACTATTTGTCTTGGAAATTCATCAAGATGCAATCATGATGTGTTGTGACATCTTCAAAATCTCGTCGAGCTGATTAATTTGACACTTTGTTTAACAAATTTTTGCCTTATTTGCCGAAGTTATCGAGCTTCAAAGTTTGAAAAGTCACAAATGTTGTGTGTTTGAGCACATAAAGTACTATTTTTCATGGACATTCGACAAGATGCAATCATGATGTGTTGTGACATCTTCAAAATCTCGTCGAGCTGATTAATTTGACACTTTGTTTAACATATTTGGTCCTCATTTGCCGAAGTTATCGAGCTTCAAAGTTTGAAAAGTCACAAATGTTGTGTGTTTGAGCACATAAAGTACTATTTTTCATGGAAATTCGACAAGATGCAATCATGATGTGTTATGACATCTTCAAAATCTCGTCGAGCTGATTAATGTGACACTTTGTTTAACAAATTTGGTCCTCATTTGCCGAAGTTATCGAGCTTCAAAGTTTGAAAAGTCACAAATGTTGTGTGTTTGAGCACATAAAGTACTATTTTTCATGGAAATTCGACAAGATGCAATCATGATGTGTTGTGACATCTTCAAAATCTCGTCGAGCTGATTAATGTGACACTTTGTTTAACAAATTTGGTCCTCATTTGCCGAAGTTATCGAGCTTCAAAATTTGAAAGGTCACAAAAGTTGTGTGTTTGAGCACATAAAGTACTATTTTTCATGGAAATTCGACAAGATGCAATCATGATGTGTTGTGACATCTTCAAAATCTCGTCGAGCTGATTAATGTGACACTTTGTTTAACAAATTTGGTCTTAATTTGCCGAAGTTATCGAGCTTCAAAGTTTGAAAAGTCACAAAAGTTGTGTGTTTGAGCACATAAAGTACTATTTGTCTTGGAAATTCATCAAGATGCAATCATGATGTGTTGTGACATCTTCAAAATCTCGTCGAGCTGATTAATGTGACACTTTGTTTAACAAATTTGGTCTTCATTTGCCGAAGTTATCGAGCTTCAAAGTTTGAAAAGTCACAAAAGTTGTGTGTTTGAGCACATAAAGTACTATTTGTCTTGGAAATTCATCAAGATGCAATCATGATGTGTTGTGACATCTTCAAAATCTCGTCGAGCTGATTAATTTGACACTTTGTTTAACAAATTTTTGCCTTATTTGCCGAAGTTATCGAGCTTCAAAGTTTGAAAAGTCACAAAAGTTGTGTGTTTGAGCACATAAAGTACTATTTGTCTTGGAAATTCATCAAGATGCAATCATGATGTGTTGTGACATCTTCAAAATCTCGTCGAGCTGATTAATTTGACACTTTGTTTAACAAATTTTTGCCTTATTTGCCGAAGTTATCGAGCTTCAAAGTTTGAAAAGTCACAAAAGTTGTGTGTTTGAGCACATAAAGTACTATTTGTCTTGGAAATTCATCAAGATGCAATCATGATGTGTTGTGACATCTTCAAAATCTCGTCGAGCTGATTAATTTGACACTTTGTTTAAAAAATTTTTGCCTTATTTGCCGAAGTTATCGAGCTTCAAAGTTTGAAAAGTCACAAAAGTTGTGTGTTTGAGCACATAAAGTACTATTTGTCTTGGAAATTCATCAAGATGCAATCATGATGTGTTGTGACATCTTCAAAATCTCGTCGAGCTGATTAATTTGACACTTTGTTTAACAAATTTTTGCCTTATTTGCCGAAGTTATCGAGCTTCAAAGTTTGAAAAGTCACAAAAGTTGTGTGTTTGAGCACATAAAGTACTATTTGTCTTGGAAATTCATCAAGATGCAATCATGATGTGTTGTGACATCTTCAAAATCTCGTCGAGCTGATTAATTTGACACTTTGTTTAACAAATTTGGTTTTAATTTGCCGAAGTTATCGAGCTTCAAAGTTTGAAAAGTCACAAAAGTTGTGTGTTTGAGCACATAAAGTACTATTTGTCTTGGAAATTCATCAAGATGCAATCATGATGTGTTGTGACATCTTCAAAATCTCGTCGAGCTGATTAATTTGACACTTTGTTTAACAAATTTGTGCCTTATTTGCCGAAGTTATCGAGCTTCAAAATTTGAAAAGTCACAAAAGTTGTGTGTTTGAGCACATAAAGTACTATTTGTCTTGGAAATTCATCAAGATGCAATCATGATGTGTTGTGACATCTTCAAAATCTCGTCGAGCTGATTAATTTGACACTTTGTTTAACAAATTTTTGCCTTATTTGCCGAAGTTATCGAGCTTCAAAGTTTGAAAAGTCACAAATGTTGTGTGTTTGAGCACATAAAGTACTATTTTTCATGGACATTCGACAAGATGCAATCATGATGTGTTGTGACATCTTCAAAATCTCGTCGAGCTGATTAATTTGACACTTTGTTTAACAAATTTGGTCTTCATTTGCCGAAGTTATCGAGCTTCGAAGTTTGAAAAGTCACAAAAGTTGTGTGTTTGAGCACATAAAGTACTATTTGTCTTGGAAATTCATCATGATGCAATCATGAAGTGTTATGACATGTTCAAAATCTCGTCGAGCTGATTAATTTGACACTTTGTTTAACAAATTTGGTCTTCATTTGCCGAAGTTATCGAGCTTCAAAGTTTGAAAAGTCACAAAAGTTGTGTGTTTGAGCACATAAAGTACTATTTGTCTTGGAAATTCATCATGATGCAATCATGATGTGTTGTGACATCTTCAAAATCTCGTTGAGCTGATTAATGTGACACTTGGTTTAACAAATTTGGTCTTCATTTGCCGAAGTTATCGAGCTTCGAAGTTTGAAAAGTCACAAAAGTTGTGTGTTTGAGCACATAAAGTACTATTTGTCTTGGAAATTCATCATGATGCAATCATGAAGTGTTGTGACATGTTCAAAATCTCGTCGAGCTGATTAATTTGACACTTTGTTTAACAAATTTGGTCTTCATTTGCCGAAGTTATCGAGCTTCAAAGTTTGAAAAGTCACAAAAGTTGTGTGTTTGAGCACATAAAGTACTATTTGTCTTGGAAATTCATCATGATGCAATCATGATGTGTTGTGACATCTTCAAAATCTCGTCGAGCTGATTAATGTGACACTTTGTTTAACAAATTTGGTCTTCATTTGCCGAAGTTATCGAGCTTCAAAGTTTGAAAAGTCACAAAAGTTGTGTGTTTGAGCACATAAAGTACTATTTGTCTTGGAAATTCATCATGATGCAATCATGATGTGTTGTGACATCTTCAAAATCTCGTTGAGCTGATTAATGTGACACTTGGTTTAACAAATTTGGTCTTCATTTGCCGAAGTTATCGAGCTTCGAAGTTTGAAAAGTCACAAAAGTTGTGTGTTTGAGCACATAAAGTACTATTTGTCTTGGAAATTCATCATGATGCAATCATGAAGTGTTGTGACATGTTCAAAATCTCGTCGAGCTGATTAATTTGACACTTTGTTTAACAAATTTGGTCTTCATTTGCCGAAGTTATCGAGCTTCAAAGTTTGAAAAGTCACAAAAGTTGTGTGTTTGAGCACATAAAGTACTATTTGTCTTGGAAATTCATCATGATGCAATCATGATGTGTTGTGACATCTTCAAAATCTCGTCGAGCTGATTAATGTGACACTTTGTTTAACAAATTTGGTCTTCATTTGCCGAAGTTATCGAGCTTCAAAGTTTGAAAAGTCACAAAAGTTGTGTGTTTGAGCACATAAAGTACTATTTGTCTTGGAAATTCATCATGATGCAATCATGATGTGTTGTGACATCTTCAAAATCTCGTTGAGCTGATTAATGTGACACTTGGTTTAACAAATTTGGTCTTCATTTGCCGAAGTTATCGAGCTTCGAAGTTTGAAAAGTCACAAAAGTTGTGTGTTTGAGCACATAAAGTACTATTTGTCTTGGAAATTCATCATGATGCAATCATGATGTGTTGTGACATCTTCAAAATCTCGTTGAGCTGATTAATGTGACACTTTGTTTAACAAATTTGGTCTTCATTTGCCGAAGTTATCGAGCTTCAAAGTTTGAAAAGTCACAAATGTTGTGTGTTTGAGCACATAAAGTACTATTTGTCTTGGAAATTCATCAAGATGCAATCATGAAGTGTTGTGACATGTTCAAAATCTCGTCGAGCTGATTAATTTGACACTTTGTTTAACAAATTTGTGCCTTATTTGCCGAAGTTATCGAGCTTCAAAGTTTGAAAAGTCACAAAAGTTGTGTGTTTGAGCACATAAAGTACTATTTGTCTTGGAAATTCATCAAGATGCAATCATGATGTGTTGTGACATCTTCAAAATCTCGTCGAGCTGATTAATTTGACACTTTGTTTAACAAATTTGTGCCTTATTTGCCGAAGTTATCGAGCTTCAAAGTTTGAAAAGTCACAAATGTTGTGTGTTTGAGCACATAAAGTACTATTTGTCTTGGAAATTCATCAAGATGCAATCATGAAGTGTTGTGACATCTTCAAAATCTCGTCGAGCTGATTAATTTGACACTTTGTTTAACATATTTGGTACTCATTTGCCGAAGTTATCGAGCTTCAAAGTTTGAAAAGTCACAAATGTTGTGTGTTTGAGCACATAAAGTACTATTTGTCTTGGAAATTCATCAAGATGCAATCATGATGTGTTGTGACATCTTCAAAATCTCGTCGAGCTGATTAATTTGACACTTTGTTTAACATATTTGGTCCTCATTTGCCGAAGTTATCGAGCTTCAAAGTTTGAAAAGTCACAAAAGTTGTGTGTTTGAGCACATAAAGTACTATTTGTCTTGGAAATTCATCAAGATGCAATCATGATGTGTTGTGACATCTTCAAAATCTCGTCGAGCTGATTAATTTGACACTTTGTTTAACATATTTGGTCCTCATTTGCCGAAGTTATGGAGCTTCAAAGATTGAAAAGTCAAAAAAGTTGTGTGTTTGAGCACATAAAGTACTATTTGTCTTGGAAATTCATCAAGATGCAATCATGATGTGTTGTGACATCTTCAAAATCTCGTCGAGCTGATTAATTTGACACTTTGTTTAACAAATTTGTGCCTTATTTGCCGAAGTTATCGAGCTTCAAAATTTGAAAAGTCACAAAAGTTGTGTGTTTGAGCACATAAAGTACTATTTGTCTTGGAAATTCATCAAGATGCAATCATGATGTGTTGTGACATCTTCAAAATCTCGTCGAGCTGATTAATTTGACACTTTGTTTAACAAATTTTTGCCTTATTTGCCGAAGTTATCGAGCTTCAAAGTTTGAAAAGTCACAAATGTTGTGTGTTTGAGCACATAAAGTAATATTTTTCATGGACATTCGACAAGATGCAATCATGATGTGTTGTGACATCTTCAAAATCTCGTCGAGCTGATTAATTTGACACTTTGTTTAACATATTTGGTCCTCATTTGCCGAAGTTATCGAGCTTCAAAGTTTGAAAAGTCACAAATGTTGTGTGTTTGAGCACATAAAGTACTATTTTTCATGGAAATTCGACAAGATGCAATCATGATGTGTTGTGACATCTTCAAAATCTCGTCGAGCTGATTAATGTGACACTTTGTTTAACAAATTTGGTCCTCATTTGCCGAAGTTATCGTGCTTCAAAATTTGAAAGGTCACAAAAGTTGTGTGTTTGAGCACATAAAGTACTATTTTTCATGGAAATTCGACAAGATGCAATCATGATGTGTTGTGACATCTTCAAAATCTCGTCGAGCTGATTAATGTGACACTTTGTTTAACAAATTTGGTCCTCATTTGCCGAAGTTATCGAGCTTCAAAGTTTGAAAAGTCACAAATGTTGTGTGTTTGAGCACATAAAGTACTATTTTTCATGGAAATTCGACAAGATGCAATCATGATGTGTTGTGACATCTTCAAAATCTCGTCGAGCTGATTAATGTGACACTTTGTTTAACAAATTTGGTCCTCATTTGCCGAAGTTATCGTGCTTCAAAATTTGAAAGGTCACAAAAGTTGTGTGTTTGAGCACATAAAGTACTATTTTTCATGGAAATTCGACAAGATGCAATCATGATGTGTTGTGACATCTTCAAAATCTCGTCGAGCTGATTAATGTGACACTTTGTTTAACAAATTTGGTCTTAATTTGCCGAAGTTATCGAGCTTCAAAGTTTGAAAAGTCACAAAAGTTGTGTGTTTGAGCACATAAAGTACTATTTGTCTTGGAAATTCATCAAGATGCAATCATGATGTGTTGTGACATCTTCAAAATCTCGTCGAGCTGATTAATGTGACACTTTGTTTAACAAATTTGGTCTTCATTTGCCGAAGTTATCGAGCTTCAAAGTTTGAAAAGTCACAAAAGTTGTGTGTTTGAGCACATAAAGTACTATTTGTCTTGGAAATTCATCAAGATGCAATCATGATGTGTTGTGACATCTTCAAAATCTCGTCGAGCTGATTAATTTGACACTTTGTTTAAAAAATTTTTGCCTTATTTGCCGAAGTTATCGAGCTTCAAAGTTTGAAAAGTCACAAAAGTTGTGTGTTTGAGCACATAAAGTACTATTTGTCTTGGAAATTCATCAAGATGCAATCATGATGTGTTGTGACATCTTCAAAATCTCGTCGAGCTGATTAATTTGACACTTTGTTTAACAAATTTTTGCCTTATTTGCCGAAGTTATCGAGCTTCAAAGTTTGAAAAGTCACAAAAGTTGTGTGTTGGAGCACATAAAGTACTATTTGTCTTGGAAATTCATCAAGATGCAATCATGATGTGTTGTGACATCTTCAAAATCTCGTCGAGCTGATTAATTTGACACTTTGTTTAACAAATTTGTGCCTTATTTGCCGAAGTTATCGAGCTTCAAAATTTGAAAAGTCACAAAAGTTGTGTGTTTGAGCACATAAAGTACTATTTGTCTTGGAAATTCATCAAGATGCAATCATGATGTGTTGTGACATCTTCAAAATCTCGTCGAGCTGATTAATTTGACACTTTGTTTAACAAATTTGGTCCTCATTTGCCGAAGATATCGAGCTTCAAATTTGAAAAGTCACAAAAGTTGTGTGTTTGAGCACATAAAGTACTATTTGTCTTGGAAATTCATCAAGATGCAATCATGATGTGTTGTGACATCTTCAAAATCTCGTCGAGCTGATTAATTTGACACTTTGTTTAACAAATTTGTGCCTTATTTGCCGAAGTTATCGAGCTTCAAAATTTGAAAAGTCACAAAAGTTGTGTGTTTGAGCACATAAAGTACTATTTGTCTTGGAAATTCATCAAGATGCAATCATGATGTGTTGTGACATCTTCAAAATCTCGTCGAGCTGATTAATGTGACACTTGGTTTAACAAATTTGGTCTTCATTTGCCGAAGTTATCGAGCTTCGAAGTTTGAAAAGTCACAAAAGTTGTGTGTTTGAGCACATAAAGTACTATTTGTCTTGGAAATTCATCATGATGCAATCATGATGTGTTGTGACATCTTCAAAATCTCGTTGAGCTGATTAATGTGACACTTTGTTTAACAAATTTGGTCTTAATTTGCCGAAGTTATCGAGCTTCAAAGTTTGAAAAGTCACAAAAGTTGTGTGTTTGAGCACCTAAAGTACTATTTGTCTTGGAAATTCATCAAGATGCAATCATGATGTGTTGTGACATCTTCAAAATCTCGTCGAGCTGATTAATTTGACACTTTGTTTAACAAATTTGTGCCTTATTTGCCGAAGTTATCGAGCTTCAAAGTTTGAAAAGTCACAAATGTTGTGTGTTTGAGCACATAAAGTACTATTTGTCTTGGAAATTCATCAAGATGCAATCATGATGTGTTGTGACATCTTCAAAATCTCGTCGAGCTGATTAATTTGACACTTTGTTTAACAAATTTGTGCCTTATTTGCCGAAGTTATCGAGCTTCAAAATTTGAAAAGTCACAAAAGTTGTGTGTTTGAGCACATAAAGTACTATTTGTCTTGGAAATTCATCAAGATGCAATCATGATGTGTTGTGACATCTTCAAAATCTCGTCGAGCTGATTAATGTGACACTTTGTTTAACAAATTTGGTTTTAATTTGCCGAAGTTATCGAGCTTCAAAGTTTGAAAAGTCACAAAAGTTGTGTGTTTGAGCACATAAAGTACTATTTGTCTTGGAAATTCATCAAGATGCAATCATGATGTGTTGTGACATCTTCAAAATCTCGTCGAGCTGATTAATTTGACACTTTGTTTAACAAATTTGTGCCTTATTTGCCGAAGTTATCGAGCTTCAAAATTTGAAAAGTCACAAAAGTTGTGTGTTTGAGCACATAAAGTACTATTTGTCTTGGAAATTCATCAAGATGCAATCATGATGTGTTGTGACATCTTCAAAATCTCGTCGAGCTGATTAATTTGACACTTTGTTTAACAAATTTGTGCCTTATTTGCCGAAGTTATCGAGCTTCAAAATTTGAAAAGTCACAAAAGTTGTGTGTTTGAGCACATAAAGTACTATTTGTCTTGGAAATTCATCAAGATGCAATCATGATGTGTTGTGACATCTTCAAAATCTCGTCGAGCTGATTAATTTGACACTTTGTTTAACAAATTTGGTCCTCATTTGCCGAAGATATCGAGCTTCAAATTTGAAAAGTCACAAAAGTTGTGTGTTTGAGCACATAAAGTACTATTTGTCTTGGAAATTCATCAAGATGCAATCATGATGTGTTGTGACATCTTCAAAATCTCGTCGAGCTGATTAATGTGACACTTTGTTTAACAAATTTGGTCTTAATTTGCCGAAGTTATCGAGCTTCAAAGTTTGAAAAGTCACAAAAGTTGTGTGTTTGAGCACCTAAAGTACTATTTGTCTTGGAAATTCATCAAGATGCAATCATGATGTGTTGTGACATCTTCAAAATCTCGTCCAGCTGATTAATGTGACACTTTGTTTAACAAATTTGGTCTTAATTTGCCGAAGTTATCGAGCTTCAAAGTTTGAAAAGTCACAAAAGTTGTGTGTTTGAGCACCTAAAGTACTATTTGTCTTGGAAATTCATCAAGATGCAATCATGATGTGTTGTGACATCTTCAAAATCTCGTCGAGCTGATTAATTTGACACTTTGTTTAACAAATTTGTGCCTTATTTGCCGAAGTTATCGAGCTTCAAAGTTTGAAAAGTCACAAATGTTGTGTGTTTGAGCACATAAAGTACTATTTGTCTTGGAAATTCATCAAGATGCAATCATGATGTGTTGTGACATCTTCAAAATCTCGTCGAGCTGATTAATTTGACACTTTGTTTAACGAATTTGGTCTTAATTTGCCGAAGTTATCGAGCTTCAAAGTTTGAAAAGTCACAAAAGTTGTGTGTTTGAGCACCTAAAGTACTATTTGTCTTGGAAATTCATCAAGATGCAATCATGATGTGTTGTGACATCTTAAAAATCTCGTCCAGCTGATTAATGTGACACTTTGTTTAACAAATTTGGTCTTAATTTGCCGAAGTTATCGAGCTTCAAAGTTTGAAAAGTCACAAAAGTTGTGTGTTTGAGCACCTAAAGTACTATTTGTCTTGGAAATTCATCAAGATGCAATCATGATGTGTTGTGACATCTTCAAAATCTCGTCGAGCTGATTAATGTGACACTTTGTTTAACAAATTTGGTCTTCATTTGCCGAAGTTATCGAGCTTCAAAGTTTGAAAAGTCACAAAAGTTGTGTGTTTGAGCACATAAAGTACTATTTGTCTTGGAAATTCATCAAGATGCAATCATGATGTGTTGTGACATCTTCAAAATCTCGTCGAGCTGATTAATTTGACACTTTGTTTAACAAATTTGTGCCTTATTTGCCGAAGTTATCGAGCTTCAAAATTTGAAAAGTCACAAATGTTGTGTGTTTGAGCACATAAAGTACTATTTGTCTTGGAAATTCATCAAGATGCAATCATGAAGTGTTGTGACATCTTCAAAATCTCGTCGAGCTGATTAATTTGACACTTTGTTTAACATATTTGGTCCTCATTTGCCGAAGTTATCGAGCTTCAAAGTTTGAAAAGTCACAAATGTTGTGTGTTTGAGCACATAAAGTATTATTTGTCTTGGAAATTCATCAAGATGCAATCATGATGTGTTGTGACATCTTCAAAATCTCGTCGAGCTGATTAATTTGACACTTTGTTTAACATATTTGGTCCTCATTTGCCGAAGTTATCGAGCTTCAAAGTTTGAAAAGTCACAAATGTTGTGTGTTTGAGCACATAAAGTATTATTTGTCTTGGAAATTCATCAAGATGCAATCATGATGTGTTGTGACATCTTCAAAATCTCGTCGAGCTGATTAATTTGACACTTTGTTTAACAAATTTGGTCCTCATTTGCCGAAGATATCGAGCTTCAAATTTGAAAAGTCACAAAAGTTGTGTGTTTGAGCACATAAAGTACTATTTGTCTTGGAAATTCATCATGATGCAATCATGATGTGTTGTGACATCTTCAAAATCTCGTTGAGCTGATTAATGTGACACTTTGTTTAACAAATTTGGTCCTCATTTGCCGAAGTTATCGAGCTTCAAAGTTTTAAAAGTCAAAAAAGTTGTGTGTTTGAGCACATAAAGTACTATTTGTCTTGGAAATTCATCAAGATGCAATCATGATGTGTTGTGACATCTTCAAAATCTCGTCGAGCTGATTAATGTGACACTTTGTTTAACAAATTTGGTCTTCATTTGCCGAAGTTATCGAGCTTCAAAGTTTGAAAAGTCACAAAAGTTGTGTGTTTGAGCACATAAAGTACTATATGTCTTGGAAATTCATCAAGATGCAATCATGATGTGTTGTGACATCTTCAAAATCTCGTCGAGCTGATTAATTTGACACTTTGTTTAACATATTTGGTCCTCATTTGCCGAAGTTATCGAGCTTCAAAGATTGAAAAGTCAAAAAAGTTGTGTGTTTGAGCACATAAAGTACTATTTGTCTTGGAAATTCATCAAGATGCAATCATGATGTGTTGTGACATCTTCAAAATCTCGTCGAGCTGATTAATGTGACACTTTGTTTAACAAATTTGGTCTTCATTTGCCGAAGTTATCGAGCTTCAAAGTTTGAAAAGTCACAAAAGTTGTGTGTTTGAGCACATAAAGTACTATTTGTCTTGGAAATTCATCAAGATGCAATCATGATGTGTTGTGACATCTTCAAAATCTCGTCGAGCTGATTAATTTGACACTTTGTTTAACATATTTGGTCCTCATTTGCCGAAGTTATCGAGCTTCAAAGATTGAAAAGTCAAAAAAGTTGTGTGTTTGAGCACATAAAGTACTATTTGTCTTGGAAATTCATCAAGATGCAATCATGATGTGTTGTGACATCTTCAAAATCTCGTCGAGCTGATTAATTTGACACTTTGTTTAACAAATTTGTGCCTTATTTGCCGAAGTTATCGAGCTTCAAAATTTGAAAAGTCACAAATGTTGTGTGTTTGAGCACATAAAGTACTATTTGTCTTGGAAATTCATCAAGATGCAATCATGATGTGTTGTGACATCTTCAAAATCTCGTCGAGCTGATTAATGTGACACTTTGTTTAACAAATTTGGTCTTCATTTGCCGAAGTTATCGAGCTTCAAAGTTTGAAAAGTCACAAAAGTTGTGTGTTTGAGCACATAAAGTACTATTTGTCTTGGAAATTCATCAAGATGCATTCATGATGTGTTGTGACATCTTCAAACTCTCGTCGAGCTGATTAATGTGACACTTTGTTTAACAAATTTGGTCTTCATTTGCCGAAGTTATCGAGCTTCAAAGTTTGAAAAGTCACAAAAGTTGTGTGTTTGAGCACATAAAGTACTATTTGTCTTGGAAATTCATCAAGATGCAATCATGATGTGTTGTGACATCTTCAAAATCTCGTCGAGCTGATTAATTTGACACTTTGTTTAACATATTTGGTCCTCATTTGCCGAAGTTATCGAGCTTCAAAGTTTGAAAAGTCACAAAAGTTGTGTGTTTGAGCACATAAAGTACTATTTGTCTTGGAAATTCATCAAGATGCAATCATGATGTGTTGTGACATCTTCAAAATCTCGTCGAGCTTATTAATGTGACTCTTTGTTTAACAAATTTGTTCCTCATTTGCCGAAGTTATCGAGCTTCAAAGTTTGAAAAGTCACAAATGTTGTGTGTTTGAGCACATAAACTACTATTTGTCTTGGAAATTCATCAAGATGCAATCATGAAGTGTTGTGACATCTTCAAAATCTCGTCGAGCTGATTAATTTGACACTTTGTTTAACATATTTGGTCTTCATTTGCCGAAGTTATCGAGCTTCAAAGATTGAAAAGTCAAAAAAGTTGTGTGCTTGAGCACATAAAGTACTATTTGTCTTGGAAATTCATCAAGATGCAATCATGAAGTGTTGTGACATCTTCAAAATCTCGTCGAGCTGATTAATTTGACACTTTGTTTAACATATTTGGTCCTCATTTGCCGAAGTTATCGAGCTTCAAAGTTTGAAAAGTCACAAAAGTTGTGTGTTTGAGCACATAAAGTACTATTTGTCTTGGAAATTCATCAAGATGCAATCATGATGTGTTGTGACATCTTCAAAATCTCGTCGAGCTGATTAATGTGACACTTTGTTTAACAAATTTGGTCTTCATTTGCCGAAGTTATCGAGCTTCAAAGTTTGAAAAGTCACAAAAGTTGTGTGTTTGAGCACATAAAGTACTATTTGTCTTGGAAATTCATCAAGATGCAATCATGATGTGTTGTGACATCTTCAAAATCTCGTCGAGCTGATTAATTTGACACTTTGTTTAACAAATTTGTGCCTTATTTGCCGAAGTTATCGAGCTTCAAAATTTGAAAAGTCACAAATGTTGTGTGTTTGAGCACATAAAGTACTATTTGTCTTGGAAATTCATCAAGATGCAATCATGAAGTGTTGTGACATCTTCAAAATCTCGTCGAGCTGATTAATTTGACACTTTGTTTAACATATTTGGTCCTCATTTGCCGAAGTTATCGAGCTTCAAAGTTTGAAAAGTCACAAATGTTGTGTGTTTGAGCACATAAAGTATTATTTGTCTTGGAAATTCATCAAGATGCAATCATGATGTGTTGTGACATCTTCAAAATCTCGTCGAGCTGATTAATTTGACACTTTGTTTAACATATTTGGTCCTCATTTGCCGAAGTTATCGAGCTTCAAAGTTTGAAAAGTCACAAATGTTGTGTGTTTGAGCACATAAAGTATTATTTGTCTTGGAAATTCATCAAGATGCAATCATGATGTGTTGTGACATCTTCAAAATCTCGTCGAGCTGATTAATTTGACACTTTGTTTAACAAATTTGGTCCTCATTTGCCGAAGATATCGAGCTTCAAATTTGAAAAGTCACAAAAGTTGTGTGTTTGAGCACATAAAGTACTATTTGTCTTGGAAATTCATCATGATGCAATCATGATGTGTTGTGACATCTTCAAAATCTCGTTGAGCTGATTAATGTGACACTTTGTTTAACAAATTTGGTCCTCATTTGCCGAAGTTATCGAGCTTCAAAGTTTTAAAAGTCAAAAAAGTTGTGTGTTTGAGCACATAAAGTACTATTTGTCTTGGAAATTCATCAAGATGCAATCATGATGTGTTGTGACATCTTCAAAATCTCGTCGAGCTGATTAATTTGACACTTTGTTTAACATATTTGGTCCTCATTTGCCGAAGTTATCGAGCTTCAAAGATTGAAAAGTCAAAAAAGTTGTGTGTTTGAGCACATAAAGTACTATTTGTCTTGGAAATTCATCAAGATGCAATCATGATGTGTTGTGACATCTTCAAAATCTCGTCGAGCTGATTAATGTGACACTTTGTTTAACAAATTTGGTCTTCATTTGCCGAAGTTATCGAGCTTCAAAGTTTGAAAAGTCACAAAAGTTGTGTGTTTGAGCACATAAAGTACTATTTGTCTTGGAAATTCATCAAGATGCAATCATGATGTGTTGTGACATCTTCAAAATCTCGTCGAGCTGATTAATTTGACACTTTGTTTAACATATTTGGTCCTCATTTGCCGAAGTTATCGAGCTTCAAAGATTGAAAAGTCAAAAAAGTTGTGTGTTTGAGCACATAAAGTACTATTTGTCTTGGAAATTCATCAAGATGCAATCATGATGTGTTGTGACATCTTCAAAATCTCGTCGAGCTGATTAATTTGACACTTTGTTTAACAAATTTGTGCCTTATTTGCCGAAGTTATCGAGCTTCAAAATTTGAAAAGTCACAAATGTTGTGTGTTTGAGCACATAAAGTACTATTTGTCTTGGAAATTCATCAAGATGCAATCATGATGTGTTGTGACATCTTCAAAATCTCGTCGAGCTGATTAATGTGACACTTTGTTTAACAAATTTGGTCTTCATTTGCCGAAGTTATCGAGCTTCAAAGTTTGAAAAGTCACAAAAGTTGTGTGTTTGAGCACATAAAGTACTATTTGTCTTGGAAATTCATCAAGATGCATTCATGATGTGTTGTGACATCTTCAAACTCTCGTCGAGCTGATTAATGTGACACTTTGTTTAACAAATTTGGTCTTCATTTGCCGAAGTTATCGAGCTTCAAAGTTTGAAAAGTCACAAAAGTTGTGTGTTTGAGCACATAAAGTACTATTTGTCTTGGAAATTCATCAAGATGCAATCATGATGTGTTGTGACATCTTCAAAATCTCGTCGAGCTGATTAATTTGACACTTTGTTTAACATATTTGGTCCTCATTTGCCGAAGTTATCGAGCTTCAAAGTTTGAAAAGTCACAAAAGTTGTGTGTTTGAGCACATAAAGTACTATTTGTCTTGGAAATTCATCAAGATGCAATCATGATGTGTTGTGACATCTTCAAAATCTCGTCGAGCTTATTAATGTGACTCTTTGTTTAACAAATTTGTTCCTCATTTGCCGAAGTTATCGAGCTTCAAAGTTTGAAAAGTCACAAATGTTGTGTGTTTGAGCACATAAACTACTATTTGTCTTGGAAATTCATCAAGATGCAATCATGAAGTGTTGTGACATCTTCAAAATCTCGTCGAGCTGATTAATTTGACACTTTGTTTAACATATTTGGTCTTCATTTGCCGAAGTTATCGAGCTTCAAAGATTGAAAAGTCAAAAAAGTTGTGTGCTTGAGCACATAAAGTACTATTTGTCTTGGAAATTCATCAAGATGCAATCATGAAGTGTTGTGACATCTTCAAAATCTCGTCGAGCTGATTAATTTGACACTTTGTTTAACATATTTGGTCTTCATTTGCCGAAGTTATCGAGCTTCAAAGATTGAAAAGTCAAAAAAGTTGTGTGCTTGAGCACATAAAGTACTATTTGTCTTGGAAATTCATCAAGATGCAATCATGAAGTGTTGTGACATCTTCAAAATCTCGTCGAGCTGATTAATTTGACACTTTGTTTAACATATTTGGTCCTCATTTGCCGAAGTTATCGAGCTTCAAAGTTTGAAAAGTCACAAAAGTTGTGTGTTTGAGCACATAAAGTACTATTTGTCTTGGAAATTCATCAAGATGCAATCATGATGTGTTGTGACATCTTCAAAATCTCGTCGAGCTTATTAATGTGACTCTTTGTTTAACAAATTTGTTCCTCATTTGCCGAAGTTATCGAGCTTCAAAGTTTGAAAAGTCACAAATGTTGTGTGTTTGAGCACATAAACTACTATTTGTCTTGGAAATTCATCAAGATGCAATCATGAAGTGTTGTGACATCTTCAAAATCTCGTCGAGCTGATTAATTTGACACTTTGTTTAACAAATTTGTGCCTTATTTGCCGAAGTTATCGAGCTTCAAAATTTGAAAAGTCACAAAAGTTGTGTGTTTGAGCACATAAAGTACTATTTGTCTTGGAAATTCATCAAGATGCAATCATGATGTGTTGTGACATCTTCAAAATCTCGTCGAGCTGATTAATGTGACACTATGTTTAACAAATTTGGTCTTCATTTGCCGAAGTTATCGAGCTTCAAAGTTTGAAAAGTCACAAAAGTTGTGTGTTTGAGCACATAAAGTACTATTTGTCTTGGAAATTCATCAAGATGCAATCATGATGTGTTGTGACTTCTTCAAAATCTCGTCGAGCTGATTAATTTGACACTTTGTTTAACAAATTTGTGCCTTATTTGCCGAAGTTATCGAGCTTCAAAGTTTGAAAAGTCACAAAAGTTGTGTGTTTGAGCACATAAAGTACTATTTGTCTTGGAAATTCATCAAGATGCAATCATGATGTGTTGTGACATCTTCAAAATCTCGTCGAGCTGATTAATGTGACACTTTGTTTAACAAATTTGGTCTTCATTTGCCGAAGTTATCGAGCTTCAAAATTTGAAAAGTCACAAATGTTGTGTGTTTGAGCACATAAAGTACTATTTGTCTTGGAAATTCATCAAGATGCAATCATGAAGTGTTGTGACATCTTCAAAATCTCGTCGAGCTGATTAATTTGACACTTTGTTTAACAAATTTGTGCCTTATTTGCCGAAGTTATCGAGCTTCAAAATTTGAAAAGTCACAAATGTTGTGTGTTTGAGCACATAAAGTACTATTTGTCTTGGAAATTCATCAAGATGCAATCATGAAGTGTTGTGACATCTTCAAAATCTCGTCGAGCTGATTAATTTGACACTTTGTTTAACAAATTTGTGCCTTATTTGCCGAAGTTATCGAGCTTCAAAGATTGAAAAGTCAAAAAAGTTGTGTGTTTGAGCACATAAAGTACTATTTGTCTTGGAAATTCATCAAGATGCAATCATGAAGTGTTGTGACATCTTCAAAATCTCGTCGAGCTGATTAATTTGACACTTTGTTTAACATATTTGGTACTCATTTGCCGAAGTTATCGAGCTTCAAAGTTTGAAAAGTCACAAATGTTGTGTGTTTGAGCACATAAAGTACTATTTGTCTTGGAAATTCATCAAGATGCAATCATGAAGTGTTGTGACATCTTCAAAATCTCGTCGAGCTGATTAATTTGACACTTTGTTTAACATATTTGGTACTCATTTGCCGAAGTTATCGAGCTTCAAAGTTTGAAAAGTCACAAATGTTGTGTGTTTGAGCACATAAAGTACTATTTGTCTTGGAAATTCATCAAGATGCAATCATGATGTGTTGTGACATCTTCAAAATCTCGTCGAGCTGATTAATTTGACACTTTGTTTAACAAATTTGTGCCTTATTTGCCGAAGTTATCGAGCTTCAAAATTTGAAAAGTCACAAATGTTGTGTGTTTGAGCACATAAAGTACTATTTGTCTTGGAAATTCATCAAGATGCATTCATGAAGTGTTGTGACATCTTCAAAATCTCGTCGAGCTGATTAATTTGACACTTTGTTTAACATATTTGGTCCTCATTTGCCGAAGTTATCGAGCTTCAAAGTTTGAAAAGTCACAAATGTTGTGTGTTTGAGCACATAAAGTATTATTTGTCTTGGAAATTCATCAAGATGCAATCATGAAGTGTTGTGACATCTTCAAAATCTCGTCGAGCTGATTAATTTGACACTTTGTTTAACATATTTGGTCCTCATTTGCCGAAGTTATCGAGCTTCAAAGTTTGAAAAGTCACAAATGTTGTGTGTTTGAGCACATAAAGTACTATTTGTCTTGGAAATTCATCAAGATGCAATCATGAAGTGTTGTGACATCTTCAAAATCTCGTCGAGCTGATTAATTTGACACTTTGTTTAACAAATTTGTGCCTTATTTGCCGAAGTTATCGAGCTTCAAAATTTGAAAAGTCACAAATGTTGTGTGTTTGAGCACATAAAGTACTATTTGTCTTGGAAATTCATCAAGATGCAATCATGAAGTGTTGTGACATCTTCAAAATCTCGTCGAGCTGATTAATTTGACACTTTGTTTAACAAATTTGTGCCTTATTTGCCGAAGTTATCGAGCTTCAAAGATTGAAAAGTCAAAAAAGTTGTGTGTTTGAGCACATAAAGTACTATTTGTCTTGGAAATTCATCAAGATGCAATCATGATGTGTTGTGACATCTTCAAAATCTCGTCGAGCTGATTAATTTGACACTTTGTTTAACAAATTTGTGCCTTATTTGCCGAAGTTATCGAGCTTCAAAATTTGAAAAGTCACAAATGTTGTGTGTTTGAGCACATAAAGTACTATTTGTCTTGGAAATTCATCAAGATGCAATCATGAAGTGTTGTGACATCTTCAAAATCTCGTCGAGCTGATTAATTTGACACTTTGTTTAACAAATTTGTGCCTTATTTGCCAAAGTTATCGAGCTTCAAAGTTTGAAAAGTCACAAAAGTTGTGTGTTTGAGCACATAAAGTACTATTTGTCTTGGAAATTCATCAAGATGCAATCATGATGTGTTGTGACTTCTTCAAAATCTCGTCGAGCTGATTAATTTGACACTTTGTTTAACAAATTTGTGCCTTATTTGCCGAAGTTATCGAGCTTCAAAGTTTGAAAAGTCACAAAAGTTGTGTGTTTGAGCACATAAAGTACTATTTGTCTTGGAAATTCATCAAGATGCAATCATGATGTGTTGTGACATCTTCAAAATCTCGTCGAGCTGATTAATGTGACACTATGTTTAACAAATTTGGTCTTCATTTGCCGAAGTTATCGAGCTTCAAAGTTTGAAAAGTCACAAAAGTTGTGTGTTTGAGCACATAAAGTACTATTTGTCTTGGAAATTCATCAAGATGCAATCATGATGTGTTGTGACTTCTTCAAAATCTCGTCGAGCTGATTAATTTGACACTTTGTTTAACAAATTTGTGCCTTATTTGCCGAAGTTATCGAGCTTCAAAGTTTGAAAAGTCACAAAAGTTGTGTGTTTGAGCACATAAAGTACTATTTGTCTTGGAAATTCATCAAGATGCAATCATGATGTGTTGTGACATCTTCAAAATCTCGTCGAGCTGATTAATGTGACACTTTGTTTAACAAATTTGGTCTTCATTTGCCGAAGTTATCGAGCTTCAAAATTTGAAAAGTCACAAATGTTGTGTGTTTGAGCACAAAGTACTATTTGTCTTGGAAATTCATCAAGATGCAATCATGATGTGTTGTGACATCTTCAAAATCTCGTCGAGCTGATTAATTTGACACTTTGTTTAACAAATTTGTGCCTTATTTGCCGAAGTTATCGAGCTTCAAAATTTGAAAAGTCACAAATGTTGTGTGTTTGAGCACATAAAGTACTATTTGTCTTGGAAATTCATCAAGATGCAATCATGAAGTGTTGTGACATTTTCAAAATCTCGTCGAGCTGATTAATTTGACACTTTGTTTAACAAATTTGTGCCTTATTTGCCGAAGTTATCGAGCTTCAAAGATTGAAAAGTCAAAAAAGTTGTGTGTTTCAGCACATAAAGTACTATTTGTCTTGGAAATTCATCAAGATGCAATCATGATGTGTTGTGACATCTTCAAAATCTCGTCGAGCTGATTAATTTGACACTTTGTTTAACAAATTTGTGCCTTATTTGCCGAAGTTATCGAGCTTCAAAATTTGAAAAGTCACAAATGTTGTGTGTTTGAGCACATAAAGTACTATTTGTCTTGGAAATTCATCAAGATGCATTCATGAAGTGTTGTGACATCTTCAAAATCTCGTCGAGCTGATTAATTTGACACTTTGTTTAACATATTTGGTCCTCATTTGCCGAAGTTATCGAGCTTTAAAGTTTGAAAAGTCACAAATGTTGTGTGTTTGAGCACATAAAGTATTATTTGTCTTGGAAATTCATCAAGATGCAATCATGAAGTGTTGTGATATCTTCAAAATCTCGTCGAGCTGATTAATTTGACACTTTGTTTAACAAATTTGTGCCTTATTTGCCGAAGTTATCGAGCTTCAAAGTTTGAAAAGTCACAAAAGTTGTGTGTTTGAGCACATAAAGTACTATTTGTCTTGGAAATTCATCAAGATGCAATCATGATGTGTTGTGACATCTTCAAAATCTCGTCGAGCTGATTAATGTGACACTATGTTTAACAAATTTGGTCTTCATTTGCCGAAGTTATCGAGCTTCAAAGTTTGAAAAGTCACAAAAGTTGTGTGTTTGAGCACATAAAGTACTATTTGTCTTGGAAATTCATCAAGATGCAATCATGATGTGTTGTGACTTCTTCAAAATCTCGTCGAGCTGATTAATTTGACACTTTGTTTAACAAATTTGTGCCTTATTTGCCGAAGTTATCGAGCTTCAAAGTTTGAAAAGTCACAAAAGTTGTGTGTTTGAGCACATAAAGTACTATTTGTCTTGGAAATTCATCAAGATGCAATCATGATGTGTTGTGACATCTTCAAAATCTCGTCGAGCTGATTAATGTGACACTTTGTTTAACAAATTTGGTCTTCATTTGCCGAAGTTATCGAGCTTCAAAATTTGAAAAGTCACAAATGTTGTGTGTTTGAGCACAAAGTACTATTTGTCTTGGAAATTCATCAAGATGCAATCATGAAGTGTTGTGACATCTTCAAAATCTCGTCGAGCTGATTAATTTGACACTTTGTTTAACAAATTTGTGCCTTATTTGCCGAAGTTATCGAGCTTCAAAATTTGAAAAGTCACAAATGTTGTGTGTTTGAGCACATAAAGTACTATTTGTCTTGGAAATTCATCAAGATGCAATCATGAAGTGTTGTGACATCTTCAAAATCTCGTCGAGCTGATTAATTTGACACTTTGTTTAACAAATTTGTGCCTTATTTGCCGAAGTTATCGAGCTTCAAAATTTGAAAAGTCACAAATGTTGTGTGTTTGAGCACATAAAGTACTATTTGTCTTGGAAATTCATCAAGATGCAATCATGAAGTGTTGTGACATCTTCAAAATCTCGTCGAGCTGATTAATTTGACACTTTGTTTAACAAATTTGTGCCTTATTTGCCGAAGTTATCGAGCTTCAAAGATTGAAAAGTCAAAAAAGTTGTGTGTTTGAGCACATAAAGTACTATTTGTCTTGGAAATTCATCAAGATGCAATCATGATGTGTTGTGACATCTTCAAAATCTCGTCGAGCTGATTAATTTGACACTTTGTTTAACATATTTGGTCCTCATTTGCCGAAGTTATCGAGCTTCAAAGTTTGAAAAGTCACAAATGTTGTGTGTTTGAGCACATAAAGTATTATTTGTCTTGGAAATTCATCAAGATGCAATCATGATGTGTTGTGACATCTTCAAAATCTCGTCGAGCTGATTAATTTGACACTTTGTTTAACAAATTTGTGCCTTATTTGCCGAAGTTATCGAGCTTCAAAATTTGAAAAGTCACAAATGTTGTGTGTTTGAGCACATAAAGTACTATTTGTCTTGGAAATTCATCAAGATGCAATCATGATGTGTTGTGACATCTTCAAAATCTCGTCGAGCTGATTAATGTGACACTTTGTTTAACAAATTTGTGCCTTATTTGCCGAAGTTATCGAGCTTCAAAGATTGAAAAGTCAAAAAAGTTGTGTGCTTGAGCACATAAAGTACTATTTGTCTTGGAAATTCATCAAGATGCAATCATGAAGTGTTGTGACATCTTCAAAATCTCGTCGAGCTGATTAATTTGACACTTTGTTTAACATATTTGGTACTCATTTGCCGAAGTTATCGAGCTTCAAAGTTTGAAAAGTCACAAATGTTGTGTGTTTGAGCACATAAAGTACTATTTGTCTTGGAAATTCATCAAGATGCAATCATGAAGTGTTGTGACATCTTCAAAATCTCGTCGAGCTGATTAATTTGACACTTTGTTTAACATATTTGGTACTCATTTGCCGAAGTTATCGAGCTTCAAAGTTTGAAAAGTCACAAATGTTGTGTGTTTGAGCACATAAAGTACTATTTGTCTTGGAAATTCATCAAGATGCAATCATGATGTGTTGTGACATCTTCAAAATCTCGTCGAGCTGATTAATTTGACACTTTGTTTAACAAATTTGTGCCTTATTTGCCGAAGTTATCGAGCTTCAAAATTTGAAAAGTCACAAATGTTGTGTGTTTGAGCACATAAAGTACTATTTGTCTTGGAAATTCATCAAGATGCATTCATGAAGTGTTGTGACATCTTCAAAATCTCGTCGAGCTGATTAATTTGACACTTTGTTTAACATATTTGGTCCTCATTTGCCGAAGTTATCGAGCTTCAAAGTTTGAAAAGTCACAAATGTTGTGTGTTTGAGCACATAAAGTATTATTTGTCTTGGAAATTCATCAAGATGCAATCATGAAGTGTTGTGACATCTTCAAAATCTCGTCGAGCTGATTAATTTGACACTTTGTTTAACATATTTGGTCCTCATTTGCCGAAGTTATCGAGCTTCAAAGTTTGAAAAGTCACAAATGTTGTGTGTTTGAGCACATAAAGTACTATTTGTCTTGGAAATTCATCAAGATGCAATCATGAAGTGTTGTGACATCTTCAAAATCTCGTCGAGCTGATTAATTTGACACTTTGTTTAACAAATTTGTGCCTTATTTGCCGAAGTTATCGAGCTTCAAAATTTGAAAAGTCACAAATGTTGTGTGTTTGAGCACATAAAGTACTATTTGTCTTGGAAATTCATCAAGATGCAATCATGAAGTGTTGTGACATCTTCAAAATCTCGTCGAGCTGATTAATTTGACACTTTGTTTAACAAATTTGTGCCTTATTTGCCGAAGTTATCGAGCTTCAAAGATTGAAAAGTCAAAAAAGTTGTGTGTTTGAGCACATAAAGTACTATTTGTCTTGGAAATTCATCAAGATGCAATCATGATGTGTTGTGACATCTTCAAAATCTCGTCGAGCTGATTAATTTGACACTTTGTTTAACAAATTTGTGCCTTATTTGCCGAAGTTATCGAGCTTCAAAATTTGAAAAGTCACAAATGTTGTGTGTTTGAGCACATAAAGTACTATTTGTCTTGGAAATTCATCAAGATGCAATCATGAAGTGTTGTGACATCTTCAAAATCTCGTCGAGCTGATTAATTTGACACTTTGTTTAACAAATTTGTGCCTTATTTGCCAAAGTTATCGAGCTTCAAAGTTTGAAAAGTCACAAAAGTTGTGTGTTTGAGCACATAAAGTACTATTTGTCTTGGAAATTCATCAAGATGCAATCATGATGTGTTGTGACTTCTTCAAAATCTCGTCGAGCTGATTAATTTGACACTTTGTTTAACAAATTTGTGCCTTATTTGCCGAAGTTATCGAGCTTCAAAGTTTGAAAAGTCACAAAAGTTGTGTGTTTGAGCACATAAAGTACTATTTGTCTTGGAAATTCATCAAGATGCAATCATGATGTGTTGTGACATCTTCAAAATCTCGTCGAGCTGATTAATGTGACACTATGTTTAACAAATTTGGTCTTCATTTGCCGAAGTTATCGAGCTTCAAAGTTTGAAAAGTCACAAAAGTTGTGTGTTTGAGCACATAAAGTACTATTTGTCTTGGAAATTCATCAAGATGCAATCATGATGTGTTGTGACTTCTTCAAAATCTCGTCGAGCTGATTAATTTGACACTTTGTTTAACAAATTTGTGCCTTATTTGCCGAAGTTATCGAGCTTCAAAGTTTGAAAAGTCACAAAAGTTGTGTGTTTGAGCACATAAAGTACTATTTGTCTTGGAAATTCATCAAGATGCAATCATGATGTGTTGTGACATCTTCAAAATCTCGTCGAGCTGATTAATGTGACACTTTGTTTAACAAATTTGGTCTTCATTTGCCGAAGTTATCGAGCTTCAAAATTTGAAAAGTCACAAATGTTGTGTGTTTGAGCACAAAGTACTATTTGTCTTGGAAATTCATCAAGATGCAATCATGAAGTGTTGTGACATCTTCAAAATCTCGTCGAGCTGATTAATTTGACACTTTGTTTAACAAATTTGTGCCTTATTTGCCGAAGTTATCGAGCTTCAAAATTTGAAAAGTCACAAATGTTGTGTGTTTGAGCACATAAAGTACTATTTGTCTTGGAAATTCATCAAGATGCAATCATGAAGTGTTGTGACATCTTCAAAATCTCGTCGAGCTGATTAATTTGACACTTTGTTTAACAAATTTGTGCCTTATTTGCCGAAGTTATCGAGCTTCAAAGATTGAAAAGTCAAAAAAGTTGTGTGTTTCAGCACATAAAGTACTATTTGTCTTGGAAATTCATCAAGATGCAATCATGATGTGTTGTGACATCTTCAAAATCTCGTCGAGCTGATTAATTTGACACTTTGTTTAACAAATTTGTGCCTTATTTGCCGAAGTTATCGAGCTTCAAAATTTGAAAAGTCACAAATGTTGTGTGTTTGAGCACATAAAGTACTATTTGTCTTGGAAATTCATCAAGATGCATTCATGAAGTGTTGTGACATCTTCAAAATCTCGTCGAGCTGATTAATTTGACACTTTGTTTAACATATTTGGTCCTCATTTGCCGAAGTTATCGAGCTTTAAAGTTTGAAAAGTCACAAATGTTGTGTGTTTGAGCACATAAAGTATTATTTGTCTTGGAAATTCATCAAGATGCAATCATGAAGTGTTGTGATATCTTCAAAATCTCGTCGAGCTGATTAATTTGACACTTTGTTTAACAAATTTGTGCCTTATTTGCCGAAGTTATCGAGCTTCAAAGTTTGAAAAGTCACAAAAGTTGTGTGTTTGAGCACATAAAGTACTATTTGTCTTGGAAATTCATCAAGATGCAATCATGATGTGTTGTGACATCTTCAAAATCTCGTCGAGCTGATTAATGTGACACTATGTTTAACAAATTTGGTCTTCATTTGCCGAAGTTATCGAGCTTCAAAGTTTGAAAAGTCACAAAAGTTGTGTGTTTGAGCACATAAAGTACTATTTGTCTTGGAAATTCATCAAGATGCAATCATGATGTGTTGTGACTTCTTCAAAATCTCGTCGAGCTGATTAATTTGACACTTTGTTTAACAAATTTGTGCCTTATTTGCCGAAGTTATCGAGCTTCAAAGTTTGAAAAGTCACAAAAGTTGTGTGTTTGAGCACATAAAGTACTATTTGTCTTGGAAATTCATCAAGATGCAATCATGATGTGTTGTGACATCTTCAAAATCTCGTCGAGCTGATTAATGTGACACTTTGTTTAACAAATTTGGTCTTCATTTGCCGAAGTTATCGAGCTTCAAAATTTGAAAAGTCACAAATGTTGTGTGTTTGAGCACAAAGTACTATTTGTCTTGGAAATTCATCAAGATGCAATCATGAAGTGTTGTGACATCTTCAAAATCTCGTCGAGCTGATTAATTTGACACTTTGTTTAACAAATTTGTGCCTTATTTGCCGAAGTTATCGAGCTTCAAAATTTGAAAAGTCACAAATGTTGTGTGTTTGAGCACATAAAGTACTATTTGTCTTGGAAATTCATCAAGATGCAATCATGAAGTGTTGTGACATCTTCAAAATCTCGTCGAGCTGATTAATTTGACACTTTGTTTAACAAATTTGTGCCTTATTTGCCGAAGTTATCGAGCTTCAAAATTTGAAAAGTCACAAATGTTGTGTGTTTGAGCACATAAAGTACTATTTGTCTTGGAAATTCATCAAGATGCAATCATGAAGTGTTGTGACATCTTCAAAATCTCGTCGAGCTGATTAATTTGACACTTTGTTTAACAAATTTGTGCCTTATTTGCCGAAGTTATCGAGCTTCAAAGATTGAAAAGTCAAAAAAGTTGTGTGTTTGAGCACATAAAGTACTATTTGTCTTGGAAATTCATCAAGATGCAATCATGATGTGTTGTGACATCTTCAAAATCTCGTCGAGCTGATTAATTTGACACTTTGTTTAACATATTTGGTCCTCATTTGCCGAAGTTATCGAGCTTCAAAGTTTGAAAAGTCACAAATGTTGTGTGTTTGAGCACATAAAGTATTATTTGTCTTGGAAATTCATCAAGATGCAATCATGATGTGTTGTGACATCTTCAAAATCTCGTCGAGCTGATTAATTTGACACTTTGTTTAACAAATTTGTGCCTTATTTGCCGAAGTTATCGAGCTTCAAAATTTGAAAAGTCACAAATGTTGTGTGTTTGAGCACATAAAGTACTATTTGTCTTGGAAATTCATCAAGATGCAATCATGATGTGTTGTGACATCTTCAAAATCTCGTCGAGCTGATTAATGTGACACTTTGTTTAACAAATTTGGTCTTCATTTGCCGAAGTTATCGAGCTTCAAAGTTTGAAAAGTCACAAATGTTGTGTGTTTGAGCACATAAAGTACTATTTGTCTTGGAAATTCATCAAGATGCATTCATGATGTGTTGTGACATCTTCAAAATCTCGTCGAGCTGATTAATGTGACACTTTGTTTAACAAATTTGGTCTTCATTTGCCGAAGTTATCGAGCTTCAAAGTTTGAAAAGTCACAAATGTTGTGTGTTTGAGCACATAAACTACTATTTGTCTTGGAAATTCATCAAGATGCAATCATGATGTGTTGTGACATCTTCAAAATCTCGTCGAGCTGATTAATTTGACACTTTGTTTAACATATTTGGTCCTCATTTGCCGAAGTTATCGAGCTTCAAAGATTGAAAAGTCAAAAAAGTTGTGTGCTTGAGCACATAAAGTACTATTTGTCTTGGAAATTCATCAAGATGCAATCATGAAGTGTTGTGACATCTTCAAAATCTCGTCGAGCTGATTAATTTGACACTTTGTTTAACATATTTGGTCCTCATTTGCCGAAGTTATCGAGCTTCAAAGATTGAAAAGTCAAAAAAGTTGTGTGCTTGAGCACATAAAGTACTATTTGTCTTGGAAATTCATCAAGATGAAATCATGAAGTGTTGTGACATCTTCAAAATCTCGTCGAGCTGATTAATGTGACACTTTGTTTAACAAATTTGGTCTTCATTTGCCGAAGTTATCGAGCTTCAAAATTTGAAAAGTCACAAATGTTGTGTGTTTGAGCACAAAGTACTATTTGTCTTGGAAATTCATCAAGATGCAATCATGAAGTGTTGTGACATCTTCAAAATCTCGTCGAGCTGATTAATTTGACACTTTGTTTAACATATTTGGTCCTCATTTGCCGAAGTTATCGAGCTTCAAAGATTGAAAAGTCAAAAAAGTTGTGTGTTTGAGCACATAAAGTACTATTTGTCTTGGAAATTCATCAAGATGCAATCATGATGTGTTGTGACATCTTCAAAATCTCGTCGAGCTGATTAATGTGACACTTTGTTTAACAAATTTGGTCTTCATTTGCCGAAGTTATCGAGCTTCAAAGTTTGAAAAGTCACAAAAGTTGTGTGTTTGAGCACATAAAGTACTATTTGTCTTGGAAATTCATCAAGATGCATTCATGATGTGTTGTGACATCTTCAAAATCTCGTCGAGCTGATTAATGTGACACTTTGTTTAACAAATTTGGTCTTCATTTGCCGAAGTTATCGAGCTTCAAAGTTTGAAAAGTCACAAATGTTGTGTGTTTGAGCACATAAACTACTATTTGTCTTGGAAATTCATCAAGATGCAATCATGATGTGTTGTGACATCTTCAAAATCTCGTCGAGCTGATTAATTTGACACTTTGTTTAACATATTTGGTCCTCATTTGCCGAAGTTATCGAGCTTCAAAGATTGAAAAGTCAAAAAAGTTGTGTGCTTGAGCACATAAAGTACTATTTGTCTTGGAAATTCATCAAGATGCAATCATGAAGTGTTGTGACATCTTCAAAATCTCGTCGAGCTGATTAATTTGACACTTTGTTTAACATATTTGGTCCTCATTTGCCGAAGTTATCGAGCTTCAAAGATTGAAAAGTCAAAAAAGTTGTGTGCTTGAGCACATAAAGTACTATTTGTCTTGGAAATTCATCAAGATGAAATCATGAAGTGTTGTGACATCTTCAAAATCTCGTCGAGCTTATTAATGTGACTCTTTGTTTAACAAATTTGTTCCTCATTTGCCGAAGTTATCGAGCTTCAAAGTTTGAAAAGTCACAAATGTTGTGTGTTTGAGCACATAAACTACTATTTGTCTTGGAAATTCATCAAGATGCAATCATGAAGTGTTGTGACATCTTCAAAATCTCGTCGAGCTGATTAATTTGACACTTTGTTTAACATATTTGGTCTTCATTTGCCGAAGTTATCGAGCTTCAAAGATTGAAAAGTCAAAAAAGTTGTGTGTTTGAGCACATAAAGTACTATTTGTCTTGGAAATTCATCAAGATGCAATCATGAAGTGTTGTGACATCTTCAAAATCTCGTCGAGCTGATTAATTTGACACTTTGTTTAACATATTTGGTCCTCATTTGCCGAAGTTATCGAGCTTCAAAGTTTGAAAAGTCACAAAAGTTGTGTGTTTGAGCACATAAAGTACTATTTGTCTTGGAAATTCATCAAGATGCAATCATGATGTGTTGTGACATCTTCAAAATCTCGTCGAGCTTATTAATGTGACTCTTTGTTTAACAAATTTGTTCCTCATTTGCCGAAGTTATCGAGCTTCAAAGTTTGAAAAGTCACAAATGTTGTGTGTTTGAGCACATAAACTACTATTTGTCTTGGAAATTCATCAAGATGCAATCATGATGTGTTGTGACATCTTCAAAATCTCGTCGAGCTGATTAATGTGACACTATGTTTAACAAATTTGGTCTTCATTTGCCGAAGTTATCGAGCTTCAAAGTTTGAAAAGTCACAAAAGTTGTGTGTTTGAGCACATAAAGTACTATTTGTCTTGGAAATTCATCAAGATGCAATCATGATGTGTTGTGACTTCTTCAAAATCTCGTCGAGCTGATTAATTTGACACTTTGTTTAACAAATTTGTGCCTTATTTGCCGAAGTTATCGAGCTTCAAAGTTTGAAAAGTCACAAAAGTTGTGTGTTTGAGCACATAAAGTACTATTTGTCTTGGAAATTCATCAAGATGCAATCATGATGTGTTGTGACATCTTCAAAATCTCGTCGAGCTGATTAATGTGACACTTTCTTTAACAAATTTGGTCTTCATTTGCCGAAGTTATCGAGCTTCAAAGTTTGAAAAGTCACAAAAGTTGTGTGTTTGAGCACATAAAGTACTATTTGTCTTGGAAATTCATCAAGATGCAATCATGATGTGTTGTGACATCTTCAAAATCTCGTCGAGCTGATTAATTTGACACTTTGTTTAACAAATTTGTGCCTTATTTGCCAAAGTTATCGAGCTTCAAAGTTTGAAAAGTCACAAAAGTTGTGTGTTTGAGCACATAAAGTACTATTTGTCTTGGAAATTCATCAAGATGCAATCATGAAGTGTTGTGACATCTTCAAAATCTCGTCGAGCTGATTAATTTGACAGTTTGTTTAACATATTTGGTCCTCATTTGCCGAAGTTATCGAGCTTCAAAGATTGAAAAGTCAAAAAAGTTGTGTGTTTGAGCACATAAAGTACTATTTGTCTTGGAAATTCATCAAGATGCAATCATGATGTGTTGTGACATCTTCAAAATCTCGTCGAGCTGATTAATGTGACACTTTGTTTAACATATTTGGTCCTCATTTGCCGAAGTTATCGAGCTTCAAAGTTTGAAAAGTCACAAAAGTTGTGTGCTTGAGCACATAAAGTACTATTTGTCTTGGAAATTCATCAAGATGCAATCATGAAGTGTTGTGACATCTTCAAAATCTCGTCGAGCTGATTAATTTGACACTTTGTTTAACATATTTGGTCCTCATTTGCCGAAGTTATCGAGCTTCAAAGTTTGAAAAGTCACAAAAGTTGTGTGCTTGAGCACATAAAGTACTATTTGTCTTGGAAATTCATCAAGATGCAATCATGAAGTGTTGTGACATCTTCAAAATCTCGTCGAGCTGATTAATTTGACAGTTTGTTTAACATATTTGGTCCTCATTTGCCGAAGTTATCGAGCTTCAAAGATTGAAAAGTCAAAAAAGTTGTGTGTTTGAGCACATAAAGTACTATTTGTCTTGGAAATTCATCAAGATGCAATCATGATGTGTTGTGACATCTTCAAAATCTCGTCGAGCTGATTAATGTGACACTTTGTTTAACATATTTGGTCCTCATTTGCCGAAGTTATCGAGCTTCAAAGTTTGAAAAGTCACAAAAGTTGTGTGCTTGAGCACATAAAGTACTATTTGTCTTGGAAATTCATCAAGATGCAATCATGAAGTGTTGTGACATCTTCAAAATCTCGTCGAGCTGATTAATTTGACACTTTGTTTAACATATTTGGTCCTCATTTGCCGAAGTTATCGAGCTTCAAAGTTTGAAAAGTCACAAAAGTTGTGTGTTTGAGCACATAAAGTACTATTTGTCTTGGAAATTCATCAAGATGCAATCATGATGTGTTGTGACATCTTCAAAATCTCGTCGAGCTTATTAATGTGACTCTTTGTTTAACAAATTTGTTCCTCATTTGCCGAAGTTATCGAGCTTCAAAGTTTGAAAAGTCACAAATGTTGTGTGTTTGAACACATAAACTACTATTTGTCTTGGAAATTCATCAAGATGCAATCATGATGTGTTGTGACATCTTCAAAATCTCGTCGAGCTGATTAATGTGACACTATGTTTAACAAATTTGGTCTTCATTTGCCGAAGTTATCGAGCTTCAAAGTTTGAAAAGTCACAAAAGTTGTGTGTTTGAGCACATAAAGTACTATTTGTCTTGGAAATTCATCAAGATGCAATCATGATGTGTTGTGACTTCTTCAAAATCTCGTCGAGCTGATTAATTTGACACTTTGTTTAACAAATTTGTGCCTTATTTGCCGAAGTTATCGAGCTTCAAAGTTTGAAAAGTCACAAAAGTTGTGTGTTTGAGCACATAAAGTACTATTTGTCTTGGAAATTCATCAAGATGCAATCATGATGTGTTGTGACATCTTCAAAATCTCGTCGAGCTGATTAATGTGACACTTTGTTTAACAAATTTGGTCTTCATTTGCCGAAGTTATCGAGCTTCAAAGTTTGAAAAGTCACAAAAGTTGTGTGTTTGAGCACATAAAGTACTATTTGTCTTGGAAATTCATCAAGATGCAATCATGATGTGTTGTGACATCTTCAAAATCTCGTCGAGCTGATTAATTTGACACTTTGTTTAACAAATTTGTGCCTTATTTGCCAAAGTTATCGAGCTTCAAAGTTTGAAAAGTCACAAAAGTTGTGTGTTTGAGCACATAAAGTACTATTTGTCTTGGAAATTCATCAAGATGCAATCATGAAGTGTTGTGACATCTTCAAAATCTCGTCGAGCTGATTAATTTGACAGTTTGTTTAACATATTTGGTCCTCATTTGCCGAAGTTATCGAGCTTCAAAGATTGAAAAGTCAAAAAAGTTGTGTGTTTGAGCACATAAAGTACTATTTGTCTTGGAAATTCATCAAGATGCAATCATGATGTGTTGTGACATCTTCAAAATCTCGTCGAGCTGATTAATGTGACACTTTGTTTAACATATTTGGTCCTCATTTGCCGAAGTTATCGAGCTTCAAAGTTTGAAAAGTCACAAAAGTTGTGTGCTTGAGCACATAAAGTACTATTTGTCTTGGAAATTCATCAAGATGCAATCATGAAGTGTTGTGACATCTTCAAAATCTCGTCGAGCTGATTAATTTGACACTTTGTTTAACATATTTGGTCCTCATTTGCCGAAGTTATCGAGCTTCAAAGTTTGAAAAGTCACAAAAGTTGTGTGCTTGAGCACATAAAGTACTATTTGTCTTGGAAATTCATCAAGATGCAATCATGAAGTGTTGTGACATCTTCAAAATCTCGTCGAGCTGATTAATTTGACAGTTTGTTTAACATATTTGGTCCTCATTTGCCGAAGTTATCGAGCTTCAAAGATTGAAAAGTCAAAAAAGTTGTGTGTTTGAGCACATAAAGTACTATTTGTCTTGGAAATTCATCAAGATGCAATCATGATGTGTTGTGACATCTTCAAAATCTCGTCGAGCTGATTAATGTGACACTTTGTTTAACATATTTGGTCCTCATTTGCCGAAGTTATCGAGCTTCAAAGTTTGAAAAGTCACAAAAGTTGTGTGCTTGAGCACATAAAGTACTATTTGTCTTGGAAATTCATCAAGATGCAATCATGAAGTGTTGTGACATCTTCAAAATCTCGTCGAGCTGATTAATTTTGTTGAAATTATGATGCGACACTGCTTATACTTTGAATGTTTGTTTCAGCTTGCCTTTCGTTCATGTTGCAAGAATTTAGCGATTTTCTTGGTTCTTTCTAGAAAGGGCCATATGCGAACTCATCTGGAAATCCTTTGTTATAGATGTCAGACTGGGGTAGTTCTTAGTGAAAGTTCTTTCTCTACTGCTTGCACATGTGTGAGTCTAATTCTAAGAACCTTAGCTAGCAGGTCAATTGCATTGGACCCGTTTTTGTTTTTAGTAAGTAAGTTCATTTTTGTCACTCGTACCATAAGGACTTACTCAATAAAATTCTCACTACTCTGTAGAAGTGTATATTTTTTGTTCTCAACGGAGAACCAAAAAAATACCTCAACAAATTTGACACTTTGTTTAACAAATTTGTGCCTTATTTGCCGAAGTTATCGAGCTTCAAAGATTGAAAAGTCAAAAAAGTTGTGTGTTTGAGCACATAAAGTACTATTTGTCTTGGAAATTCATCAAGATGCAATCATGAAGTGTTGTGACATCTTCAAAATCTCGTCGAGCTGATTAATTTGACACTTTGTTTAACATATTTGGTCCTCATTTGCCGAAGTTATCGAGCTTCAAAGTTTGAAAAGTCACAAATGTTGTGTGTTTGAGCACATAAAGTACTATTTGTCTTGGAAATTCATCAAGATGCAATCATGAAGTGTTGTGACATCTTCAAAATCTCGTCGAGCTGATTAATTTGACACTTTGTTTAACATATTTGGTCCTCATTTGCCGAAGTTATCGAGCTTCAAAATTTGAAAAGTCACAAATGTTGTGTGTTTGAGCACATAAAGTACTATTTGTCTTGGAAATTCATCAAGATGCAATCATGAAGTGTTGTGACATCTTCAAAATCTCGTCGAGCTGATTAATGTGACACTTTGTTTAACAAATTTGGTCTTCATTTGCCGAAGTTATCGAGCTTCAAAATTTGAAAAGTCACAAATGTTGTGTGTTTGAGCACAAAGTACTATTTGTCTTGGAAATTCATCAAGATGCAATCATGAAGTGTTGTGACATCTTCAAAATCTCGTCGAGCTGATTAATTTGACACTTTGTTTAACAAATTTGTGCCTTATTTGCCGAAGTTATCGAGCTTCAAAATTTGAAAAGTCACAAATGTTGTGTGTTTGAGCACATAAAGTACTATTTGTCTTGGAAATTCATCAAGATGCAATCATGAAGTGTTGTGACATCTTCAAAATCTCGTCGAGCTGATTAATTTGACACTTTGTTTAACAAATTTGTGCCTTATTTGCCGAAGTTATCGAGCTTCAAAATTTGAAAAGTCACAAATGTTGTGTGTTTGAGCACATAAAGTACTATTTGTCTTGGAAATTCATCAAGATGCAATCATGAAGTGTTGTGACATCTTCAAAATCTCGTCGAGCTGATTAATTTGACACTTTGTTTAACAAATTTGTGCCTTATTTGCCGAAGTTATCGAGCTTCAAAGATTGAAAAGTCAAAAAAGTTGTGTGTTTGAGCACATAAAGTACTATTTGTCTTGGAAATTCATCAAGATGCAATCATGATGTGTTGTGACATCTTCAAAATCTCGTCGAGCTGATTAATTTGACACTTTGTTTAACATATTTGGTCCTCATTTGCCGAAGTTATCGAGCTTCAAAGTTTGAAAAGTCACAAATGTTGTGTGTTTGAGCACATAAAGTATTATTTGTCTTGGAAATTCATCAAGATGCAATCATGATGTGTTGTGACATCTTCAAAATCTCGTCGAGCTGATTAATTTGACACTTTGTTTAACAAATTTGTGCCTTATTTGCCGAAGTTATCGAGCTTCAAAATTTGAAAAGTCACAAATGTTGTGTGTTTGAGCACATAAAGTACTATTTGTCTTGGAAATTCATCAAGATGCAATCATGATGTGTTGTGACATCTTCAAAATCTCGTCGAGCTGATTAATGTGACACTTTGTTTAACAAATTTGTGCCTTATTTGCCGAAGTTATCGAGCTTCAAAGATTGAAAAGTCAAAAAAGTTGTGTGCTTGAGCACATAAAGTACTATTTGTCTTGGAAATTCATCAAGATGCAATCATGAAGTGTTGTGACATCTTCAAAATCTCGTCGAGCTGATTAATTTGACACTTTGTTTAACATATTTGGTACTCATTTGCCGAAGTTATCGAGCTTCAAAGTTTGAAAAGTCACAAATGTTGTGTGTTTGAGCACATAAAGTACTATTTGTCTTGGAAATTCATCAAGATGCAATCATGAAGTGTTGTGACATCTTCAAAATCTCGTCGAGCTGATTAATTTGACACTTTGTTTAACATATTTGGTACTCATTTGCCGAAGTTATCGAGCTTCAAAGTTTGAAAAGTCACAAATGTTGTGTGTTTGAGCACATAAAGTACTATTTGTCTTGGAAATTCATCAAGATGCAATCATGATGTGTTGTGACATCTTCAAAATCTCGTCGAGCTGATTAATTTGACACTTTGTTTAACAAATTTGTGCCTTATTTGCCGAAGTTATCGAGCTTCAAAATTTGAAAAGTCACAAATGTTGTGTGTTTGAGCACATAAAGTACTATTTGTCTTGGAAATTCATCAAGATGCATTCATGAAGTGTTGTGACATCTTCAAAATCTCGTCGAGCTGATTAATTTGACACTTTGTTTAACATATTTGGTCCTCATTTGCCGAAGTTATCGAGCTTCAAAGTTTGAAAAGTCACAAATGTTGTGTGTTTGAGCACATAAAGTATTATTTGTCTTGGAAATTCATCAAGATGCAATCATGAAGTGTTGTGACATCTTCAAAATCTCGTCGAGCTGATTAATTTGACACTTTGTTTAACATATTTGGTCCTCATTTGCCGAAGTTATCGAGCTTCAAAGTTTGAAAAGTCACAAATGTTGTGTGTTTGAGCACATAAAGTACTATTTGTCTTGGAAATTCATCAAGATGCAATCATGAAGTGTTGTGACATCTTCAAAATCTCGTCGAGCTGATTAATTTGACACTTTGTTTAACAAATTTGTGCCTTATTTGCCGAAGTTATCGAGCTTCAAAATTTGAAAAGTCACAAATGTTGTGTGTTTGAGCACATAAAGTACTATTTGTCTTGGAAATTCATCAAGATGCAATCATGAAGTGTTGTGACATCTTCAAAATCTCGTCGAGCTGATTAATTTGACACTTTGTTTAACAAATTTGTGCCTTATTTGCCGAAGTTATCGAGCTTCAAAGATTGAAAAGTCAAAAAAGTTGTGTGTTTGAGCACATAAAGTACTATTTGTCTTGGAAATTCATCAAGATGCAATCATGATGTGTTGTGACATCTTCAAAATCTCGTCGAGCTGATTAATTTGACACTTTGTTTAACAAATTTGTGCCTTATTTGCCGAAGTTATCGAGCTTCAAAATTTGAAAAGTCACAAATGTTGTGTGTTTGAGCACATAAAGTACTATTTGTCTTGGAAATTCATCAAGATGCAATCATGAAGTGTTGTGACATCTTCAAAATCTCGTCGAGCTGATTAATTTGACACTTTGTTTAACAAATTTGTGCCTTATTTGCCAAAGTTATCGAGCTTCAAAGTTTGAAAAGTCACAAAAGTTGTGTGTTTGAGCACATAAAGTACTATTTGTCTTGGAAATTCATCAAGATGCAATCATGATGTGTTGTGACTTCTTCAAAATCTCGTCGAGCTGATTAATTTGACACTTTGTTTAACAAATTTGTGCCTTATTTGCCGAAGTTATCGAGCTTCAAAGTTTGAAAAGTCACAAAAGTTGTGTGTTTGAGCACATAAAGTACTATTTGTCTTGGAAATTCATCAAGATGCAATCATGATGTGTTGTGACATCTTCAAAATCTCGTCGAGCTGATTAATGTGACACTATGTTTAACAAATTTGGTCTTCATTTGCCGAAGTTATCGAGCTTCAAAGTTTGAAAAGTCACAAAAGTTGTGTGTTTGAGCACATAAAGTACTATTTGTCTTGGAAATTCATCAAGATGCAATCATGATGTGTTGTGACTTCTTCAAAATCTCGTCGAGCTGATTAATTTGACACTTTGTTTAACAAATTTGTGCCTTATTTGCCGAAGTTATCGAGCTTCAAAGTTTGAAAAGTCACAAAAGTTGTGTGTTTGAGCACATAAAGTACTATTTGTCTTGGAAATTCATCAAGATGCAATCATGATGTGTTGTGACATCTTCAAAATCTCGTCGAGCTGATTAATGTGACACTTTGTTTAACAAATTTGGTCTTCATTTGCCGAAGTTATCGAGCTTCAAAATTTGAAAAGTCACAAATGTTGTGTGTTTGAGCACAAAGTACTATTTGTCTTGGAAATTCATCAAGATGCAATCATGAAGTGTTGTGACATCTTCAAAATCTCGTCGAGCTGATTAATTTGACACTTTGTTTAACAAATTTGTGCCTTATTTGCCGAAGTTATCGAGCTTCAAAATTTGAAAAGTCACAAATGTTGTGTGTTTGAGCACATAAAGTACTATTTGTCTTGGAAATTCATCAAGATGCAATCATGAAGTGTTGTGACATCTTCAAAATCTCGTCGAGCTGATTAATTTGACACTTTGTTTAACAAATTTGTGCCTTATTTGCCGAAGTTATCGAGCTTCAAAGATTGAAAAGTCAAAAAAGTTGTGTGTTTCAGCACATAAAGTACTATTTGTCTTGGAAATTCATCAAGATGCAATCATGATGTGTTGTGACATCTTCAAAATCTCGTCGAGCTGATTAATTTGACACTTTGTTTAACAAATTTGTGCCTTATTTGCCGAAGTTATCGAGCTTCAAAATTTGAAAAGTCACAAATGTTGTGTGTTTGAGCACATAAAGTACTATTTGTCTTGGAAATTCATCAAGATGCATTCATGAAGTGTTGTGACATCTTCAAAATCTCGTCGAGCTGATTAATTTGACACTTTGTTTAACATATTTGGTCCTCATTTGCCGAAGTTATCGAGCTTTAAAGTTTGAAAAGTCACAAATGTTGTGTGTTTGAGCACATAAAGTATTATTTGTCTTGGAAATTCATCAAGATGCAATCATGAAGTGTTGTGATATCTTCAAAATCTCGTTGAGCTGATTAATTTGACACTTTGTTTAACAAATTTGTGCCTTATTTGCCGAAGTTATCGAGCTTCAAAGTTTGAAAAGTCACAAAAGTTGTGTGTTTGAGCACATAAAGTACTATTTGTCTTGGAAATTCATCAAGATGCAATCATGATGTGTTGTGACATCTTCAAAATCTCGTCGAGCTGATTAATGTGACACTATGTTTAACAAATTTGGTCTTCATTTGCCGAAGTTATCGAGCTTCAAAGTTTGAAAAGTCACAAAAGTTGTGTGTTTGAGCACATAAAGTACTATTTGTCTTGGAAATTCATCAAGATGCAATCATGATGTGTTGTGACTTCTTCAAAATCTCGTCGAGCTGATTAATTTGACACTTTGTTTAACAAATTTGTGCCTTATTTGCCGAAGTTATCGAGCTTCAAAGTTTGAAAAGTCACAAAAGTTGTGTGTTTGAGCACATAAAGTACTATTTGTCTTGGAAATTCATCAAGATGCAATCATGATGTGTTGTGACATCTTCAAAATCTCGTCGAGCTGATTAATGTGACACTTTGTTTAACAAATTTGGTCTTCATTTGCCGAAGTTATCGAGCTTCAAAATTTGAAAAGTCACAAATGTTGTGTGTTTGAGCACAAAGTACTATTTGTCTTGGAAATTCATCAAGATGCAATCATGAAGTGTTGTGACATCTTCAAAATCTCGTCGAGCTGATTAATTTGACACTTTGTTTAACAAATTTGTGCCTTATTTGCCGAAGTTATCGAGCTTCAAAATTTGAAAAGTCACAAATGTTGTGTGTTTGAGCACATAAAGTACTATTTGTCTTGGAAATTCATCAAGATGCAATCATGAAGTGTTGTGACATCTTCAAAATCTCGTCGAGCTGATTAATTTGACACTTTGTTTAACAAATTTGTGCCTTATTTGCCGAAGTTATCGAGCTTCAAAATTTGAAAAGTCACAAATGTTGTGTGTTTGAGCACATAAAGTACTATTTGTCTTGGAAATTCATCAAGATGCAATCATGAAGTGTTGTGACATCTTCAAAATCTCGTCGAGCTGATTAATTTGACACTTTGTTTAACAAATTTGTGCCTTATTTGCCGAAGTTATCGAGCTTCAAAGATTGAAAAGTCAAAAAAGTTGTGTGTTTGAGCACATAAAGTACTATTTGTCTTGGAAATTCATCAAGATGCAATCATGATGTGTTGTGACATCTTCAAAATCTCGTCGAGCTGATTAATTTGACACTTTGTTTAACATATTTGGTCCTCATTTGCCGAAGTTATCGAGCTTCAAAGTTTGAAAAGTCACAAATGTTGTGTGTTTGAGCACATAAAGTATTATTTGTCTTGGAAATTCATCAAGATGCAATCATGATGTGTTGTGACATCTTCAAAATCTCGTCGAGCTGATTAATTTGACACTTTGTTTAACAAATTTGTGCCTTATTTGCCGAAGTTATCGAGCTTCAAAATTTGAAAAGTCACAAATGTTGTGTGTTTGAGCACATAAAGTACTATTTGTCTTGGAAATTCATCAAGATGCAATCATGATGTGTTGTGACATCTTCAAAATCTCGTCGAGCTGATTAATGTGACACTTTGTTTAACAAATTTGGTCTTCATTTGCCGAAGTTATCGAGCTTCAAAGTTTGAAAAGTCACAAATGTTGTGTGTTTGAGCACATAAAGTACTATTTGTCTTGGAAATTCATCAAGATGCATTCATGATGTGTTGTGACATCTTCAAAATCTCGTCGAGCTGATTAATGTGACACTTTGTTTAACAAATTTGGTCTTCATTTGCCGAAGTTATCGAGCTTCAAAGTTTGAAAAGTCACAAATGTTGTGTGTTTGAGCACATAAACTACTATTTGTCTTGGAAATTCATCAAGATGCAATCATGATGTGTTGTGACATCTTCAAAATCTCGTCGAGCTGATTAATTTGACACTTTGTTTAACATATTTGGTCCTCATTTGCCGAAGTTATCGAGCTTCAAAGATTGAAAAGTCAAAAAAGTTGTGTGCTTGAGCACATAAAGTACTATTTGTCTTGGAAATTCATCAAGATGCAATCATGAAGTGTTGTGACATCTTCAAAATCTCGTCGAGCTGATTAATTTGACACTTTGTTTAACATATTTGGTCCTCATTTGCCGAAGTTATCGAGCTTCAAAGATTGAAAAGTCAAAAAAGTTGTGTGCTTGAGCACATAAAGTACTATTTGTCTTGGAAATTCATCAAGATGAAATCATGAAGTGTTGTGACATCTTCAAAATCTCGTCGAGCTGATTAATGTGACACTTTGTTTAACAAATTTGGTCTTCATTTGCCGAAGTTATCGAGCTTCAAAATTTGAAAAGTCACAAATGTTGTGTGTTTGAGCACAAAGTACTATTTGTCTTGGAAATTCATCAAGATGCAATCATGAAGTGTTGTGACATCTTCAAAATCTCGTCGAGCTGATTAATTTGACACTTTGTTTAACATATTTGGTCCTCATTTGCCGAAGTTATCGAGCTTCAAAGATTGAAAAGTCAAAAAAGTTGTGTGTTTGAGCACATAAAGTACTATTTGTCTTGGAAATTCATCAAGATGCAATCATGATGTGTTGTGACATCTTCAAAATCTCGTCGAGCTGATTAATGTGACACTTTGTTTAACAAATTTGGTCTTCATTTGCCGAAGTTATCGAGCTTCAAAGTTTGAAAAGTCACAAAAGTTGTGTGTTTGAGCACATAAAGTACTATTTGTCTTGGAAATTCATCAAGATGCATTCATGATGTGTTGTGACATCTTCAAAATCTCGTCGAGCTGATTAATGTGACACTTTGTTTAACAAATTTGGTCTTCATTTGCCGAAGTTATCGAGCTTCAAAGTTTGAAAAGTCACAAATGTTGTGTGTTTGAGCACATAAACTACTATTTGTCTTGGAAATTCATCAAGATGCAATCATGATGTGTTGTGACATCTTCAAAATCTCGTCGAGCTGATTAATTTGACACTTTGTTTAACATATTTGGTCCTCATTTGCCGAAGTTATCGAGCTTCAAAGATTGAAAAGTCAAAAAAGTTGTGTGCTTGAGCACATAAAGTACTATTTGTCTTGGAAATTCATCAAGATGCAATCATGAAGTGTTGTGACATCTTCAAAATCTCGTCGAGCTGATTAATTTGACACTTTGTTTAACATATTTGGTCCTCATTTGCCGAAGTTATCGAGCTTCAAAGATTGAAAAGTCAAAAAAGTTGTGTGCTTGAGCACATAAAGTACTATTTGTCTTGGAAATTCATCAAGATGAAATCATGAAGTGTTGTGACATCTTCAAAATCTCGTCGAGCTTATTAATGTGACTCTTTGTTTAACAAATTTGTTCCTCATTTGCCGAAGTTATCGAGCTTCAAAGTTTGAAAAGTCACAAATGTTGTGTGTTTGAGCACATAAACTACTATTTGTCTTGGAAATTCATCAAGATGCAATCATGAAGTGTTGTGACATCTTCAAAATCTCGTCGAGCTGATTAATTTGACACTTTGTTTAACATATTTGGTCTTCATTTGCCGAAGTTATCGAGCTTCAAAGATTGAAAAGTCAAAAAAGTTGTGTGCTTGAGCACATAAAGTACTATTTGTCTTGGAAATTCATCAAGATGCAATCATGAAGTGTTGTGACATCTTCAAAATCTCGTCGAGCTGATTAATTTGACACTTTGTTTAACATATTTGGTCCTCATTTGCCGAAGTTATCGAGCTTCAAAGTTTGAAAAGTCACAAAAGTTGTGTGTTTGAGCACATAAAGTACTATTTGTCTTGGAAATTCATCAAGATGCAATCATGATGTGTTGTGACATCTTCAAAATCTCGTCGAGCTTATTAATGTGACTCTTTGTTTAACAAATTTGTTCCTCATTTGCCGAAGTTATCGAGCTTCAAAGTTTGAAAAGTCACAAATGTTGTGTGTTTGAGCACATAAACTACTATTTGTCTTGGAAATTCATCAAGATGCAATCATGATGTGTTGTGACATCTTCAAAATCTCGTCGAGCTGATTAATGTGACACTATGTTTAACAAATTTGGTCTTCATTTGCCGAAGTTATCGAGCTTCAAAGTTTGAAAAGTCACAAAAGTTGTGTGTTTGAGCACATAAAGTACTATTTGTCTTGGAAATTCATCAAGATGCAATCATGATGTGTTGTGACTTCTTCAAAATCTCGTCGAGCTGATTAATTTGACACTTTGTTTAACAAATTTGTGCCTTATTTGCCGAAGTTATCGAGCTTCAAAGTTTGAAAAGTCACAAAAGTTGTGTGTTTGAGCACATAAAGTACTATTTGTCTTGGAAATTCATCAAGATGCAATCATGATGTGTTGTGACATCTTCAAAATCTCGTCGAGCTGATTAATGTGACACTTTGTTTAACAAATTTGGTCTTCATTTGCCGAAGTTATCGAGCTTCAAAGTTTGAAAAGTCACAAAAGTTGTGTGTTTGAGCACATAAAGTACTATTTGTCTTGGAAATTCATCAAGATGCAATCATGATGTGTTGTGACATCTTCAAAATCTCGTCGAGCTGATTAATTTGACACTTTGTTTAACAAATTTGTGCCTTATTTGCCAAAGTTATCGAGCTTCAAAGTTTGAAAAGTCACAAAAGTTGTGTGTTTGAGCACATAAAGTACTATTTGTCTTGGAAATTCATCAAGATGCAATCATGAAGTGTTGTGACATCTTCAAAATCTCGTCGAGCTGATTAATTTGACAGTTTGTTTAACATATTTGGTCCTCATTTGCCGAAGTTATCGAGCTTCAAAGATTGAAAAGTCAAAAAAGTTGTGTGTTTGAGCACATAAAGTACTATTTGTCTTGGAAATTCATCAAGATGCAATCATGATGTGTTGTGACATCTTCAAAATCTCGTCGAGCTGATTAATGTGACACTTTGTTTAACATATTTGGTCCTCATTTGCCGAAGTTATCGAGCTTCAAAGTTTGAAAAGTCACAAAAGTTGTGTGCTTGAGCACATAAAGTACTATTTGTCTTGGAAATTCATCAAGATGCAATCATGAAGTGTTGTGACATCTTCAAAATCTCGTCGAGCTGATTAATTTGACACTTTGTTTAACATATTTGGTCCTCATTTGCCGAAGTTATCGAGCTTCAAAGTTTGAAAAGTCACAAAAGTTGTGTGCTTGAGCACATAAAGTACTATTTGTCTTGGAAATTCATCAAGATGCAATCATGAAGTGTTGTGACATCTTCAAAATCTCGTCGAGCTGATTAATTTGACAGTTTGTTTAACATATTTGGTCCTCATTTGCCGAAGTTATCGAGCTTCAAAGATTGAAAAGTCAAAAAAGTTGTGTGTTTGAGCACATAAAGTACTATTTGTCTTGGAAATTCATCAAGATGCAATCATGATGTGTTGTGACATCTTCAAAATCTCGTCGAGCTGATTAATGTGACACTTTGTTTAACATATTTGGTCCTCATTTGCCGAAGTTATCGAGCTTCAAAGTTTGAAAAGTCACAAAAGTTGTGTGCTTGAGCACATAAAGTACTATTTGTCTTGGAAATTCATCAAGATGCAATCATGAAGTGTTGTGACATCTTCAAAATCTCGTCGAGCTGATTAATTTTGTTGAAATTATGATGCGACACTGCTTATACTTTGAATGTTTGTTTCAGCTTGCCTTTCGTTCATGTTGCAAGAATTTAGCGATTTTCTTGGTTCTTTCTAGAAAGGGCCATATGCGAACTCATCTGGAAATCCTTTGTTATAGATGTCAGACTGGGGTAGTTCTTAGTGAAAGTTCTTTCTCTACTGCTTGCACATGTGTGAGTCTAATTCTAAGAACCTTAGCTAGCAGGTCAATTGCATTGGACCCGTTTTTGTTTTTAGTAAGTAAGTTCATTTTTGTCACTCGTACCATAAGGACTTACTCAATAAAATTCTCACTACTCTGTAGAAGTGTATATTTTTTGTTCTCAACGGAGAACCAAAAAAATACCTCAACAAATTTGACACTTTGTTTAACAAATTTGTGCCTTATTTGCCGAAGTTATCGAGCTTCAAAGATTGAAAAGTCAAAAAAGTTGTGTGTTTGAGCACATAAAGTACTATTTGTCTTGGAAATTCATCAAGATGCAATCATGAAGTGTTGTGACATCTTCAAAATCTCGTCGAGCTGATTAATTTGACACTTTGTTTAACATATTTGGTCCTCATTTGCCGAAGTTATCGAGCTTCAAAGTTTGAAAAGTCACAAATGTTGTGTGTTTGAGCACATAAAGTACTATTTGTCTTGGAAATTCATCAAGATGCAATCATGAAGTGTTGTGACATCTTCAAAATCTCGTCGAGCTGATTAATTTGACACTTTGTTTAACATATTTGGTCCTCATTTGCCGAAGTTATCGAGCTTCAAAATTTGAAAAGTCACAAATGTTGTGTGTTTGAGCACATAAAGTACTATTTGTCTTGGAAATTCATCAAGATGCAATCATGAAGTGTTGTGACATCTTCAAAATCTCGTCGAGCTGATTAATTTGACACTTTGTTTAACAAATTTGTGCCTTATTTGCCGAAGTTATCGAGCTTCAAAGATTGAAAAGTCAAAAAAGTTGTGTGTTTGAGCACATAAAGTACTATTTGTCTTGGAAATTCATCAAGATGCAATCATGATGTGTTGTGACATCTTCAAAATCTCGTCGAGCTGATTAATTTGACACTTTGTTTAACATATTTGGTCCTCATTTGCCGAAGTTATAGAGCTTCAAAATTTGAAAAGTCACAAATGTTGTGTGTTTGAGCACATAAAGTACTATTTGTCTTGGAAATTCATCAAGATGCAATCATGAAGTGTTGTGACATCTTCAAAATCTCGTCGAGCTGATTAATTTGACACTTTGTTTAACAAATTTGGTACTCATTTGCCGAAGTTATCGAGCTTCAAAGTTTGAAAAGTCACAAAAGTTGTGTGTTTGAGCACATAAAGTACTATTTGTCTTGGAAATTCATCAAGATGCAATCATGATGTGTTGTGACTTCTTCAAAATCTCGTCGAGCTGATTAATTTGACACTTTGTTTAACAAATTTGTGCCTTATTTGCCGAAGTTATCGAGCTTCAAAGTTTGAAAAGTCACAAAAGTTGTGTGTTTGAGCACATAAAGTACTATTTGTCTTGGAAATTCATCAAGATGCAATCATGATGTGTTGTGACATCTTCAAAATCTCGTCGAGCTGATTAATGTGACACTTTGTTTAACAAATTTGGTCTTCATTTGCCGAAGTTATCGAGCTTCAAAGTTTGAAAAGTCACAAATGTTGTGTGTTTGAGCACATAAAGTACTATTTGTCTTGGAAATTCATCAAGATGCAATCATGAAGTGTTGTGACATCTTCAAAATCTCGTCGAGCTGATTAATTTGACACTTTGTTTAACAAATTTGGTCTTCATTTGCCGAAGTTATCGAGCTTCAAAGTTTGAAAAGTCACAAAAGTTGTGTGTTTGAGCACATAAAGTACTATTTGTCTTGGAAATTCATCAAGATGCAATCATGATGTGTTGTGACATCTTCAAAATCTCGTCGAGCTGATTAATGTGACACTTTGTTTAACAAATTTGTTCCTTATTTGCCGAAGTTATCGAGCTTCAAAGTTTGAAAAGTCAAAAAAGTTGTGTGTTTGAGCACATAAAGTACTATTTGTCTTGGAAATTCATCAAGATGCAATCATGATGTGTTGTGACATCTTCAAAATCTCGTCGAGCTGATTAATTTGACACTTTGTTTAACAATTTTGGTACTCATTTGCCGAAGTTATCGAGCTTCAAAGATTGAAAAGTCAAAAAAGTTGTGTGTTTGAGCACATAAAGTACTATTTGTCTTGGAAATTCATCAAGATGCAATCATGAAGTGTTGTGACATCTTCAAAATCTCGTCGAGCTGATTAATTTGACACTTTGTTTAACAAATTTGTGCCTTATTTGCCGAAGTTATCGAGCTTCAAAGTTTGAAAAGTCACAAATGTTGTGTGTTTGAGCACATAAAGTACTATTTGTCTTGGAAATTCATCAAGATGCAATCATGAAGTGTTGTGACATCTTCAAAATCTCGTCGAGCTGATTAATTTGACACTTTGTTTAACATATTTGGTCCTCATTTGCCGAAGTTATCGAGCTTCAAAGTTTGAAAAGTCACAAATGTTGTGTGTTTGAGCACATAAAGTACTATTTGTCTTGGAAATTCATCAAGATGCAATCATGAAGTGTTGTGACATCTTCAAAATCTCGTCGAGCTGATTAATTTGACACTTTGTTTAACAAATTTGGTCTTCATTTGCCGAAGTTATCGAGCTTCAAAGTTTGAAAAGTCACAAAAGTTGTGTGTTTGAGCACATAAAGTACTATTTGTCTTGGAAATTCATCAAGATGCAATCATGATGTGTTGTGACATCTTCAAAATCTCGTCGAGCTGATTAATGTGACACTTTGTTTAACAAATTTGGTCTTCATTTGCCGAAGTTATCGAGCTTCAAAGTTTGAAAAGTCACAAAAGTTGTGTGTTTGAGCACATAAAGTACTATTTGTCTTGGAAATTCATCAAGATGCAATCATGAAGTGTTGTGACATCTTCAAAATCTCGTCGAGCTGATTAATTTGACACTTTGTTTAACAAATTTGGTCTTCATTTGCCGAAGATATCGAGCTTCAAAGTTTGAAAAGTCACAAAAGTTGTGTGTTTGAGCACATAAAGTACTATTTGTCTTGGAAATTCATCAAGATGCAATCATGAAGTGTTGTGACATCTTCAAAATCTCGTCGAGCTGATTAATTTGACACTTTGTTTAACAAATTTGGTCTTCATTTGCCGAAGTTATCGAGCTTCAAAGTTTGAAAAGTCAAAAAAGTTGTGTGTTTGAGCACATAAAGTACTATTTGTCTTGGAAATTCATCAAGATGCAATCATGAAGTGTTGTGACATCTTCAAAATCTCGTCGAGCTGATTAATTTGACACTTTGTTTAACAAATTTGGTCTTCATTTGCCGAAGTTATCGAGCTTCAAAGTTTGAAAAGTCACAAAAGTTGTGTGTTTGAGCACATAAAGTACTATTTGTCTTGGAAATTCATCAAGATGCAATCATGAAGTGTTGTGACATCTTCAAAATCTCGTCGAGCTGATTAATTTGACACTTTGTTTAACAAATTTGGTCTTCATTTGCCGAAGTTATCGAGCTTCAAAGTTTGAAAAGTCAAAAAAGTTGTGTGTTTGAGCACATAAAGTACTATTTGTCTTGGAAATTCATCAAGATGCAATCATGATGTGTTGTGACATCTTCAAAATCTCGTCGAGCTGATTAATTTGACACTTTGTTTAACAAATTTGGTCCTCATTTGCCGAAGATATCGAGCTTCAAATTTGAAAAGTCACAAAAGTTGTGTGTTTGAGCACATAAAGTACTATTTGTCTTGGAAATTCATCCAGATGCAATCATGATGTGTTGTGACATCTTCAAAATCTCGTCGAGCTGATTAATTTGACACTTTGTTTAACAATTTTGGTACTCATTTGCCGAAGTTATCGAGCTTCAAAGATTGAAAAGTCAAAAAAGTTGTGTGTTTGAGCACATAAAGTACTATTTGTCTTGGAAATTCATCAAGATGCAATCATGAAGTGTTGTGACATCTTCAAAATCTCGTCGAGCTGATTAATTTGACACTTTGTTTAACAAATTTGTGCCTTATTTGCCGAAGTTATCGAGCTTCAAAGTTTGAAAAGTCACAAATGTTGTGTGTTTGAGCACATAAAGTACTATTTGTCTTGGAAATTCATCAAGATGCAATCATGAAGTGTTGTGACATCTTCAAAATCTCGTCGAGCTGATTAATTTGACACTTTGTTTAACAAATTTGGTCTTCATTTGCCGAAGTTATCGAGCTTCAAAGTTTGAAAAGTCACAAAAGTTGTGTGTTTGAGCACATAAAGTACTATTTGTCTTGGAAATTCATCAAGATGCAATCATGATGTGTTGTGACATCTTCAAAATCTCGTCGAGCTGATTAATGTGACACTTTGTTTAACAAATTTGGTCTTCATTTGCCGAAGTTATCGAGCTTCAAAGTTTGAAAAGTCACAAAAGTTGTGTGTTTGAGCACATAAAGTACTATTTGTCTTGGAAATTCATCAAGATGCAATCATGATGTGTTGTGACATCTTCAAAATCTCGTCGAGCTGATTAATGTGACACTTTGTTTAACAAATTTGGTCTTCATTTGCCGAAGTTATCGAGCTTCAAAGTTTGAAAAGTCACAAATGTTGTGTGTTTGAGCACATAAAGTACTATTTGTCTTGGAAATTCATCAAGATGCAATCATGAAGTGTTGTGACATCTTCAAAATCTCGTCGAGCTGATTAATTTGACACTTTGTTTAACAAATTTGGTCTTCATTTGCCGAAGTTATCGAGCTTCAAAGTTTGAAAAGTCACAAAAGTTGTGTGTTTGAGCACATAAAGTACTATTTGTCTTGGAAATTCATCAAGATGCAATCATGATGTGTTGTGACATCTTCAAAATCTCGTCGAGCTGATTAATGTGACACTTTGTTTAACAAATTTGGTCTTCATTTGCCGAAGTTATCGAGCTTCAAAGTTTGAAAAGTCACAAAAGTTGTGTGTTTGAGCACATAAAGTACTATTTGTCTTGGAAATTCATCAAGATGCAATCATGAAGTGTTGTGACATCTTCAAAATCTCGTCGAGCTGATTAATTTGACACTTTGTTTAACAAATTTGGTCTTCATTTGCCGAAGATATCGAGCTTCAAAGTTTGAAAAGTCACAAAAGTTGTGTGTTTGAGCACATAAAGTACTATTTGTCTTGGAAATTCATCAAGATGCAATCATGATGTGTTGTGACATCTTCAAAATCTCGTCGAGCTGATTAATGTGACACTTTGTTTAACAAATTTGGTCTTCATTTGCCGAAGTTATCGAGCTTCAAAGTTTGAAAAGTCACAAAAGTTGTGTGTTTGAGCACATAAAGTACTATTTGTCTTGGAAATTCATCAAGATGCAATCATGATGTGTTGTGACATCTTCAAAATCTCGTCGAGCTGATTAATGTGACACTTTGTTTAACAAATTTGGTCTTCATTTGCCGAAGTTATCGAGCTTCAAAGTTTGAAAAGTCACAAAAGTTGTGTGTTTGAGCACATAAAGTACTATTTGTCTTGGAAATTCATCAAGATGCAATCATGATGTGTTGTGACATCTTCAAAATCTCGTCGAGCTGATTAATGTGACACTTTGTTTAACAAATTTGGTCTTCATTTGCCGAAGTTATCGAGCTTCAAAGTTTGAAAAGTCACAAAAGTTGTGTGTTTGAGCACATAAAGTACTATTTGTCTTGGAAATTCATCAAGATGCAATCATGAAGTGTTGTGACATCTTCAAAATCTCGTCGAGCTGATTAATTTGACACTTTGTTTAACAAATTTGGTCTTCATTTGCCGAAGTTATCGAGCTTCAAAGTTTGAAAAGTCACAAAAGTTGTGTGTTTGAGCACATAAAGTACTATTTGTCTTGGAAATTCATCAAGATGCAATCATGATGTGTTGTGACATCTTCAAAATCTCGTCGAGCTGATTAATGTGACACTTTGTTTAACAAATTTGGTCTTCATTTGCCGAAGTTATCGAGCTTCAAAGTTTGAAAAGTCACAAAAGTTGTGTGTTTGAGCACATAAAGTACTATTTGTCTTGGAAATTCATCAAGATGCAATCATGATGTGTTGTGACATCTTCAAAATCTCGTCGAGCTGATTAATGTGACACTTTGTTTAACAAATTTGGTCTTCATTTGCCGAAGTTATCGAGCTTCAAAGTTTGAAAAGTCACAAATGTTGTGTGTTTGAGCACATAAAGTACTATTTGTCTTGGAAATTCATCAAGATGCAATCATGAAGTGTTGTGACATCTTCAAAATCTCGTCGAGCTGATTAATTTGACACTTTGTTTAACAAATTTGGTCTTCATTTGCCGAAGTTATCGAGCTTCAAAGTTTGAAAAGTCACAAAAGTTGTGTGTTTGAGCACATAAAGTACTATTTGTCTTGGAAATTCATCAAGATGCAATCATGATGTGTTGTGACATCTTCAAAATCTCGTCGAGCTGATTAATGTGACACTTTGCTTAACAAATTTGGTCTTCATTTGCCGAAGTTATCGAGCTTCAAAGTTTGAAAAGTCACAAAAGTTGTGTGTTTGAGCACATAAAGTACTATTTGTCTTGGAAATTCATCAAGATGCAATCATGAAGTGTTGTGACATCTTCAAAATCTCGTCGAGCTGATTAATTTGACACTTTGTTTAACAAATTTGGTCTTCATTTGCCGAAGATATCGAGCTTCAAAGTTTGAAAAGTCACAAAAGTTGTGTGTTTGAGCACATAAAGTACTATTTGTCTTGGAAATTCATCAAGATGCAATCATGATGTGTTGTGACATCTTCAAAATCTCGTCGAGCTGATTAATGTGACACTTTGTTTAACAAATTTGGTCTTCATTTGCCGAAGTTATCGAGCTTCAAAGTTTGAAAAGTCACAAAAGTTGTGTGTTTGAGCACATAAAGTACTATTTGTCTTGGAAATTCATCAAGATGCAATCATGATGTGTTGTGACATCTTCAAAATCTCGTCGAGCTGATTAATGTGACACTTTGTTTAACAAATTTGGTCTTCATTTGCCGAAGTTATCGAGCTTCAAAGTTTGAAAAGTCACAAAAGTTGTGTGTTTGAGCACATAAAGTACTATTTGTCTTGGAAATTCATCAAGATGCAATCATGATGTGTTGTGACATCTTCAAAATCTCGTCGAGCTGATTAATGTGACACTTTGTTTAACAAATTTGGTCTTCATTTGCCGAAGTTATCGAGCTTCAAAGTTTGAAAAGTCACAAAAGTTGTGTGTTTGAGCACATAAAGTACTATTTGTCTTGGAAATTCATCAAGATGCAATCATGAAGTGTTGTGACATCTTCAAAATCTCGTCGAGCTGATTAATTTGACACTTTGTTTAACAAATTTGGTCTTCATTTGCCGAAGTTATCGAGCTTCAAAGTTTGAAAAGTCACAAAAGTTGTGTGTTTGAGCACATAAAGTACTATTTGTCTTGGAAATTCATCAAGATGCAATCATGATGTGTTGTGACATCTTCAAAATCTCGTCGAGCTGATTAATGTGACACTTTGTTTAACAAATTTGGTCTTCATTTGCCGAAGTTATCGAGCTTCAAAGTTTGAAAAGTCACAAAAGTTGTGTGTTTGAGCACATAAAGTACTATTTGTCTTGGAAATTCATCAAGATGCAATCATGATGTGTTGTGACATCTTCAAAATCTCGTCGAGCTGATTAATGTGACACTTTGTTTAACAAATTTGGTCTTCATTTGCCGAAGTTATCGAGCTTCAAAGTTTGAAAAGTCACAAAAGTTGTGTGTTTGAGCACATAAAGTACTATTTGTCTTGGAAATTCATCAAGATGCAATCATGATGTGTTGTGACATCTTCAAAATCTCGTCGAGCTGATTAATGTGACACTTTGTTTAACAAATTTGGTCTTCATTTGCCGAAGTTATCGAGCTTCAAAGTTTGAAAAGTCACAAAAGTTGTGTGTTTGAGCACATAAAGTACTATTTGTCTTGGAAATTCATCAAGATGCAATCATGATGTGTTGTGACATCTTCAAAATCTCGTCGAGCTGATTAATGTGACACTTTGTTTAACAAATTTGGTCTTCATTTGCCGAAGTTATCGAGCTTCAAAGTTTGAAAAGTCACAAAAGTTGTGTGTTTGAGCACATAAAGTACTATTTGTCTTGGAAATTCATCAAGATGCAATCATGAAGTGTTGTGACATCTTCAAAATCTCGTCGAGCTGATTAATTTGACACTTTGTTTAACAAATTTGGTCTTCATTTGCCGAAGTTATCGAGCTTCAAAGTTTGAAAAGTCACAAAAGTTGTGTGTTTGAGCACATAAAGTACTATTTGTCTTGGAAATTCATCAAGATGCAATCATGATGTGTTGTGACATCTTCAAAATCTCGTCGAGCTGATTAATGTGACACTTTGTTTAACAAATTTGGTCTTCATTTGCCGAAGTTATCGAGCTTCAAAGTTTGAAAAGTCACAAAAGTTGTGTGTTTGAGCACATAAAGTACTATTTGTCTTGGAAATTCATCAAGATGCAATCATGATGTGTTGTGACATCTTCAAAATCTCGTCGAGCTGATTAATGTGACACTTTGTTTAACAAATTTGGTCTTCATTTGCCGAAGTTATCGAGCTTCAAAGTTTGAAAAGTCACAAAAGTTGTGTGTTTGAGCACATAAAGTACTATTTGTCTTGGAAATTCATCAAGATGCAATCATGAAGTGTTGTGACATCTTCAAAATCTCGTCGAGCTGATTAATTTGACACTTTGTTTAACAAATTTGGTCTTCATTTGCCGAAGTTATCGAGCTTCAAAGTTTGAAAAGTCACAAAAGTTGTGTGTTTGAGCACATAAAGTACTATTTGTCTTGGAAATTCATCAAGATGCAATCATGATGTGTTGTGACATCTTCAAAATCTCGTCGAGCTGATTAATGTGACACTTTGTTTAACAAATTTGTGCCTTATTTGCCAAAGTTATCGAGCTTCAAAGTTTGAAAAGTCACAAAAGTTGTGTGTTTGAGCACATAAAGTACTATTTGTCTTGGAAATTCATCAAGATGCAATCATGAAGTGTTGTGACATCTTCAAAATCTCGTCGAGCTGATTAATGTGACACTTTGTTTAACAAATTTGGTCTTCATTTGCCGAAGTTATCGAGCTTCAAAGTTTGAAAAGTCACAAAAGTTGTGTGTTTGAGCACATAAAGTACTATTTGTCTTGGAAATTCATCAAGATGCAATCATGATGTGTTGTGACTTCTTCAAAATCTCGTCGAGCTGATTAATTTGACACTTTGTTTAACAAATTTGGTCTTCATTTGCCGAAGTTATCGAGCTTCAAAGTTTGAAAAGTCACAAAAGTTGTGTGTTTGAGCACATAAAGTACTATTTGTCTTGGAAATTCATCAAGATGCAATCATGATGTGTTGTGACATCTTCAAAATCTCGTCGAGCTGATTAATGTGACACTTTGTTTAACATATTTGGTCCTCATTTGCCGAAGTTATCGAGCTTCAAAGATTGAAAAGTCAAAAAAGTTGTGTGTTTGAGCACATAAAGTACTATTTGTCTTGGAAATTCATCAAGATGCAATCATGATGTGTTGTGACATCTTCAAAATCTCGTCGAGCTGATTAATTTGACACTTTGTTTAACAAATTTGTGCCTTATTTGCCGAAGTTATCGAGCTTCAAAATTTGAAAAGTCACAAATGTTGTGTGTTTGAGCACATAAAGTACTATTTGTCTTGGAAATTCATCAAGATGCAATCATGATGTGTTGTGACATCTTCAAAATCTCGTCGAGCTGATTAATGTGACACTTTGTTTAACAAATTTGGTCTTCATTTGCCGAAGTTATCGAGCTTCAAAGTTTGAAAAGTCAAAAAAGTTGTGTGTTTGAGCACATAAAGTACTATTTGTCTTGGAAATTCATCAAGATGCAATCATGATGTGTTGTGACTTCTTCAAAATCTCGTCGAGCTGATTAATGTGACACTTTGTTTAACATATTTGGTCCTCATTTGCCGAAGTTATCGAGCTTCAAAGATTGAAAAGTCAAAAAAGTTGTGTGTTTGAGCACATAAAGTACTATTTGTCTTGGAAATTCATCAAGATGCAATCATGATGTGTTGTGACATCTTCAAAATCTCGTCGAGCTGATTAATTTGACACTTTGTTTAACAAATTTGTGCCTTATTTGCCGAAGTTATCGAGCTTCAAAATTTGAAAAGTCACAAATGTTGTGTGTTTGAGCACATAAAGTACTATTTGTCTTGGAAATTCATCAAGATGCAATCATGATGTGTTGTGACATCTTCAAAATCTCGTCGAGCTGATTAATGTGACACTTTGTTTAACAAATTTGGTCCTCATTTGCCGAAGTTATCGAGCTTCAAAGATTGAAAAGTCAAAAAAGTTGTGTGTTTGAGCACATAAAGTACTATTTGTCTTGGAAATTCATCAAGATGCAATCATGATGTGTTGTGACATCTTCAAAATCTCGTCGAGCTGATTAATGTGACACTTTGTTTAACAAATTTGGTCTTCATTTGCCGAAGTTATCGAGCTTCAAAGTTTGAAAAGTCACAAAAGTTGTGTGTTTGAGCACATAAAGTACTATTTGTCTTGGAAATTCATCAAGATGCAATCATGATGTGTTGTGACTTCTTCAAAATCTCGTCGAGCTGATTAATTTGACACTTTGTTTAACAAATTTGTGCCTTATTTGCCGAAGTTATCGAGCTTCAAAGTTTGAAAAGTCACAAAAGTTGTGTGTTTGAGCACATAAAGTACTATTTGTCTTGGAAATTCATCAAGATGCAATCATGATGTGTTGTGACTTCTTCAAAATCTCGTCGAGCTGATTAATTTGACACTTTGTTTAACATATTTGGTCCTCATTTGCCGAAGTTATCGAGCTTCAAAATTTGAAAAGTCACAAATGTTGTGTGTTTGAGCACATAAAGTACTATTTGTCTTGGAAATTCATCAAGATGCAATCATGAAGTGTTGTGACATCTTCAAAATCTCGTCGAGCTGATTAATTTGACACTTTGTTTAACAAATTTGGTCTTCATTTGCCGAAGTTATCGAGCTTCAAAGTTTGAAAAGTCACAAAAGTTGTGTGTTTGAGCACATAAAGTACTATTTTTCATGGAAATTCATCAAGATGCAATCATGATGTGTTGTGACATCTTCAAAATCTCGTCGAGCTGATTAATTTGACACTTTGTTTAACAAATTTGTGCCTTATTTGCCGAAGTTATCGAGCTTCAAAGTTTGAAAAGTCACAAATGTTGTGTGTTTGAGCACATAAAGTACTATTTGTCTTGGAAATTCATCAAGATGCAATCATGAAGTGTTGTGACATCTTCAAAATCTCGTCGAGCTGATTAATTTGACACTTTGTTTAACATATTTGGTCCTCATTTGCCGAAGTTATCGAGCTTCAAAGTTTGAAAAGTCACAAATGTTGTGTGTTTGAGCACATAAAGTACTATTTGTCTTGGAAATTCATCAAGATGCAATCATGAAGTGTTGTGACATCTTCAAAATCTCGTCGAGCTGATTAATTTGACACTTTGTTTAACAAATTTGGTCTTCATTTGCCGAAGTTATCGAGCTTCAAAGTTTGAAAAGTCACAAAAGTTGTGTGTTTGAGCACATAAAGTACTATTTGTCTTGGAAATTCATCAAGATGCAATCATGATGTGTTGTGACATCTTCAAAATCTCGTCGAGCTGATTAATGTGACACTTTGTTTAACAAATTTGGTCTTCATTTGCCGAAGTTATCGAGCTTCAAAGTTTGAAAAGTCACAAAAGTTGTGTGTTTGAGCACATAAAGTACTATTTGTCTTGGAAATTCATCAAGATGCAATCATGATGTGTTGTGACATCTTCAAAATCTCGTCGAGCTGATTAATGTGACACTTTGTTTAACAAATTTGGTCTTCATTTGCCGAAGTTATCGAGCTTCAAAGTTTGAAAAGTCACAAAAGTTGTGTGTTTGAGCACATAAAGTACTATTTGTCTTGGAAATTCATCAAGATGCAATCATGAAGTGTTGTGACATCTTCAAAATCTCGTCGAGCTGATTAATTTGACACTTTGTTTAACAAATTTGGTCTTCATTTGCCGAAGTTATCGAGCTTCAAAGTTTGAAAAGTCACAAAAGTTGTGTGTTTGAGCACATAAAGTACTATTTTTCATGGAAATTCATCAAGATGCAATCATGATGTGTTGTGACATCTTCAAAATCTCGTCGAGCTGATTAATTTGACACTTTGTTTAACAAATTTGTGCCTTATTTGCCGAAGTTATCGAGCTTCAAAGTTTGAAAAGTCACAAATGTTGTGTGTTTGAGCACATAAAGTACTATTTGTCTTGGAAATTCATCAAGATGCAATCATGAAGTGTTGTGACATCTTCAAAATCTCGTCGAGCTGATTAATTTGACACTTTGTTTAACATATTTGGTCCTCATTTGCCGAAGTTATCGAGCTTCAAAGTTTGAAAAGTCACAAATGTTGTGTGTTTGAGCACATAAAGTACTATTTGTCTTGGAAATTCATCAAGATGCAATCATGAAGTGTTGTGACATCTTCAAAATCTCGTCGAGCTGATTAATTTGACACTTTGTTTAACAAATTTGGTCTTCATTTGCCGAAGTTATCGAGCTTCAAAGTTTGAAAAGTCACAAAAGTTGTGTGTTTGAGCACATAAAGTACTATTTGTCTTGGAAATTCATCAAGATGCAATCATGATGTGTTGTGACATCTTCAAAATCTCGTCGAGCTGATTAATGTGACACTTTGTTTAACAAATTTGGTCTTCATTTGCCGAAGTTATCGAGCTTCAAATTTGAAAAGTCACAAAAGTTGTGTGTTTGAGCACATAAAGTACTATTTGTCTTGGAAATTCATCCAGATGCAATCATGATGTGTTGTGACATCTTCAAAATCTCGTCGAGCTGATTAATTTGACACTTTGTTTAACAATTTTGGTACTCATTTGCCGAAGTTATCGAGCTTCAAAGTTTGAAAAGTCACAAAAGTTGTGTGTTTGAGCACATAAAGTACTATTTGTCTTGGAAATTCATCAAGATGCAATCATGATGTGTTGTGACATCTTCAAAATCTCGTCGAGCTGATTAATGTGACACTTTGTTTAACAAATTTGGTCTTCATTTGCCGAAGTTATCGAGCTTCAAATTTGAAAAGTCACAAAAGTTGTGTGTTTGAGCACATAAAGTACTATTTGTCTTGGAAATTCATCCAGATGCAATCATGATGTGTTGTGACATCTTCAAAATCTCGTCGAGCTGATTAATTTGACACTTTGTTTAACAAATTTGGTCTTCATTTGCCGAAGTTATCGAGCTTCAAAGTTTGAAAAGTCAAAAAAGTTGTGTGTTTGAGCACATAAAGTACTATTTGTCTTGGAAATTCATCAAGATGCAATCATGATGTGTTGTGACATCTTCAAAATCTCGTCGAGCTGATTAATTTGACACTTTGTTTAACAAATTTGGTCCTCATTTGCCGAAGATATCGAGCTTCAAATTTGAAAAGTCACAAAAGTTGTGTGTTTGAGCACATAAAGTACTATTTGTCTTGGAAATTCATCCAGATGCAATCATGATGTGTTGTGACATCTTCAAAATCTCGTCGAGCTGATTAATTTGACACTTTGTTTAACAATTTTGGTACTCATTTGCCGAAGTTATCGAGCTTCAAAGATTGAAAAGTCAAAAAAGTTGTGTGTTTGAGCACATAAAGTACTATTTGTCTTGGAAATTCATCAAGATGCAATCATGAAGTGTTGTGACATCTTCAAAATCTCGTCGAGCTGATTAATTTGACACTTTGTTTAACAAATTTGTGCCTTATTTGCCGAAGTTATCGAGCTTCAAAGTTTGAAAAGTCACAAATGTTGTGTGTTTGAGCACATAAAGTACTATTTGTCTTGGAAATTCATCAAGATGCAATCATGAAGTGTTGTGACATCTTCAAAATCTCGTCGAGCTGATTAATTTGACACTTTGTTTAACAAATTTGGTCTTCATTTGCCGAAGTTATCGAGCTTCAAAGTTTGAAAAGTCACAAAAGTTGTGTGTTTGAGCACATAAAGTACTATTTGTCTTGGAAATTCATCAAGATGCAATCATGATGTGTTGTGACATCTTCAAAATCTCGTCGAGCTGATTAATGTGACACTTTGTTTAACAAATTTGGTCTTCATTTGCCGAAGTTATCGAGCTTCAAAGTTTGAAAAGTCACAAAAGTTGTGTGTTTGAGCACATAAAGTACTATTTGTCTTGGAAATTCATCAAGATGCAATCATGATGTGTTGTGACATCTTCAAAATCTCGTCGAGCTGATTAATGTGACACTTTGTTTAACAAATTTGGTCTTCATTTGCCGAAGTTATCGAGCTTCAAAGTTTGAAAAGTCACAAATGTTGTGTGTTTGAGCACATAAAGTACTATTTGTCTTGGAAATTCATCAAGATGCAATCATGAAGTGTTGTGACATCTTCAAAATCTCGTCGAGCTGATTAATTTGACACTTTGTTTAACAAATTTGGTCTTCATTTGCCAGTAGTTGAGCTAGGGGGGTTACAGATCAAATGTGCCGTTTTCGCACATCCGCTAACGTTATTTTTGCTCCGTTAACGTTATATTTGTCGTTCCGTTAAATTAACGTATGGGGAAAATGGGGGAGTTTTCGCGCCGTTAACGTTATTTTAGTGGTTTATTGATTTAGCGGTGTATTGCGAAAACTGTATTTGTCGTTACGACAAAATTAACATGGAGTCTTATGGGAAAAACTTTGTCGTTACGCTAAAGTTGACGTTAAACGTATCTCCATCTCTCTCCTGTAACGTTATTTTTGTCGTTCCTTTATTTATTTCTTGAAAGGTGCACTGCGAAAACTATTGGTTGTTTTTATAGAGTTTTCGCACCGTTAACGTTATTTTAGTGATTTATTGATTTAGTGGTGCATTACGAAAACTGTATTTGTCGTTACGACAAAATTAACATGGAGTCTTATGGGAAAAACTTTGTCGTTACGTTAAAGTTGACGTTAAGCGTATCTCCATCTCTCTCGTGTAACGTTATTTTTGTCGTTCCGTTATTTCATTCTTTAAAGGTACATTGCGAAAACTGTTGGTTGTTTTTAGAGTTTTCGCACCGTGAACGTTATTTGTGTTATTAGGTGATTAGGTGGTGAATTGCGGAAACTGTGTTTGTCGTTACGACAAAATTAACATGGAGTCTTATGGCAAAAGGTATGTCGTTACGTCAAGGAAGTTACGTTACCATCTCTCCCTGTGGAGTGGGCGTGTCGGTACAGGTCCGGGTTGAGCGCCTTGAGACAGGTCCGTACTTGGGGAACTTCTGTAGAGTGACTGGAGCGTGGAGTGGGTGCTCAAGGTAAGTAAACGAAAAAATGCTCTCTTAATTTTTATTAGCATCATATATTTTGTAATAATTCATGCAATATATGTCTCGCTCACAGAAAACGTTACCCCCTCCCCCAATCACTGATGGAAATTATAATGTATGTTTTCTTAAGTGGTACGATCTTCTGCCGCATTCGAGCTATATTTACAGAATGCTTTTATGCATCGACTCTTTAATAAATACATCTACGAAAATAATAATAATAATAATGTGTACCAATGGTACTGACATTAACATATAGAGACTTGAAACCCGATTTATGAAGCAATTAATTTATTAATAACATATTCAAATAGCACTTCGGCATTTCTACTACTGCAATTGCATACTTTGAAAGCATGACTATTACAATTGTTTTCGCTAGGTCTTAATTTGGGTACCAGGTCAGCATCATCTTTTTCTAAATTGAAAATTCGTATTGAATCGGCAAGATAGTCTTTCAAAAACTCAAATTTTGCCTGTCCTTTCACAAATATCAAATCAATATTTTTTAAATGGTTTTCTAAAATATTTTTAATTTGCTGATATTTGATATTCCCCGAATCAAATGGAATACCATGAACATTGTTATAGAGATATGCAGCAGTTTTCCGATCATTTGCATGTAAACTAGAAAATTTAATCGGGCATTTAAACAAAAAGGATTTCAAATGTTTACCATCGTAGATGGTGAGTTCTTTCGTGGTAAACATTTTGTTAATTATATAACCTTGCATATCCAGTACGGCAAACTTCATTTTACACTTTCGAATGACAAAAAAGAATTGTACCCTCGGTTCGCAAATCTCTATGTAATAATAACTACTTCTATTACTACCGCTGTAGTAGGTCTGGGTCGGAACAATGGATTGCACCCTAGGATCCCAAATCTGTATTTAATAAATACTAAAATTCACTTTTCGCTAATTGAATGAAAATAACCACCTTGTGCTATCACAGTAGTAGTAGTAGTAGTAGTAGTAGTTCTAAATTTTGAAGTCGAACCACATGAGAATGTCACTGATCGAGAGGAACTACCCTAGGTTCCCAAATCCGTATCTAATAAATACTAAAATACGCTTTTCGCTAATTTAATGAATAAAAATAACCACCTACCTTGTGCTACCACTAAAGTAGTAGTACTAAAGTTCAAAGTCGAAAAATGAGCTCACTTATGCGTCTTTTGCTCCTGCTAAACGAAAATTGCAAAGACTGGTGCAGTTAATAGGCTGACATCTTCGCAATGTGAATATATAGCAATTTGCATAAATAGCATTATGAAGATGTATTGTAGCATGCATCATTAAAAAGCGTTTTACATTTTTAAAAACTTTATTCATCATTGTACATAAAACATTTAAAAGAGCACACGTTGGTAGAAGCAGTCTTGAACTGGACTAGTCATCAATAGGTTTGGATCTTCACACGAAATGTTTTGGTTATATATGACGGGATGATAGGGTACATTTTACTTTGATGCAATGATTTTTTCCATTACTGTTATGTGCTGCTGATGATGTGAAAAGAGTCGTTTAGGGTATTTTCATCTTTAAACCCTTGAATATTCATATTTTTAATTGTTCAAACTTTAGGAAAGTAAATTTCTTGATGGAATATTCTCTAATCCGGCGTTTAATATTTCGTAGGTTTTCTAAAAAAGTTTCTATTCTTTCAAGTCTAGTTGTCATTTCGACTTGCAGTATCTTTATAAACAATATTTCAACTGAACATTAAGTTTTAACGCTACATATTGATGGTGGTGGTGGTGGTGGTGGTAGGAATTTAAAGCTGTTTTACAATTTTCGTAAGTGGATTATAACTAAATATTTTGTCATGAATAATGAGGCAATAGGCTGTCGTTTTATCAGTCACTTTTTCTGCAGTTTCAAATTCCACTCTCATAGTGACTGATCCAGTTTGAAGTAAATCTCTTTGGTGAGTACAATTGATGTAAACAAGTGGAGCTTTATCTTTGAATTCGGACGGAGTGAAAATAGGTTCTTGTGCGTTATTATAGTAAACCTGACGAAATTCGGAAAACATTTCATACAGGGTTGCAAATCTATTATTTTTAAAATCAAGTTGCAAGTCACCATACGGGTATCTTTCAGAATTTAAATACACATTTACGTTTCGTAGGTCACAGTGATCAAATTTGCTCATATCCTTTTTAAGATTACCTCTTTTGTCTTTTTGAAATGCGAGTATGACATGGCGTGGAGTTTCAACTTTGGTCGATGTCTTTACCGTCCAATTGTGTCTGGTGGCTTCTAATAACTCTGGATATTCAACTAATTCCCAGCTTCGAAAAGTTAATAAGATGTCAGTATTTTTATCAATAGTTTTTGTAAGTGCTAATTCCTGAGGAATTGCTACTGTTAAGTGTGGAACTCTCCAACAGAGTTTTGTTATCGTAAGTTTCGGTTTTTCTGTAGATGCTGCCGTTTGTACCAATGCATTGGAATCATCGTTAGCTCTAACTAGGATTAATTCTTGATGTGAATTTAAAATGATTTTCTTATAATCTTCAAAGAAACCAGAGTACATCTTAAGAGGAATACATAAAGAAACATTTCCGTTAGAGTCCGTCATGATGCTTTTTTCTTTTTCTACCGGATACCATCCCGCGTTTTGAAGCTTAGCGCTTTCATTTAAATTATATGATGAATAACCCTTAAGGGTTGCTGTTATACCAACATCTCGTACTGCGTCAATTGTCACTCCATTTAGAACATATCTCAACTCTTTGAATAAAAACGCCGCGGCATTATTTATCAAGTATGTGTTTGTAAGTGGCGTACCATCCTCTTTCGTAACCTTTAGTTCAATGTAAAGTTCACTTTTGCATGGTAAGGGATATTTTCCGGTTTGCTGTAAGGATATTCTAATTTCATCGTTTGTCCCCAATTTAGTAGGATTGAATGGATCAAAAGAGAGCACTTCCCAGCTTAAAATTGAGTCGTCAATAAAAACTTTTTCTTGGACGTTTATATGATCCATTTTTTAATGTAAATCCTAGGGAAACAAGAAACTGTTTATTCAAAGACGTTAACCCTCTTGTGTATCGTTTCGTACTATCGGGGGTTTGCTGCTTACAAGGTGTATTAAACCTTCTGACAAAATCTAAATTAGGTGTTCTATTATATAGAATTACCATCGTGAGTCCAAGCGTTTAAGATGAAGTCTTAATGTCACGGATTCACCTCGAAAATTAATCAAATCGCCCTCTTGATCAACTAGTTTCACTGTTATTTTATCTACAACGTTAACGATTACGGGAAAATAAATGACATTTTGAGGGGTTTCGATTATTTTAAAACCGGGTGGTACACTAGGAAAAAACTGATGTATTACATGAACTGGCGTACCATTTAGAAAAGACCCTTCAGCTATACTGCAATCGATATTTATAGCATTCACCTTAAAGATATCTGCGGGGTGATCAGACACTGTCAAAGTATTAGCCGGTATGTCCTGGTACTCAAACCCCAAAAGTTTTGCTATAGTTCCTTCTTCAAATTTAACATCTACAGATGAAATAAGATGTGTTCTAAGAGTGTTATTGTTTGCAGTTAACTCAAATGTCTTTTTGTCTCCAATGTCCTTTTTTATATAATTAGCTATATCTTCTATCTCGTAGCAACCTGGTGGTATTGTGATATATTCTTTATCAATAATAAACAAATTAGATCCGGACTCAATATTTGGAATTGAATTGAAAGTTTCAAAGTTGACTAGACCGATTACGTATTCGAAATTGTCGTCTAGATGTATAGGAGGGTTAAATTCCGCAGTGAGAGTTGCAGAATTACCGGTAAGAACAAAACTATAAGACATGATTCGTCAATATTAAAATTATAAATAAATCTCTTGAGTTCTATACACACTATTATAAAGGAATTCTAAACAGAGCTGACCACAATTCATTTGCTCATCAGTTTGATACCTCGTATAATTATACTTTATATCGTTCTTGAGTCCATCACTCTTGAAATACTTAACCAACTCCTTTGGAGGTTTTAAGTTCCCATAACTATCGAAGTATGTAATACTTTTCCCTTTTTTAGCATAACAAATCCAATGAGTTCCTTTGTTGACTGAATCATCCAGGTTCACTATACCACGCTCGTTCTTTTTAATTTTCTGTGGTAATTTATTTCTCATGAAAATACCTCGAAAATGTGGAATTTGTAATTTTTTTACGTATTTTAATAACTGAAAATTTGTTAGTGATTTTCGAGGTATTCCACTTAACAGTTTTTTGAGTATGGTTTTAAGTAAAGTCCACATCCTGATTTGTATGGTTTCAGGTATAATCCGCTCCCTTCTTTACCAAGTGCTATAGCTTCCATTGTCTCGTTGTGTCTTTTCGCTTCTTCCAATTTTTGAGAAGCTGCTTTCGCATCGTTTACCGCTTTTGCAATACCAGCAGCTCCACCTCCTAATGCACCTAATGCCGATAAACCAGCAAACAGAGGTATCAGAGGCAAAAATCCACCTGATTTAGGAATAGGAATAATTCTCCTTTTGGGGGGTGAAACTTTGCCACTCTTTTTTGCAAGTGCTAGGGCATACTTGGCACTAGATTTTAAGTTTTTAAACTTTTGTCCGATGAGACCCTTTTTCACGTTTAAAATTGCTCTGTTTAGAGTTATCTTTCCACCTTTCAAACCTCGACCTGTTTTCCTTTTTCGCAGCCCCATTCCTAACTTTGTTTTCACATTCATAGCTCCGCTAATACCCAACGCTGCAATTTTTTCACCGATTCCCGAATCACTTGCCTTGAACCGTGCTAGTGCTTTTGATGCTAAGATTTTATCCGCTTCGTGTCTACTTTGTAAATCTTTTCTTTCGGCGTATGCTATGTCGTGCTCTTTACAAGCTTCATCTAAAGGATTTACACCCGTATCACCTCTTGTCAGTCTTTCCTTCAACTTGGTGCCAGGACCGCAGAAATTGAACCCGGGAATATGCAATTCAACGGGTAATTTGTTTATCAAAGTATTGACAATACCAGTTCCTCTTTTTTTGCTAGTTTTTGAACGAATGATGTGATGACTGTGGAAGTCGATCATTATATAACACTATCCCGCAACTGATAGACATTCACTTTTTATGTGCTTTAAGTACCAAAAAGATGCGTCTTGAAAAACAGTTACATTCGATAACCATTAAAGATTACGAATTTACAAAAAACACTTTCAGGAAACATGGTGACTTATTTCAGGGAAGTAGTAAAAGGGGTTTAGTTATTGGCCCATCAGGATGTGGAAAAACTAATGTGATGATATCTTTAATTGAAGATCGCAATGGATTGCGTTTTAAAAATTTGTATATTTATTCCAAGTCGTTGTATCAGCCAAAATATGAATATTTGAGAACACTTATGCAACCTCTTAAACAAATCGGTTTCTACGAGTCAGATAATGCCGAAAATATTATCGATCCAAGAGAAATTGAATCTAATTCATTGATTATTTTCGATGATATCGTTTGTTGTGATCAGAATATTGTTAAGGATTATTTTTGCTTTGGACGGCATAAAAACACTGATTGTTTTTATTTGTGTCAAACATATTCTTCTATACCTAAACAATTAATACGAGACAATGCGAACCTACTTATCATATTTCAACAAGATGTCACAAATTTGAAACATATTTATCAAGATCATATTAATGTCGATATGTCATTTAATCAGTTTAAAGACTTGTGTTCGCTCTGTTGGAAAGAACTGTACGAATTTTTAGTAGTGGATAAAGATTCAAATTTAAAGTGCGGTAGATACCGAAAGGGATTTGATACATTTATTTACCTATAAAAGGAACGGTTTTCAAAGTAACTTCACTTTACCTCCTCCTCCTCCTCCTCCAACATGGATGACGAACGTTTAAAAAGAGAGCTGGTTAAATCGAGAAAAGCAGTGAGAGAAAAATATCAGAGTCTAAAAAATGCAGAATTTGAGACACAAGCTAGACTAGAGCAAACCTACAAACCACTAACACAACCTTTAGAACAATTAATTTCAGCTGTTCATGGTAAGAGTGAACCACTGGATATAATAACCGAAGGAAAAAAGGAAGAAGAAAGATCTTTTAATATCGAAAATGCAGCATCTGCAACTTCAACCCCAAGGAAAGAAAAAAAATTGAAAACTGGGAAAACTCCACTTTTACCTTTAAAGATGCCCTCCTTCTTTGATGAAAGCTTAACGTCAAAAAGTCAATTTCCTTCTTTTTTACGTTCAGTGGAGATTGGTGAAACTACACCATTTCAAGAAGAGTCTAACGAGAAATCATTGAATTTATCGGATATTTTAGAACAATCAAAGCTGTCAATACAACCAATAGTTAGTACTCCTGCTTACGAAGAGTGGCTAGAAACCTACCACGAACTACCAAGAACTTATATTGACGATAATATAAAAGACAAAAAACATACTTTCGATCATCAATTTGGTATAATTCACGACATTGAAACAGACAAGTTATTTTTAGGCTTAACTCAAAAACCTGTCGAACTTATCGGCAAAGATGTAAAAGTTGCAGGAATAACATATCCTGGAACAGTCGGATTATATGAACTATTGTTTAAAATAAATCCGCTCGGCTACAAAAAGGAGGATTTGGATAATTATATGGATATATTGAAAAGGACTAACGCTTATAGAAGGAATCATGATCCCAATGATCAAGTTCAAGGTACTAAATCAACCAAATACATTACAATAATAGCACCATACTTGCAGGAAAAAGGTATCACGAAAACTAGAAGTATACAATCTTCCCAAACGAGTTTCAGTAGACCTACCCTTCCGCTCGTTAGGCCCCGAAATAAAAAGGGATCGGGATTAATTTTAAAAAATCACAAATCACAAACGGATTATGTATATTGGAATGATTTGAATGAACTCGTTGACAGGCTTCGTTTACTTATGGCTTCTACGACAGCAGGTCATACAGGTCATAATAACGAAATCATTTCTATTATAGAAGAACTTAAGGAAGCAGATGTTATTGTATAAAAAAGTACCTTTTTTTATTTGCATTTTATTTTCAAGATGACTGTCGATAAGTTTGGTCGACACATTTCAAAAAAAACAGTCGCCGAACATTTCGAAAAACACTTTGTTAAAAGTAACAAGTCTATTAACAAATTGGACATTGGTTTTAATATGAAAAAAATTGAAGAAAAGATGATAAACGAAATACTTTTACTAAAAAATGAGTTAAATGATACAATAAAAAATATGGATGATAAAAATCAACAGCTCACGGAAAAAATAACCATATCCACAAAGGAACTTGCAGAACTAAAAGATAAGGTGAACGAAGTGGATGGATTTTTGAACAAAGTCGATGAAGTGTCAAGATTTAACACTTTCGCGTTACGTAACAGGCTTCTGCAACTTGAAGCTGTTGTTTCCGAAATAAAAAGTGCTATTAAAAAGCGATAAGTTAGTGTTAGCTTAGTTATGGTACTCACATCAAAGGAAACTGTGGCTCACGAGTTACATAAACCTGCTAGGAAAAATTATAAAAGGCGAAGGGTAATTATTAAAGGGTTGCACGACTTGTGGCAAGCGGATCTCGTGGAAATGCAGCCGTATGTCAAATCAAATAGCGGATTTCGCTATATCCTGGTAGTTATAAACGCCTTTTCAAAATATGTTTGGGTAATGCCTTTAAAAAGTAAAAAAAGTAAAGATGTTACGTTAGCATTTGCAGCAATTCTAAGAAGATCCAAAAATCCTCCGAAAAATTTGCATACAGATCTTGGTACCGAATTCTACAACAGGGATTTCACCGAACTTGTGAAAAAATATGAAATTAATCATTACAGTACATTTTCTAACTTAAAAGCAAGCATCGTTGAAAGAGTAAATCGTACATTGAAGAATATGATATGGCGACAATTCACAATTCAAGGAAATTATAAATGGCTTGATATTTTAGAAAAAATTGTACAAAAATATAATAATACTGTTCACCGAACTACTGGCTACAAGCCTAACAGTGTCGATAATAAGAATGCCGAGGAAATTTTATCAAATTCCTACTCTCATCTAAAAACGGTGGATCCCAAAAAGCCAAAACTGAAAGTGCACGATTTTGTGAGGATTTCCAAACAGAGAGAAGCTTTCGATAAAGGTTACACTCCGAATTGGTCGACTGAAATATTCCAAATAGAAAAGATCCAGTTGACTAATCCCACCACGTACTTATTGAAAGATTACAACAATGAATACGTTCAGGGAGGATTCTATGAAGAGGAACTGCAGAAAGTTAAATATCCTGACGTTTACTTGGTTGAAAAGATTTTAAAACAAAAAGGAGATAAGGTTTATGTTAAATGGCTCGGTTTTAGTAACTCAAATAATTCTTGGATTTTGAAAAAGGATATTCTGTAACATTTTTTTTATTTACTAGAATTTTTAACCTCCGATAACATTAAATCTTTCGTTATAAATTTTCGTTCTATGTATATTTGAAAATATATGGACCATTTTTTCTTCACACAACTGAATTCTTCTTTGAAAGTGGATTCTGTTAATATGCACAGCTAGATAATCACTTTTTCTAGCCTCCCTGTAAGCAAAACTCCATACAACCAGTTTGAAGACTTTGTTCTTCTCGCAAAAAGACACTTTTTTCATTGTGTTATGATAAAAAGAAAATTACGGGGTTAATAACCTTATACGAATTTGTCTGTAGACAAGTTGGAACAAGTTGAAACAGTGGGAATGGGGGACACTTAACGACATAAACTGAAATAATTTCATAAGCGTTCAATAGTTAAAGAGAAGAACATGTGCGTCTTAAATATTAACGTAGTGTTATAGTGACAAAATGATTTCTCATAAAAGTGATGATGATTACGACTGTGCAACTTCTTCATCCCCGATTTGTTACGATCGTCAACTCGAAGAATGTATACAAAAGTTTGAAGATGCCGCTAGAAAAGAATCCTTCCATCTACTAAATGCATCATATTATACGGATTCATATCGAATCGAATGTGGTTTAAGTCCGGCGCGAACATTCAGTTCGGTTATTACATTATCTGAAACGACAAAAATTGGTAAAATATCATTCAGTGAATTTGAATGGATCACATTTTTAAATGTTCTGCACGAAAAGATGTGTGATTTTTTCAATGACCCTACGGTTTCGGGTGACGTGGTAACCTTTCCATGTGGTGATTTTATCGAAGTGAATCAAATGATTGGATTTACCAATACTGATGGTGATTTTGGAAAAGTATTGAAAATATCTAAATATTGTGTAAGTTTCTATTTAACAGAAAAAGATGTACATCAAATTTTTCACATTGATTTTCACCTTATTCGCCAACGGTTGGTCATATTGAATGATCTGCATTTTTGTACTTTTTATTACAATATAATAAATGTACTTAAACCTTGGTGCATCGCAAACAATGTTAATAGAAAACCACTATTAGAATTGTATAACTTAATTTGCGATAAATGTATGGGAAATATGCTACTAAGTAGTGCCCTTAAGGAATACCTATATTATTATTATGACAAAGTTGTGCAGGATTTAAATAGAGAATAAAATTTTTGTAGAAAATATAAAGCTTTTTTACTATATATCGTTTGCCCCTCCCCAATATGCTCTCATATTTAAATATTAACAATTTTCTAACTACCTCAGTATATTTATGTTACACGACTAAGATGAACACAACACAAAACTTGGTTGACTTTTTAATTGGAAGCAAAGATATTAAACAATTGAAAAGTGAAGAATTAAAATGTCTTCCGCTCGAGTATTTTTTGAAACAAGTAGACTGCATAGATCTTCTAAATATTTGGAGTAAGTTACCCTATGAATATACTAGCAATTATGAGCTACAAATAAGGCTGCCATGTTTCGTTCACTACAATCGACCTGAAGTTCACGTTCATATAGATGGTCCACCGTCATCGCAAAAGATGTGTCCATATTGTTTGCAGACTTTACGTTGTTACGTTTAAGTTTCGATTAGCGGGGATATTAAAATTAACTATAAAAATTAATATTTCCAGTTCAAAATGATTCAATAGAATGTAAGATTTATATTTCCTTTCATTAAAGACTAATTGACATAATCCCATGAAAATTATTTATATTTGTAACATAAAATATACCAATACTTTCTATTTAAAGGAAGACAGCATCTGCAAAGAGGTGTAAATAAAAATACAATCCGAGAATGATGCAATTAGTCCATATACAGGTGTCAGTACTTCTATCCGGGAATGATTTAATAGAATGTAAGTTCTATATTTCCTAGCATTAAAGACTAATTTACATAATCCCATGAAAATGATTTATATTTGTAACATGAAATATACCAATACTTTCTATTTAAAGGAAGACAGCATTTGCAAAGAGGTGTAAATAAAAATACAATCGGAGAATGATGCAATTAGTCCATATACAGGTGTCAGTACTTCTATCCGGGAATGATTTAATAGAATGTAAGTTCTATATTTCCTAGCATTAAAGACTAATTTACATAATCCCATGAAAATGATTTATATTTGCAACATGAAACCACTTTATTTTTTCCGATGAAATATATCAATACTTTTAATTTAAAGGAAGATTGCATCCGCAGAGGTATAAATAATTCCATCTGGGAATATCGCAAAGTAGATTATTGCAGATAGTCAAACTTAAAGGTTCATAGTGTTTGAATTTACAGTGGTTAATGTGAGTGGAAGTAAAGGAGATTGTTGCAGACAGTCAAACTTGAAAGTTTTTACGGTGTTTGATTTTGCAGTGTTTAACGTAAGTGAAAGTTTTTTTAACTGTAAATGACTAAAGTCTTTAAATTTTAAAACAGAATGGATTTGGAAAAACTAAACCAAGTGTGTCTTGTAAAGAATGATAAAGCACTGGTTAAACTACAAGATTTAACAATTAATGAAAAATATTTGATCTATAAAGCTACACTTTCGAATACCAAATACGGTAAAAACATTTTATTACACTTGGAAACCACTGTGGTATTCCTCCCTCGAAGAGTGACTGAGACGTTTGAACCGCAGCTGCATAACTTTGTCGAAGGAAAATACGCCCTTGTCTTTAGGGGAACAAAAGACATAGGACATCCGAATCCGCTGATTTTATTCGAAATCTGTTTGGCTTGAAGAATTAGTAGCAGCAGCAGCAGCAGCAGCAGCAACAGAAAGGGTATTGTATCATGGATCCGGATAACTTGTTGAAAAAATCCTTAGATGTTATTACAGGTTTTAAAAAAATTAGACACCAAATTAATAAATTATGTAAGAGAAACCTAACTGTTTGGTTGAACCGAGTGCAAAAATTGATTATCCTTTGTAATAATTTAATCGGTAAAGGTGGTTTACCATATCGTATGCACCGCAAATTGCAGACAAATTTACATCAATTAAATGTAATTAAAAAACTACTTCGACTAAAACTAGAAAATATAGAGGGATTAAATCGAGAAACAAGTAATGTTGAAAGTAGGATTTCGTGGGAAAACGTGGTTTCATGTTTCAATCAAAATGTAACATCGAATGTTATTATTAATTTGACGCATAAGGATATAAATCAATTCTTAAACGATTCTTCTCTTTTATTTGAAACGAAGATAAAAGAGTTTTTAAAACAAAATCCAGTTATTAAGGTAGCTTCCACATTTTGTGGGGAGTTTATTAAAAAATCTGGGGATAAGGAAATAATTAACATTTTCTATTTTAATACAAACTATGCAATCATTGATGTGGGAACGAATTTACTTGGCTGGTTTCGCGAAAATATCCAAGATCAAGTATTAAACCAACTGTCAGAATTTCAGGAACGTGATTCAGGCTTTGCTTTACAAAAAATCGATTATTTAGAAATTAATATTAATAAATTTGAAATGGGTAGCGGTTCAACTTTTATCAAATTACCTAAAGAAATTTCAAAGAAACGGGCTTGCATTAATATTCAAAATGACGATCAAGCCTGTTTCTATTGGTCGATTGTTAGTGCTATTTATCCTGTTATAAATAACAATAATCGTATTACTTCATATCCACATTACAGCGCTGTTTTAAATACCACAAATTTAGAAATGCCTATGCCTTTAAACAAAATATATAAATTTGAAAAATTAAACGATATATCGGTAAATGTTTACGCTTTAGAAATGTCAACGGTACCGACAACATTCTATGCAGTAGTTCCAGTCAGATTAACACCTCAAAAACTAAACAAACATATTAATTTGCTTTTAATTCAGAACAAATATTATCCTAAATTAAATGACTATAATCCGGTTCCCACAGATGCAGTAGTAGAAGAAGAAGATACCAATATTATCTATCACTATTGCTGGATTAAAGATTTATCACGATTATTATCCAGTCAGTTAAACAAACATAAACAACGTAAATTTATTTGTGATAGATGTTTAAATTATTTTTCCAACCATCAAAAATTATTAACACATGAAGTATTGTGCACTAAGTTGAATGACTGTCATATTTCGTTTCCCAAATACGACTTTATAGAGTTTAAAAATCATGTTTATCAACAAAAAGCCCCATTTGTTATTTATGCTGATTTCGAAAGTCAATTGGAAAACGTTTCTTTCTCGAATGATTTAGGTAAATATCAAAGACACATTCCTTTTAGTGTAGGATATTTCATCAAATGTGCATATAATGACTCTTTATCTCAGTTCAAAATGTTTCGAGGTACTAACTGTGTTGAATGGTTTGTTAATGAAATGATTGAACTGTCGAAATTTATTTATAATGAAACAAAGAAAAACACTCCAATGAACATCCAACTTGATTTATCAATGGCTAAAAGGTGTCACATTTGTGAAAAACCGTTTTCCCCTAAAGATGAAATTGTTCGAGATCATGATCATTTCACGGGTATTTTCAGAGGATTTGCTCATTCAGTATGCAATTTAAATTTTCGTAAGCAGTTTGTGGTGCCGATAATTTTCCAGAATCTTTCCGGATACGATTCTCATTTTTTAATCAAACTTTTATGTAAAAAAGGATGTTTAAGTGTACTACCTATTAACAAAGAAAAATATATTTCATTCACCCATCATGTAACAGAAAATGACATTAAATTTCGCTATATTGATTCGTATAGATTTTTGGGGGCTTCTCTCGATGAACTTGCAAAATCGATGCAACCCGAAAATTTAAAACTTTTAAAAAGTCAATTTTTAGATGTGACGGAAGAAAAATTTAAACTCTTAACGTGTAAAGGTGTGTTTTGCTACGATTATATTGATAGTATTGATAAACTTGATGAAAAAACTTTACCATCCAAGGAATATTTCTATAATAAACTAGAAGATTCGCATATTGACGACGAAAAATATAGTCATGCATCGAAGGTATGGGATTCTTTTAATATTCAGACTTTGGGAGAATATTCAGATTTGTATTTAAAAACTGATGTTATACTTTTAGCTGATATTTTTGAACATTTCAGATTAAATTGTATTTCAACTCATAATCTCGATCCTTCATGGTATTTTACCATGCCCGGATATACTTGGGACTGTATGTTAAAGTACACTAAATGCAAGTTGGAGTTATTACACGATATCGATCAAATAATGTTTATTGAAAAAGGTATTCGTGGTGGCGTTTCTGTGTGTAGCAGTAGATATTCAGAAGCAAACAACAAGTACATGTTTGACTATGATCCTGTAAAACCGTCTAAATACCTTCTTTACCTAGATGTGAACAATTTGTACGGAAAGGCAATGTGTGAACCTTTACCTTACGGAGGCTTCGAATGGATAGAAGATACCAATTTTGACGTATTAACTATTCCTGACGATTCCCCCGTAGGGTATATTTTGCAGGTAGATTTACAGTACCCAAATAAGTTACATGACACGCATAAGGACTTTCCTTTCGCACCTGAACATCTTAAACCGCCACAATCGAAATTACCCAAATTAATGACCACTCTGTTTCATAAACAAAATTATATTGTTCATTATAGGAATTTAAAGCAAATGTTAAAACATGGATTAGTTCCGACAAAAATTCACAAAATTTTAAAGTTTAACCAGTCACCATGGTTAAAATCTTATATTGAATTAAATAACGGGTTTCGAACACAAGCTCAATCAACTTTTGAAAAAAATTTATTCAAGCTGTTTAATAACGCGGTGTTTGGGAAAACGATGGAAAATATTCGAAAGCACCGCGTAGTTAAAATTGTTAAATCTTGGGAAGGACGTTATGGTGCAAAAAATTTTATTTCTAGTCCTAGGTTTCATAGCAGATTAATTCTAGATGAAAACCTTGTTATTATTGAACTGAAAAAGTCTTCAATCTGTTTCAATAAACCACTGTACATAGGCATGGCAATTTTAGACTTGTCTAAAATATACATGTACGATTTTCATTATGAGTACATGCTACCGAAAATGGGAGTTGATCGGTGCAAGCTCATGTACATGGACACCGACAGTTTTATTTACGAACTCTGTTGTAATGACGTTTATGAAGAAATCATAAAGAGAGATCTAACGAAATTTGATACTTCCGATTATCCTACCAACAATCCATACAATATCCCTCCGACAAATAAAAAAGTCTTAGGACTAATGAAGGATGAAGCTAATGGAAAAATTATTTCTCATTTTGTTGGACTCAGGTCAAAAATGTACAGTTTTAAAATTCAAGATGGAAAGGTTACCAAAAAAGCGAAAGGAGTGAAACATACTATTGTCCGTAACAAATTAACTTTTAACGATTACGTCGAATGCTTAAAAAATTTTAAAATCACTTCGGTAACCCAACGGTCTATTCGTTCCTATAATCATGAAATTTATAGCGTTGAACAAAATAAAATTGCTTTAAATCCTTATGATGACAAACGACAAATTTTATCAAACAGCTTTGATACTCTACCTTACGGACACTATAGCCTCAGTAACATACGTCACGGACAGCCTTAGTTTAAAGTTCACTTATATATATTGCAAAATTTCTAGATTATATTAATGTTATGTTTGTATTATGTGCTAATAAAAATTAAGAGAGCATTTTTTCGTTTACTTACCTTGAGCACCCACTCCACGCTCCAGTCACTCTACAGAAGTTCCCCAAGTACGGACCTGTCTCAAGGCGCTCAACCCGGACCTGTACCGACACGCCCACTCCACAGGGAGAGATGGTAACGTAACTTCCTTGACGTAACGACATACCTTTTGCCATAAGACTCCATGTTAATTTTGTCGTAACGACAAACACAGTTTCCGCAATTCACCACCTAATCACCTAATAACACAAATAACGTTCACGGTGCGAAAACTCTAAAAACAACCAACAGTTTTCGCAATGTACCTTTAAAGAATGAAATAACGGAACGACAAAAATAACGTTACACGAGAGAGATGGAGATACGCTTAACGTCAACTTTAACGTAACGACAAAGTTTTTCCCATAAGACTCCATGTTAATTTTGTCGTAACGACAAATACAGTTTTCGTAATGCACCACTAAATCAATAAATCACTAAAATAACGTTAACGGTGCGAAAACTCTATAAAAACAACCAATAGTTTTCGCAGTGCACCTTTCAAGAAATAAATAAAGGAACGACAAAAATAACGTTACAGGAGAGAGATGGAGATACGTTTAACGTCAACTTTAGCGTAACGACAAAGTTTTTCCCATAAGACTCCATGTTAATTTTGTCGTAACGACAAATACAGTTTTCGCAATACACCGCTAAATCAATAAACCACTAAAATAACGTTAACGGCGCGAAAACTCCCCCATTTTCCCCATACGTTAATTTAACGGAACGACAAATATAACGTTAACGGAGCAAAAATAACGTTAGCGGATGTGCGAAAACGGCACATTTGATCTGTAACCCCCCTAGCTCAACTACTTTTGCCGAAGTTATCGAGCTTCAAAGTTTGAAAAGTCACAAAAGTTGTGTGTTTGAGCACATAAAGTACTATTTGTCTTGGAAATTCATCAAGATGCAATCATGATGTGTTGTGACATCTTCAAAATCTCGTCGAGCTGATTAATGTGACACTTTGTTTAACAAATTTGGTCTTCATTTGCCGAAGTTATCGAGCTTCAAAGTTTGAAAAGTCACAAAAGTTGTGTGTTTGAGCACATAAAGTACTATTTGTCTTGGAAATTCATCAAGATGCAATCATGAAGTGTTGTGACATCTTCAAAATCTCGTCGAGCTGATTAATTTGACACTTTGTTTAACAAATTTGGTCTTCATTTGCCGAAGATATCGAGCTTCAAAGTTTGAAAAGTCACAAAAGTTGTGTGTTTGAGCACATAAAGTACTATTTGTCTTGGAAATTCATCAAGATGCAATCATGATGTGTTGTGACATCTTCAAAATCTCGTCGAGCTGATTAATGTGACACTTTGTTTAACAAATTTGGTCTTCATTTGCCGAAGTTATCGAGCTTCAAAGTTTGAAAAGTCACAAAAGTTGTGTGTTTCAGCACATAAAGTACTATTTGTCTTGGAAATTCATCAAGATGCAATCATGATGTGTTGTGACATCTTCAAAATCTCGTCGAGCTGATTAATGTGACACTTTGTTTAACAAATTTGGTCTTCATTTGCCGAAGTTATCGAGCTTCAAAGTTTGAAAAGTCACAAAAGTTGTGTGTTTGAGCACATAAAGTACTATTTGTCTTGGAAATTCATCAAGATGCAATCATGATGTGTTGTGACATCTTCAAAATCTCGTCGAGCTGATTAATGTGACACTTTGTTTAACAAATTTGGTCTTCATTTGCCGAAGTTATCGAGCTTCAAAGTTTGAAAAGTCACAAAAGTTGTGTGTTTGAGCACATAAAGTACTATTTGTCTTGGAAATTCATCAAGATGCAATCATGAAGTGTTGTGACATCTTCAAAATCTCGTCGAGCTGATTAATTTGACACTTTGTTTAACAAATTTGGTCTTCATTTGCCGAAGTTATCGAGCTTCAAAGTTTGAAAAGTCACAAAAGTTGTGTGTTTGAGCACATAAAGTACTATTTGTCTTGGAAATTCATCAAGATGCAATCATGATGTGTTGTGACATCTTCAAAATCTCGTCGAGCTGATTAATGTGACACTTTGTTTAACAAATTTGGTCTTCATTTGCCGAAGTTATCGAGCTTCAAAGTTTGAAAAGTCACAAAAGTTGTGTGTTTGAGCACATAAAGTACTATTTGTCTTGGAAATTCATCAAGATGCAATCATGATGTGTTGTGACATCTTCAAAATCTCGTCGAGCTGATTAATGTGACACTTTGTTTAACAAATTTGGTCTTCATTTGCCGAAGTTATCGAGCTTCAAAGTTTGAAAAGTCACAAAAGTTGTGTGTTTGAGCACATAAAGTACTATTTGTCTTGGAAATTCATCAAGATGCAATCATGATGTGTTGTGACATCTTCAAAATCTCGTCGAGCTGATTAATGTGACACTTTGTTTAACAAATTTGGTCTTCATTTGCCGAAGTTATCGAGCTTCAAAGTTTGAAAAGTCACAAAAGTTGTGTGTTTGAGCACATAAAGTACTATTTGTCTTGGAAATTCATCAAGATGCAATCATGATGTGTTGTGACATCTTCAAAATCTCGTCGAGCTGATTAATGTGACACTTTGTTTAACAAATTTGGTCTTCATTTGCCGAAGTTATCGAGCTTCAAAGTTTGAAAAGTCACAAAAGTTGTGTGTTTGAGCACATAAAGTACTATTTGTCTTGGAAATTCATCAAGATGCAATCATGATGTGTTGTGACATCTTCAAAATCTCGTCGAGCTGATTAATGTGACACTTTGTTTAACAAATTTGGTCTTCATTTGCCGAAGTTATCGAGCTTCAAAGTTTGAAAAGTCACAAAAGTTGTGTGTTTGAGCACATAAAGTACTATTTGTCTTGGAAATTCATCAAGATGCAATCATGATGTGTTGTGACATCTTCAAAATCTCGTCGAGCTGATTAATGTGACACTTTGTTTAACAAATTTGGTCTTCATTTGCCGAAGTTATCGAGCTTCAAAGTTTGAAAAGTCACAAAAGTTGTGTGTTTGAGCACATAAAGTACTATTTGTCTTGGAAATTCATCAAGATGCAATCATGAAGTGTTGTGACATCTTCAAAATCTCGTCGAGCTGATTAATTTGACACTTTGTTTAACAAATTTGGTCTTCATTTGCCGAAGTTATCGAGCTTCAAAGTTTGAAAAGTCACAAAAGTTGTGTGTTTGAGCACATAAAGTACTATTTGTCTTGGAAATTCATCAAGATGCAATCATGATGTGTTGTGACATCTTCAAAATCTCGTCGAGCTGATTAATGTGACACTTTGTTTAACAAATTTGTGCCTTATTTGCCAAAGTTATCGAGCTTCAAAGTTTGAAAAGTCACAAAAGTTGTGTGTTTGAGCACATAAAGTACTATTTGTCTTGGAAATTCATCAAGATGCAATCATGAAGTGTTGTGACATCTTCAAAATCTCGTCGAGCTGATTAATGTGACACTTTGTTTAACAAATTTGGTCTTCATTTGCCGAAGTTATCGAGCTTCAAAGTTTGAAAAGTCACAAAAGTTGTGTGTTTGAGCACATAAAGTACTATTTGTCTTGGAAATTCATCAAGATGCAATCATGATGTGTTGTGACTTCTTCAAAATCTCGTCGAGCTGATTAATTTGACACTTTGTTTAACAAATTTGGTCTTCATTTGCCGAAGTTATCGAGCTTCAAAGTTTGAAAAGTCACAAAAGTTGTGTGTTTGAGCACATAAAGTACTATTTGTCTTGGAAATTCATCAAGATGCAATCATGATGTGTTGTGACTTCTTCAAAATCTCGTCGAGCTGATTAATTTGACACTTTGTTTAACAAATTTGTGCCTTATTTGCCGAAGTTATCGAGCTTCAAAGTTTGAAAAGTCACAAAAGTTGTGTGTTTGAGCACATAAAGTACTATTTGTCTTGGAAATTCATCAAGATGCAATCATGATGTGTTGTGACATCTTCAAAATCTCGTCGAGCTGATTAATGTGACACTTTGTTTAACAAATTTGGTCTTCATTTGCCGAAGTTATCGAGCTTCAAAGTTTGAAAAGTCACAAAAGTTGTGTGTTTGAGCACATAAAGTACTATTTGTCTTGGAAATTCATCAAGATGCAATCATGATGTGTTGTGACATCTTCAAAATCTCGTCGAGCTGATTAATTTGACACTTTGTTTAACAAATTTGTGCCTTATTTGCCAAAGTTATCGAGCTTCAAAGTTTGAAAAGTCACAAAAGTTGTGTGTTTGAGCACATAAAGTACTATTTGTCTTGGAAATTCATCAAGATGCAATCATGAAGTGTTGTGACATCTTCAAAATCTCGTCGAGCTGATTAATTTGACAGTTTGTTTAACATATTTGGTCCTCATTTGCCGAAGTTATCGAGCTTCAAAGATTGAAAAGTCAAAAAAGTTGTGTGTTTGAGCACATAAAGTACTATTTGTCTTGGAAATTCATCAAGATGCAATCATGAAGTGTTGTGACATCTTCAAAATCTCGTCGAGCTGATTAATTTGACACTTTGTTTAACAAATTTGTGCCTTATTTGCCGAAGTTATCGAGCTTCAAAATTTGAAAAGTCACAAAAGTTGTGTGTTTGAGCACATAAAGTACTATTTGTCTTGGAAATTCATCAAGATGCAATCATGAAGTGTTGTGACATCTTCAAAATCTCGTCGAGCTGATTAATTTGACACTTTGTTTAACATATTTGGTCCTCATTTGCCGAAGTTATCGAGCTTCAAAATTTGAAAAGTCACAAATGTTGTGTGTTTGAGCACATAAAGTACTATTTGTCTTGGAAATTCATCAAGATGCAATCATGAAGTGTTGTGACATCTTCAAAATCTCGTCGAGCTGATTAATTTGACACTTTGTTTAACAAATTTGGTCTTCATTTGCCGAAGTTATCGAGCTTCAAAGTTTGAAAAGTCACAAAAGTTGTGTGTTTGAGCACATAAAGTACTATTTTTCATGGAAATTCATCAAGATGCAATCATGATGTGTTGTGACATCTTCAAAATCTCGTCGAGCTGATTAATTTGACACTTTGTTTAACAAATTTGTGCCTTATTTGCCGAAGTTATCGAGCTTCAAAGTTTGAAAAGTCACAAATGTTGTGTGTTTGAGCACATAAAGTACTATTTGTCTTGGAAATTCATCAAGATGCAATCATGAAGTGTTGTGACATCTTCAAAATCTCGTCGAGCTGATTAATTTGACACTTTGTTTAACATATTTGGTCCTCATTTGCCGAAGTTATCGAGCTTCAAAGTTTGAAAAGTCACAAATGTTGTGTGTTTGAGCACATAAAGTACTATTTGTCTTGGAAATTCATCAAGATGCAATCATGAAGTGTTGTGACATCTTCAAAATCTCGTCGAGCTGATTAATTTGACACTTTGTTTAACAAATTTGGTCTTCATTTGCCGAAGTTATCGAGCTTCAAAGTTTGAAAAGTCACAAAAGTTGTGTGTTTGAGCACATAAAGTACTATTTGTCTTGGAAATTCATCAAGATGCAATCATGATGTGTTGTGACATCTTCAAAATCTCGTCGAGCTGATTAATGTGACACTTTGTTTAACAAATTTGGTCTTCATTTGCCGAAGTTATCGAGCTTCAAAGTTTGAAAAGTCACAAAAGTTGTGTGTTTGAGCACATAAAGTACTATTTGTCTTGGAAATTCATCAAGATGCAATCATGAAGTGTTGTGACATCTTCAAAATCTCGTCGAGCTGATTAATTTGACACTTTGTTTAACAAATTTGGTCTTCATTTGCCGAAGATATCGAGCTTCAAAGTTTGAAAAGTCACAAAAGTTGTGTGTTTGAGCACATAAAGTACTATTTGTCTTGGAAATTCATCAAGATGCAATCATGATGTGTTGTGACATCTTCAAAATCTCGTCGAGCTGATTAATGTGACACTTTGTTTAACAAATTTGGTCTTCATTTGCCGAAGTTATCGAGCTTCAAAGTTTGAAAAGTCACAAAAGTTGTGTGTTTGAGCACATAAAGTACTATTTGTCTTGGAAATTCATCAAGATGCAATCATGAAGTGTTGTGACATCTTCAAAATCTCGTCGAGCTGATTAATTTGACACTTTGTTTAACAAATTTGGTCTTCATTTGCCGAAGTTATCGAGCTTCAAAATTTGAAAAGTCACAAAAGTTGTGTGTTTGAGCACATAAAGTACTATTTGTCTTGGAAATTCATCAAGATGCAATCATGATGTGTTGTGACATCTTCAAAATCTCGTCGAGCTGATTAATGTGACACTTTGTTTAACAAATTTGGTCTTCATTTGCCGAAGTTATCGAGCTTCAAATTTGAAAAGTCACAAAAGTTGTGTGTTTGAGCACATAAAGTACTATTTGTCTTGGAAATTCATCCAGATGCAATCATGATGTGTTGTGACATCTTCAAAATCTCGTCGAGCTGATTAATTTGACACTTTGTTTAACAATTTTGGTACTCATTTGCCGAAGTTATCGAGCTTCAAAGTTTGAAAAGTCACAAAAGTTGTGTGTTTGAGCACATAAAGTACTATTTGTCTTGGAAATTCATCAAGATGCAATCATGATGTGTTGTGACATCTTCAAAATCTCGTCGAGCTGATTAATTTGACACTTTGTTTAACAAATTTGGTCTTCATTTGCCGAAGTTATCGAGCTTCAAAGTTTGAAAAGTCAAAAAAGTTGTGTGTTTGAGCACATAAAGTACTATTTGTCTTGGAAATTCATCAAGATGCAATCATGATGTGTTGTGACATCTTCAAAATCTCGTCGAGCTGATTAATTTGACACTTTGTTTAACAAATTTGGTCCTCATTTGCCGAAGATATCGAGCTTCAAATTTGAAAAGTCACAAAAGTTGTGTGTTTGAGCACATAAAGTACTATTTGTCTTGGAAATTCATCCAGATGCAATCATGATGTGTTGTGACATCTTCAAAATCTCGTCGAGCTGATTAATTTGACACTTTGTTTAACAATTTTGGTACTCATTTGCCGAAGTTATCGAGCTTCAAAGATTGAAAAGTCAAAAAAGTTGTGTGTTTGAGCACATAAAGTACTATTTGTCTTGGAAATTCATCAAGATGCAATCATGAAGTGTTGTGACATCTTCAAAATCTCGTCGAGCTGATTAATTTGACACTTTGTTTAACAAATTTGTGCCTTATTTGCCGAAGTTATCGAGCTTCAAAGTTTGAAAAGTCACAAATGTTGTGTGTTTGAGCACATAAAGTACTATTTGTCTTGGAAATTCATCAAGATGCAATCATGAAGTGTTGTGACATCTTCAAAATCTCGTCGAGCTGATTAATTTGACACTTTGTTTAACAAATTTGGTCTTCATTTGCCGAAGTTATCGAGCTTCAAAGTTTGAAAAGTCACAAAAGTTGTGTGTTTGAGCACATAAAGTACTATTTGTCTTGGAAATTCATCAAGATGCAATCATGATGTGTTGTGACATCTTCAAAATCTCGTCGAGCTGATTAATGTGACACTTTGTTTAACAAATTTGGTCTTCATTTGCCGAAGTTATCGAGCTTCAAAGTTTGAAAAGTCACAAAAGTTGTGTGTTTGAGCACATAAAGTACTATTTGTCTTGGAAATTCATCAAGATGCAATCATGATGTGTTGTGACATCTTCAAAATCTCGTCGAGCTGATTAATGTGACACTTTGTTTAACAAATTTGGTCTTCATTTGCCGAAGTTATCGAGCTTCAAAGTTTGAAAAGTCACAAATGTTGTGTGTTTGAGCACATAAAGTACTATTTGTCTTGGAAATTCATCAAGATGCAATCATGAAGTGTTGTGACATCTTCAAAATCTCGTCGAGCTGATTAATTTGACACTTTGTTTAACAAATTTGGTCTTCATTTGCCGAAGTTATCGAGCTTCAAAGTTTGAAAAGTCACAAAAGTTGTGTGTTTGAGCACATAAAGTACTATTTGTCTTGGAAATTCATCAAGATGCAATCATGATGTGTTGTGACATCTTCAAAATCTCGTCGAGCTGATTAATGTGACACTTTGTTTAACAAATTTGGTCTTCATTTGCCGAAGTTATCGAGCTTCAAAGTTTGAAAAGTCACAAAAGTTGTGTGTTTGAGCACATAAAGTACTATTTGTCTTGGAAATTCATCAAGATGCAATCATGAAGTGTTGTGACATCTTCAAAATCTCGTCGAGCTGATTAATTTGACACTTTGTTTAACAAATTTGGTCTTCATTTGCCGAAGATATCGAGCTTCAAAGTTTGAAAAGTCACAAAAGTTGTGTGTTTGAGCACATAAAGTACTATTTGTCTTGGAAATTCATCAAGATGCAATCATGATGTGTTGTGACATCTTCAAAATCTCGTCGAGCTGATTAATGTGACACTTTGTTTAACAAATTTGGTCTTCATTTGCCGAAGTTATCGAGCTTCAAAGTTTGAAAAGTCACAAAAGTTGTGTGTTTGAGCACATAAAGTACTATTTGTCTTGGAAATTCATCAAGATGCAATCATGATGTGTTGTGACATCTTCAAAATCTCGTCGAGCTGATTAATGTGACACTTTGTTTAACAAATTTGGTCTTCATTTGCCGAAGTTATCGAGCTTCAAAGTTTGAAAAGTCACAAAAGTTGTGTGTTTGAGCACATAAAGTACTATTTGTCTTGGAAATTCATCAAGATGCAATCATGATGTGTTGTGACATCTTCAAAATCTCGTCGAGCTGATTAATGTGACACTTTGTTTAACAAATTTGGTCTTCATTTGCCGAAGTTATCGAGCTTCAAAGTTTGAAAAGTCACAAAAGTTGTGTGTTTGAGCACATAAAGTACTATTTGTCTTGGAAATTCATCAAGATGCAATCATGAAGTGTTGTGACATCTTCAAAATCTCGTCGAGCTGATTAATTTGACACTTTGTTTAACAAATTTGGTCTTCATTTGCCGAAGTTATCGAGCTTCAAAGTTTGAAAAGTCACAAAAGTTGTGTGTTTGAGCACATAAAGTACTATTTGTCTTGGAAATTCATCAAGATGCAATCATGATGTGTTGTGACATCTTCAAAATCTCGTCGAGCTGATTAATGTGACACTTTGTTTAACAAATTTGGTCTTCATTTGCCGAAGTTATCGAGCTTCAAAGTTTGAAAAGTCACAAAAGTTGTGTGTTTGAGCACATAAAGTACTATTTGTCTTGGAAATTCATCAAGATGCAATCATGATGTGTTGTGACATCTTCAAAATCTCGTCGAGCTGATTAATGTGACACTTTGTTTAACAAATTTGGTCTTCATTTGCCGAAGTTATCGAGCTTCAAAGTTTGAAAAGTCACAAAAGTTGTGTGTTTGAGCACATAAAGTACTATTTGTCTTGGAAATTCATCAAGATGCAATCATGATGTGTTGTGACATCTTCAAAATCTCGTCGAGCTGATTAATGTGACACTTTGTTTAACAAATTTGGTCTTCATTTGCCGAAGTTATCGAGCTTCAAAGTTTGAAAAGTCACAAAAGTTGTGTGTTTGAGCACATAAAGTACTATTTGTCTTGGAAATTCATCAAGATGCAATCATGAAGTGTTGTGACATCTTCAAAATCTCGTCGAGCTGATTAATTTGACACTTTGTTTAACAAATTTGGTCTTCATTTGCCGAAGTTATCGAGCTTCAAAGTTTGAAAAGTCACAAAAGTTGTGTGTTTGAGCACATAAAGTACTATTTGTCTTGGAAATTCATCAAGATGCAATCATGATGTGTTGTGACATCTTCAAAATCTCGTCGAGCTGATTAATGTGACACTTTGTTTAACAAATTTGGTCTTCATTTGCCGAAGTTATCGAGCTTCAAAGTTTGAAAAGTCACAAAAGTTGTGTGTTTGAGCACATAAAGTACTATTTGTCTTGGAAATTCATCAAGATGCAATCATGATGTGTTGTGACATCTTCAAAATCTCGTCGAGCTGATTAATGTGACACTTTGTTTAACAAATTTGGTCTTCATTTGCCGAAGTTATCGAGCTTCAAAGTTTGAAAAGTCACAAAAGTTGTGTGTTTGAGCACATAAAGTACTATTTGTCTTGGAAATTCATCAAGATGCAATCATGAAGTGTTGTGACATCTTCAAAATCTCGTCGAGCTGATTAATTTGACACTTTGTTTAACAAATTTGGTCTTCATTTGCCGAAGTTATCGAGCTTCAAAGTTTGAAAAGTCACAAAAGTTGTGTGTTTGAGCACATAAAGTACTATTTGTCTTGGAAATTCATCAAGATGCAATCATGATGTGTTGTGACATCTTCAAAATCTCGTCGAGCTGATTAATGTGACACTTTGTTTAACAAATTTGTGCCTTATTTGCCAAAGTTATCGAGCTTCAAAGTTTGAAAAGTCACAAAAGTTGTGTGTTTGAGCACATAAAGTACTATTTGTCTTGGAAATTCATCAAGATGCAATCATGATGTGTTGTGACATCTTCAAAATCTCGTCGAGCTGATTAATGTGACACTTTGTTTAACATATTTGGTCCTCATTTGCCGAAGTTATCGAGCTTCAAAGATTGAAAAGTCAAAAAAGTTGTGTGTTTGAGCACATAAAGTACTATTTGTCTTGGAAATTCATCAAGATGCAATCATGATGTGTTGTGACATCTTCAAAATCTCGTCGAGCTGATTAATTTGACACTTTGTTTAACAAATTTGTGCCTTATTTGCCGAAGTTATCGAGCTTCAAAATTTGAAAAGTCACAAATGTTGTGTGTTTGAGCACATAAAGTACTATTTGTCTTGGAAATTCATCAAGATGCAATCATGATGTGTTGTGACATCTTCAAAATCTCGTCGAGCTGATTAATGTGACACTTTGTTTAACAAATTTGGTCTTCATTTGCCGAAGTTATCGAGCTTCAAAGTTTGAAAAGTCACAAAAGTTGTGTGTTTGAGCACATAAAGTACTATTTGTCTTGGAAATTCATCAAGATGCAATCATGATGTGTTGTGACTTCTTCAAAATCTCGTCGAGCTGATTAATTTGACACTTTGTTTAACAAATTTGGTCTTCATTTGCCGAAGTTATCGAGCTTCAAAGTTTGAAAAGTCAAAAAAGTTGTGTGTTTGAGCACATAAAGTACTATTTGTCTTGGAAATTCATCAAGATGCAATCATGATGTGTTGTGACTTCTTCAAAATCTCGTCGAGCTGATTAATGTGACACTTTGTTTAACATATTTGGTCCTCATTTGCCGAAGTTATCGAGCTTCAAAGATTGAAAAGTCAAAAAAGTTGTGTGTTTGAGCACATAAAGTACTATTTGTCTTGGAAATTCATCAAGATGCAATCATGATGTGTTGTGACATCTTCAAAATCTCGTCGAGCTGATTAATTTGACACTTTGTTTAACAAATTTGTGCCTTATTTGCCGAAGTTATCGAGCTTCAAAATTTGAAAAGTCACAAATGTTGTGTGTTTGAGCACATAAAGTACTATTTGTCTTGGAAATTCATCAAGATGCAATCATGATGTGTTGTGACATCTTCAAAATCTCGTCGAGCTGATTAATGTGACACTTTGTTTAACAAATTTGGTCCTCATTTGCCGAAGTTATCGAGCTTCAAAGATTGAAAAGTCAAAAAAGTTGTGTGTTTGAGCACATAAAGTACTATTTGTCTTGGAAATTCATCAAGATGCAATCATGATGTGTTGTGACATCTTCAAAATCTCGTCGAGCTGATTAATGTGACACTTTGTTTAACAAATTTGGTCTTCATTTGCCGAAGTTATCGAGCTTCAAAGTTTGAAAAGTCACAAAAGTTGTGTGTTTGAGCACATAAAGTACTATTTGTCTTGGAAATTCATCAAGATGCAATCATGATGTGTTGTGACTTCTTCAAAATCTCGTCGAGCTGATTAATTTGACACTTTGTTTAACAAATTTGTGCCTTATTTGCCGAAGTTATCGAGCTTCAAAGTTTGAAAAGTCACAAAAGTTGTGTGTTTGAGCACATAAAGTACTATTTGTCTTGGAAATTCATCAAGATGCAATCATGATGTGTTGTGACTTCTTCAAAATCTCGTCGAGCTGATTAATTTGACACTTTGTTTAACATATTTGGTCCTCATTTGCCGAAGTTATCGAGCTTCAAAATTTGAAAAGTCACAAATGTTGTGTGTTTGAGCACATAAAGTACTATTTGTCTTGGAAATTCATCAAGATGCAATCATGAAGTGTTGTGACATCTTCAAAATCTCGTCGAGCTGATTAATTTGACACTTTGTTTAACAAATTTGGTCTTCATTTGCCGAAGTTATCGAGCTTCAAAGTTTGAAAAGTCACAAAAGTTGTGTGTTTGAGCACATAAAGTACTATTTGTCTTGGAAATTCATCAAGATGCAATCATGATGTGTTGTGACATCTTCAAAATCTCGTCGAGCTGATTAATGTGACACTTTGTTTAACAAATTTGGTCTTCATTTGCCGAAGTTATCGAGCTTCAAAGTTTGAAAAGTCACAAAAGTTGTGTGTTTGAGCACATAAAGTACTATTTGTCTTGGAAATTCATCAAGATGCAATCATGATGTGTTGTGACTTCTTCAAAATCTCGTCGAGCTGATTAATTTGACACTTTGTTTAACAAATTTGTGCCTTATTTGCCGAAGTTATCGAGCTTCAAAGTTTGAAAAGTCACAAATGTTGTGTGTTTGAGCACATAAAGAACTATTTGTCTTGGAAATTCATCCAGATGCAATCATGATGTGTTGTGACATCTTCAAAATCTCGTCGAGCTGATTAATGTGACACTTTGTTTAACAAATTTGGTCTTCATTTGCCGAAGTTATCGAGCTTCAAAGTTTGAAAAGTCACAAAAGTTGTGTGTTTGAGCACATAAAGTACTATTTGTCTTGGAAATTCATCAAGATGCAATCATGATGTGTTGTGACTTCTTCAAAATCTCGTCGAGCTGATTAATTTGACACTTTGTTTAACAAATTTGTGCCTTATTTGCCGAAGTTATCGAGCTTCAAAGTTTGAAAAGTCACAAAAGTTGTGTGTTTGAGCACATAAAGTACTATTTGTCTTGGAAATTCATCAAGATGCAATCATGATGTGTTGTGACATCTTCAAAATCTCGTCGAGCTGATTAATGTGACACTTTGTTTAACAAATTTGGTCTTCATTTGCCGAAGTTATCGAGCTTCAAAGTTTGAAAAGTCACAAAAGTTGTGTGTTTGAGCACATAAAGTACTATTTGTCTTGGAAATTCATCAAGATGCAATCATGATGTGTTGTGACATCTTCAAAATCTCGTCGAGCTGATTAATGTGACACTTTGTTTAACAAATTTGGTCTTCATTTGCCGAAGTTATCGAGCTTCAAAGTTTGAAAAGTCACAAAAGTTGTGTGTTTGAGCACATAAAGTACTATTTGTCTTGGAAATTCATCAAGATGCAATCATGATGTGTTGTGACATCTTCAAAATCTCGTCGAGCTGATTAATGTGACACTTTGTTTAACAAATTTGGTCTTCATTTGCCGAAGTTATCGAGCTTCAAAGTTTGAAAAGTCACAAAAGTTGTGTGTTTGAGCACATAAAGTACTATTTGTCTTGGAAATTCATCAAGATGCAATCATGATGTGTTGTGACATCTTCAAAATCTCGTCGAGCTGATTAATGTGACACTTTGTTTAACAAATTTGGTCTTCATTTGCCGAAGTTATCGAGCTTCAAAGTTTGAAAAGTCACAAAAGTTGTGTGTTTGAGCACATAAAGTACTATTTGTCTTGGAAATTCATCAAGATGCAATCATGATGTGTTGTGACATCTTCAAAATCTCGTCGAGCTGATTAATGTGACACTTTGTTTAACAAATTTGGTCTTCATTTGCCGAAGTTATCGAGCTTCAAAGTTTGAAAAGTCACAAAAGTTGTGTGTTTGAGCACATAAAGTACTATTTGTCTTGGAAATTCATCAAGATGCAATCATGATGTGTTGTGACTTCTTCAAAATCTCGTCGAGCTGATTAATGTGACACTTTGTTTAACAAATTTGGTCTTCATTTGCCGAAGTTATCGAGCTTCAAAGTTTGAAAAGTCACAAAAGTTGTGTGTTTGAGCACATAAAGTACTATTTGTCTTGGAAATTCATCAAGATGCAATCATGATGTGTTGTGACATCTTCAAAATCTCGTCGAGCTGATTAATGTGACACTTTGTTTAACAAATTTGGTCTTCATTTGCCGAAGTTATCGAGCTTCAAAGTTTGAAAAGTCACAAAAGTTGTGTGTTTGAGCACATAAAGTACTATTTGTCTTGGAAATTCATCAAGATGCAATCATGATGTGTTGTGACATCTTCAAAATCTCGTCGAGCTGATTAATGTGACACTTTGTTTAACAAATTTGTGCCTTATTTGCCAAAGTTATCGAGCTTCAAAGTTTGAAAAGTCACAAAAGTTGTGTGTTTGAGCACATAAAGTACTATTTGTCTTGGAAATTCATCAAAATGCAATCATGAAGTGTTGTGACATCTTCAAAATCTCGTCGAGCTGATTAATGTGACACTTTGTTTAACAAATTTGGTCTTCATTTGCCGAAGTTATCGAGCTTCAAAGTTTGAAAAGTCACAAAAGTTGTGTGTTTGAGCACATAAAGTACTATTTGTCTTGGAAATTCATCAAGATGCAATCATGATGTGTTGTGACTTCTTCAAAATCTCGTCGAGCTGATTAATTTGACACTTTGTTTAACATATTTGGTCCTCATTTGCCGAAGTTATCGAGCTTCAAAGATTGAAAAGTCAAAAAAGTTGTGTGTTTGAGCACATAAAGTACTATTTGTCTTGGAAATTCATCAAGATGCAATCATGAAGTGTTGTGACATCTTCAAAATCTCGTCGAGCTGATTAATGTGACACTTTGTTTAACATATTTGGTCCTCATTTGCCGAAGTTATCGAGCTTCAAAGATTGAAAAGTCAAAAAAGTTGTGTGTTTGAGCACATAAAGTACTATTTGTCTTGGAAATTCATCAAGATGCAATCATGATGTGTTGTGACATCTTCAAAATCTCGTCGAGCTGATTAATTTGACACTTTGTTTAACAAATTTGTGCCTTATTTGCCGAAGTTATCGAGCTTCAAAATTTGAAAAGTCACAAATGTTGTGTGTTTGAGCACATAAAGTACTATTTGTCTTGGAAATTCATCAAGATGCAATCATGATGTGTTGTGACATCTTCAAAATCTCGTCGAGCTGATTAATGTGACACTTTGTTTAACAAATTTGGTCCTCATTTGCCGAAGTTATCGAGCTTCAAAGATTGAAAAGTCAAAAAAGTTGTGTGTTTGAGCACATAAAGTACTATTTGTCTTGGAAATTCATCAAGATGCAATCATGATGTGTTGTGACATCTTCAAAATCTCGTCGAGCTGATTAATGTGACACTTTGTTTAACAAATTTGGTCTTCATTTGCCGAAGTTATCGAGCTTCAAAGTTTGAAAAGTCACAAAAGTTGTGTGTTTGAGCACATAAAGTACTATTTGTCTTGGAAATTCATCAAGATGCAATCATGATGTGTTGTGACATCTTCAAAATCTCGTCGAGCTGATTAATGTGACACTTTGTTTAACAAATTTGGTCTTCATTTGCCGAAGTTATCGAGCTTCAAAGTTTGAAAAGTCACAAAAGTTGTGTGTTTGAGCACATAAAGTACTATTTGTCTTGGAAATTCATCAAGATGCAATCATGATGTGTTGTGACTTCTTCAAAATCTCGTCGAGCTGATTAATTTGACACTTTGTTTAACAAATTTGTGCCTTATTTGCCGAAGTTATCGAGCTTCAAAGTTTGAAAAGTCACAAAAGTTGTGTGTTTGAGCACATAAAGTACTATTTGTCTTGGAAATTCATCAAGATGCAATCATGATGTGTTGTGACATCTTCAAAATCTCGTCGAGCTGATTAATGTGACACTTTGTTTAACAAATTTGTGCCTTATTTGCCAAAGTTATCGAGCTTCAAAGTTTGAAAAGTCACAAAAGTTGTGTGTTTGAGCACATAAAGTACTATTTGTCTTGGAAATTCATCAAGATGCAATCATGATGTGTTGTGACATCTTCAAAATCTCGTCGAGCTGATTAATGTGACACTTTGTTTAACAAATTTGGTCTTCATTTGCCGAAGTTATCGAGCTTCAAAGTTTGAAAAGTCACAAAAGTTGTGTGTTTGAGCACATAAAGTACTATTTGTCTTGGAAATTCATCAAGATGCAATCATGATGTGTTGTGACTTCTTCAAAATCTCGTCGAGCTGATTAATTTGACACTTTGTTTAACAAATTTGTGCCTTATTTGCCGAAGTTATCGAGCTTCAAAGTTTGAAAAGTCACAAATGTTGTGTGTTTGAGCACATAAAGTACTATTTGTCTTGGAAATTCATCCAGATGCAATCATGATGTGTTGTGACATCTTCAAAATCTCGTCGAGCTGATTAATGTGACACTTTGTTTAACAAATTTGGTCTTCATTTGCCGAAGTTATCGAGCTTCAAAGTTTGAAAAGTCACAAAAGTTGTGTGTTTGAGCACATAAAGTACTATTTGTCTTGGAAATTCATCAAGATGCAATCATGATGTGTTGTGACTTCTTCAAAATCTCGTCGAGCTGATTAATTTGACACTTTGTTTAACAAATTTGTGCCTTATTTGCCGAAGTTATCGAGCTTCAAAGTTTGAAAAGTCACAAAAGTTGTGTGTTTGAGCACATAAAGTACTATTTGTCTTGGAAATTCATCAAGATGCAATCATGATGTGTTGTGACATCTTCAAAATCTCGTCGAGCTGATTAATGTGACACTTTGTTTAACAAATTTGGTCTTCATTTGCCGAAGTTATCGAGCTTCAAAGTTTGAAAAGTCACAAAAGTTGTGTGTTTGAGCACATAAAGTACTATTTGTCTTGGAAATTCATCAAGATGCAATCATGATGTGTTGTGACATCTTCAAAATCTCGTCGAGCTGATTAATGTGACACTTTGTTTAACAAATTTGGTCTTCATTTGCCGAAGTTATCGAGCTTCAAAGTTTGAAAAGTCACAAAAGTTGTGTGTTTGAGCACATAAAGTACTATTTGTCTTGGAAATTCATCAAGATGCAATCATGATGTGTTGTGACATCTTCAAAATCTCGTCGAGCTGATTAATGTGACACTTTGTTTAACAAATTTGGTCTTCATTTGCCGAAGTTATCGAGCTTCAAAGTTTGAAAAGTCACAAAAGTTGTGTGTTTGAGCACATAAAGTACTATTTGTCTTGGAAATTCATCAAGATGCAATCATGATGTGTTGTGACTTCTTCAAAATCTCGTCGAGCTGATTAATGTGACACTTTGTTTAACAAATTTGGTCTTCATTTGCCGAAGTTATCGAGCTTCAAAGTTTGAAAAGTCACAAAAGTTGTGTGTTTGAGCACATAAAGTACTATTTGTCTTGGAAATTCATCAAGATGCAATCATGATGTGTTGTGACTTCTTCAAAATCTCGTCGAGCTGATTAATTTGACACTTTGTTTAACAAATTTGGTCTTCATTTGCCGAAGTTATCGAGCTTCAAAGTTTGAAAAGTCACAAAAGTTGTGTGTTTGAGCACATAAAGTACTATTTGTCTTGGAAATTCATCAAGATGCAATCATGATGTGTTGTGACATCTTCAAAATCTCGTCGAGCTGATTAATTTGACACTTTGTTTAACAAATTTGTGCCTTATTTGCCGAAGTTATCGAGCTTCAAAATTTGAAAAGTCACAAATGTTGTGTGTTTGAGCACATAAAGTACTATTTGTCTTGGAAATTCATCAAGATGCAATCATGATGTGTTGTGACATCTTCAAAATCTCGTCGAGCTGATTAATGTGACACTTTGTTTAACAAATTTGGTCTTCATTTGCCGAAGTTATCGAGCTTCAAAGTTTGAAAAGTCACAAAAGTTGTGTGTTTGAGCACATAAAGTACTATTTGTCTTGGAAATTCATCAAGATGCAATCATGATGTGTTGTGACTTCTTCAAAATCTCGTCGAGCTGATTAATGTGACACTTTGTTTAACATATTTGGTCCTCATTTGCCGAAGTTATCGAGCTTCAAAGATTGAAAAGTCAAAAAAGTTGTGTGTTTGAGCACATAAAGTACTATTTGTCTTGGAAATTCATCAAGATGCAATCATGATGTGTTGTGACATCTTCAAAATCTCGTCGAGCTGATTAATTTGACACTTTGTTTAACAAATTTGTGCCTTATTTGCCGAAGTTATCGAGCTTCAAAATTTGAAAAGTCACAAATGTTGTGTGTTTGAGCACATAAAGTACTATTTGTCTTGGAAATTCATCAAGATGCAATCATGATGTGTTGTGACATCTTCAAAATCTCGTCGAGCTGATTAATGTGACACTTTGTTTAACAAATTTGGTCTTCATTTGCCGAAGTTATCGAGCTTCAAAGTTTGAAAAGTCACAAAAGTTGTGTGTTTGAGCACATAAAGTACTATTTGTCTTGGAAATTCATCAAGATGCAATCATGATGTGTTGTGACTTCTTCAAAATCTCGTCGAGCTGATTAATTTGACACTTTGTTTAACAAATTTGTGCCTTATTTGCCGAAGTTATCGAGCTTCAAAGATTGAAAAGTCAAAAAAGTTGTGTGTTTGAGCACATAAAGTACTATTTGTCTTGGAAATTCATCAAGATGCAATCATGATGTGTTGTGACATCTTCAAAATCTCGTCGAGCTGATTAATGTGACACTTTGTTTAACAAATTTGGTCTTCATTTGCCGAAGTTATCGAGCTTCAAAGTTTGAAAAGTCACAAAAGTTGTGTGTTTGAGCACATAAAGTACTATTTGTCTTGGAAATTCATCAAGATGCAATCATGATGTGTTGTGACTTCTTCAAAATCTCGTCGAGCTGATTAATTTGACACTTTGTTTAACAAATTTGTGCCTTATTTGCCGAAGTTATCGAGCTTCAAAGATTGAAAAGTCAAAAAAGTTGTGTGTTTGAGCACATAAAGTACTATTTGTCTTGGAAATTCATCAAGATGCAATCATGATGTGTTGTGACATCTTCAAAATCTCGTCGAGCTGATTAATGTGACACTTTGTTTAACAAATTTGTGCCTTATTTGCCAAAGTTATCGAGCTTCAAAGTTTGAAAAGTCACAAAAGTTGTGTGTTTGAGCACATAAAGTACTATTTGTCTTGGAAATTCATCAAGATGCAATCATGATGTGTTGTGACATCTTCAAAATCTCGTCGAGCTGATTAATGTGACACTTTGTTTAACAAATTTGTGCCTTATTTGCCAAAGTTATCGAGCTTCAAAGTTTGAAAAGTCACAAAAGTTGTGTGTTTGAGCACATAAAGTACTATTTGTCTTGGAAATTCATCAAGATGCAATCATGATGTGTTGTGACTTCTTCAAAATCTCGTCGAGCTGATTAATTTGACACTTTGTTTAACAAATTTGTGCCTTATTTGCCAAAGTTATCGAGCTTCAAAGTTTGAAAAGTCAAAAAAGTTGTGTGTTTGAGCACATAAAGTACTATTTGTCTTGGAAATTCATCAAGATGCAATCATGATGTGTTGTGACATCTTCAAAATCTCGTCGAGCTGATTAATGTGACACTTTGTTTAACAAATTTGGTCTTCATTTGCCGAAGTTATCGAGCTTCAAAGTTTGAAAAGTCACAAAAGTTGTGTGTTTGAGCACATAAAGTACTATTTGTCTTGGAAATTCATCAAGATGCAATCATGATGTGTTGTGACATCTTCAAAATCTCGTCGAGCTGATTAATGTGACACTTTGTTTAACAAATTTGTGCCTTATTTGCCAAAGTTATCGAGCTTCAAAGTTTGAAAAGTCACAAAAGTTGTGTGTTTGAGCACATAAAGTACTATTTGTCTTGGAAATTCATCAAGATGCAATCATGATGTGTTGTGACTTCTTCAAAATCTCGTCGAGCTGATTAATGTGACACTTTGTTTAACAAATTTGGTCTTCATTTGCCGAAGTTATCGAGCTTCAAAGTTTGAAAAGTCACAAAAGTTGTGTGTTTGAGCACATAAAGTACTATTTGTCTTGGAAATTCATCAAGATGCAATCATGATGTGTTGTGACATCTTCAAAATCTCGTCGAGCTGATTAATGTGACACTTTGTTTAACAAATTTGTGCCTTATTTGCCAAAGTTATCGAGCTTCAAAGTTTGAAAAGTCACAAAAGTTGTGTGTTTGAGCACATAAAGTACTATTTGTCTTGGAAATTCATCAAGATGCAATCATGATGTGTTGTGACTTCTTCAAAATCTCGTCGAGCTGATTAATTTGACACTTTGTTTAACAAATTTGTGCCTTATTTGCCAAAGTTATCGAGCTTCAAAGTTTGAAAAGTCACAAATGTTGTGTGTTTGAGCACATAAACTACTATTTGTCTTGGAAATTCATCAAGATGCAATCATGAAGTGTTGTGACATCTTCAAAATCTCGTCGAGCTGATTAATTTGACACTTTGTTTAACAAATTTGTGCCTTATTTGCCAAAGTTATCGAGCTTCAAAGTTTGAAAAGTCACAAAAGTTGTGTGTTTGAGCACATAAAGTACTATTTGTCTTGGAAATTCATCAAGATGCAATCATGAAGTGTTGTGACATCTTCAAAATCTCGTCGAGCTGATTAATGTGACACTTTGTTTAACAAATTTGGTCTTCATTTGCCGAAGTTATCGAGCTTCAAAGTTTGAAAAGTCACAAATGTTGTGTGTTTGAGCACATAAAGTACTATTTGTCTTGGAAATTCATCAAGATGCAATCATGAAGTGTTGTGACATCTTCAAAATCTCGTCGAGCTGATTAATTTGACACTTTGTTTAACAAATTTGTGCCTTATTTGCCGAAGTTATCGAGCTTCAAAGTTTGAAAAGTCAAAAAAGTTGTGTGTTTGAGCACATAAAGTACTATTTGTCTTGGAAATTCATCAAGATGCAATCATGATGTGTTGTGACATCTTCAAAATCTCGTCGAGCTGATTAATTTGACACTTTGTTTAACATATTTGGTCCTCATTTGCCGAAGTTATCGAGCTTCAAAGATTGAAAAGTCAAAAAAGTTGTGTGTTTGAGCACATAAAGTACTATTTGTCTTGGAAATTCATCAAGATGCAATCATGATGTGTTGTGACATCTTCAAAATCTCGTCGAGCTGATTAATGTGACACTTTGTTTAACAAATTTGTGCCTTATTTGCCAAAGTTATCGAGCTTCAAAGTTTGAAAAGTCACAAAAGTTGTGTGTTTGAGCACATAAAGTACTATTTGTCTTGGAAATTCATCAAGATGCAATCATGATGTGTTGTGACATCTTCAAAATCTCGTCGAGCTGATTAATGTGACACTTTGTTTAACAAATTTGTGCCTTATTTGCCAAAGTTATCGAGCTTCAAAGTTTGAAAAGTCACAAAAGTTGTGTGTTTGAGCACATAAAGTACTATTTGTCTTGGAAATTCATCAAGATGCAATCATGATGTGTTGTGACATCTTCAAAATCTCGTCGAGCTGATTAATGTGACACTTTGTTTAACAAATTTGTGCCTTATTTGCCAAAGTTATCGAGCTTCAAAGTTTGAAAAGTCACAAAAGTTGTGTGTTTGAGCACATAAAGTACTATTTGTCTTGGAAATTCATCAAGATGCAATCATGATGTGTTGTGACATCTTCAAAATCTCGTCGAGCTGATTAATGTGACACTTTGTTTAACAAATTTGTGCCTTATTTGCCAAAGTTATCGAGCTTCAAAGTTTGAAAAGTCACAAAAGTTGTGTGTTTGAGCACATAAAGTACTATTTGTCTTGGAAATTCATCAAGATGCAATCATGATGTGTTGTGACATCTTCAAAATCTCGTCGAGCTGATTAATTTGACACTTTGTTTAACAAAGTTGGACCTCATTTGCCGAAGTTATCGAGCTTCAAAGTTTGAAAAGTCACAAATGTTGTGTGTTTGAGCACATAAAGTACTATTTGTCTTGGAAATTCATCAAGATGCAATCATGATGTGTTGTGACATCTTCAAAATCTCGTCGAGCTGATTAATTTGACACTTTGTTTAACAAAGTTGGACCTCATTTGCCGAAGTTATCGAGCTTCAAAGTATGAAAAGTCACAAATGTTGTGTGTTTGAGCACATAAAGTACTATTTGTCTTGGAAATTCATCAAGATGCAATCATGATGTGTTGTGACATCTTCAAAATCTCGTCGAGCTGATTAATTTGACACTTTGTTTAACAAAGTTGGACCTCATTTGCCGAAGTTATCGAGCTTCAAAGTTTGAAAAGTCACAAATGTTGTGTGTTTGAGCACATAAAGTACTATTTGTCTTGGAAATTCATCAAGATGCAATCATGATGTGTTGTGACATCTTCAAAATCTCGTCGAGCTGATTAATTTGACACTTTGTTTAACAAAGTTGGACCTCATTTGCCGAAGTTATCGAGCTTCAAAGTTTGAAAAGTCACAAATGTTGTGTGTTTGAGCACATAAAGTACTATTTGTCTTGGAAATTCATCAAGATGTAATCATGAAGTGTTGTGACATCTTCAAAATCTCGTCGAGCTGATTAATTTGACACTTTGTTTAACATATTTGGTCCTCATTTGCCGAAGTTATCGAGCTTCAAAGATTGAAAAGTCTAAAAAGTTGTGTGTTTGAGCACATAAAGTACTATTTGTCTTGGAAATTCATCAAGATGCAATCATGATGTGTTGTGACATCTTCAAAATCTCGTCGAGCTGATTAATTTGACACTTTGTTTAACATATTTGGTCCTCATTTGCCGAAGTTATCGAGCTTCAAAGTTTGAAAAGTCACAAATGTTGTGTGTTTGAGCACATAAAGTACTATTTGTCTTGGAAATTCATCAAGATGCAATCATGATGTGTTGTGACATCTTCAAAATCTCGTCGAGCTGATTAATTTGACACTTTGTTTAACATATTTGGTCCTCATTTGCCGAAGTTATCGAGCTTCAAAGTTTGAAAAGTCACAAATGTTGTGTGTTTGAGCACATAAAGTACTATTTGTCTTGGAAATTCATCAAGATGCAATCATGAAGTGTTGTGACATCTTCAAAATCTCGTCGAGCTGATTAATTTGACACTTTGTTTAACATATTTGGTCCTCATTTGCCGAAGTTATCGAGCTTCAAAGTTTGAAAAGTCACAAATGTTGTGTGTTTGAGCACATAAAGTATTATTTGTCTTGGAAATTCATCAAGATGCAATCATGATGTGTTGTGACATTTTCAAAATCTCGTCGAGCTGATTAATTTGACACTTTGTTTAACATATTTGGTCCTCATTTGCCGAAGTTATCGAGCTTCAAAGTTTGAAAAGTCACAAATGTTGTGTGTTTGAGCACATAAAGTACTATTTGTCTTGGAAATTCATCAAGATGCAATCATGATGTGTTGTGACATCTTCAAAATCTCGTCGAGCTGATTAATTTGACACTTTGTTTAACATATTTGGTCCTCATTTGCCGAAGTTATCGAGCTTCAAAGTTTGAAAAGTCACAAATGTTGTGTGTTTGAGCACATAAAGTACTATTTGTCTTGGAAATTCATCAAGATGCAATCATGATGTGTTGTGACATCTTCAAAATCTCGTCGAGCTGATTAATTTGACACTTTGTTTAACAAATTTGGTCTTCATTTGCCGAAGTTATCGAGCTTCAAAGTTTGAAAAGTCACAAAAGTTGTGTGTTTGAGCACATAAAGTACTATTTGTCTTGGAAATTCATCAAGATGCAATCATGATGTGTTGTGACTTCTTCAAAATCTCGTCGAGCTGATTAATTTGACACTTTGTTTAACAAATTTGTGCCTTATTTGCCGAAGTTATCGAGCTTCAAAGTTTGAAAAGTCACAAATGTTGTGTGTTTGAGCACATAAAGTACTATTTGTCTTGGAAATTCATCCAGATGCAATCATGATGTGTTGTGACATCTTCAAAATCTCGTCGAGCTGATTAATGTGACACTTTGTTTAACAAATTTGGTCTTCATTTGCCGAAGTTATCGAGCTTCAAAGTTTGAAAAGTCACAAAAGTTGTGTGTTTGAGCACATAAAGTACTATTTGTCTTGGAAATTCATCAAGATGCAATCATGATGTGTTGTGACATCTTCAAAATCTCGTCGAGCTGATTAATGTGACACTTTGTTTAACAAATTTGGTCTTCATTTGCCGAAGTTATCGAGCTTCAAAGTTTGAAAAGTCACAAAAGTTGTGTGTCTGAGCACATAAAGTACTATTTGTCTTGGAAATTCATCAAGATGCAATCATGATGTGTTGTGACATCTTCAAAATCTCGTCGAGCTGATTAATGTGACACTTTGTTTAACAAATTTGGTCTTCATTTGCCGAAGTTATCGAGCTTCAAAGTTTGAAAAGTCACAAAAGTTGTGTGTTTGAGCACATAAAGTACTATTTGTCTTGGAAATTCATCAAGATGCAATCATGATGTGTTGTGACATCTTCCAAATCTCGTCGAGCTGATTAATTTGACACTTTGTTTAACAAATTTGGTCCTCATTTGCCGAAGTTATCGAGCTTCAAAGTTTGAAAAGTCAAAAAAGTTGTGTGTTTGAGCACATAAAGTACTATTTGTCTTGGAAATTCATCAAGATGCAATCATGATGTGTTGTGACATCTTCAAAATCTCGTCGAGCTGATTAATTTGACACTTTGTTTAACATATTTGGTCCTCATTTGCCGAAGTTATCGAGCTTCAAAGATTGAAAAGTCAAAAAAGTTGTGTGTTTGAGCACATAAAGTACTATTTGTCTTGGAAATTCATCAAGATGCAATCATGATGTGTTGTGACATCTTCAAAATCTCGTCGAGCTGATTAATGTGACACTTTGTTTAACAAATTTGTGCCTTATTTGCCAAAGTTATCGAGCTTCAAAGTTTGAAAAGTCACAAAAGTTGTGTGTTTGAGCACATAAAGTACTATTTGTCTTGGAAATTCATCAAGATGCAATCATGATGTGTTGTGACATCTTCAAAATCTCGTCGAGCTGATTAATGTGACACTTTGTTTAACAAATTTGTGCCTTATTTGCCAAAGTTATCGAGCTTCAAAGTTTGAAAAGTCACAAAAGTTGTGTGTTTGAGCACATAAAGTACTATTTGTCTTGGAAATTCATCAAGATGCAATCATGATGTGTTGTGACATCTTCAAAATCTCGTCGAGCTGATTAATGTGACACTTTGTTTAACAAATTTGTGCCTTATTTGCCAAAGTTATCGAGCTTCAAAGTTTGAAAAGTCACAAAAGTTGTGTGTTTGAGCACATAAAGTACTATTTGTCTTGGAAATTCATCAAGATGCAATCATGATGTGTTGTGACATCTTCAAAATCTCGTCGAGCTGATTAATTTGACACTTTGTTTAACAAAGTTGGACCTCATTTGCCGAAGTTATCGAGCTTCAAAGTTTGAAAAGTCACAAATGTTGTGTGTTTGAGCACATAAAGTACTATTTGTCTTGGAAATTCATCAAGATGCAATCATGATGTGTTGTGACATCTTCAAAATCTCGTCGAGCTGATTAATTTGACACTTTGTTTAACAAAGTTGGACCTCATTTGCCGAAGTTATCGAGCTTCAAAGTATGAAAAGTCACAAATGTTGTGTGTTTGAGCACATAAAGTACTATTTGTCTTGGAAATTCATCAAGATGCAATCATGATGTGTTGTGACATCTTCAAAATCTCGTCGAGCTGATTAATTTGACACTTTGTTTAACAAAGTTGGACCTCATTTGCCGAAGTTATCGAGCTTCAAAGTTTGAAAAGTCACAAATGTTGTGTGTTTGAGCACATAAAGTACTATTTGTCTTGGAAATTCATCAAGATGCAATCATGATGTGTTGTGACATCTTCAAAATCTCGTCGAGCTGATTAATTTGACACTTTGTTTAACAAATTTGGTCTTCATTTGCCGAAGTTATCGAGCTTCAAAGTTTGAAAAGTCACAAAAGTTGTGTGTTTGAGCACATAAAGTACTATTTGTCTTGGAAATTCATCAAGATGCAATCATGATGTGTTGTGACTTCTTCAAAATCTCGTCGAGCTGATTAATTTGACACTTTGTTTAACAAATTTGTGCCTTATTTGCCGAAGTTATCGAGCTTCAAAGTTTGAAAAGTCACAAATGTTGTGTGTTTGAGCACATAAAGTACTATTTGTCTTGGAAATTCATCCAGATGCAATCATGATGTGTTGTGACATCTTCAAAATCTCGTCGAGCTGATTAATGTGACACTTTGTTTAACAAATTTGGTCTTCATTTGCCGAAGTTATCGAGCTTCAAAGTTTGAAAAGTCACAAAAGTTGTGTGTTTGAGCACATAAAGTACTATTTGTCTTGGAAATTCATCAAGATGCAATCATGATGTGTTGTGACTTCTTCAAAATCTCGTCGAGCTGATTAATTTGACACTTTGTTTAACAAATTTGTGCCTTATTTGCCGAAGTTATCGAGCTTCAAAGTTTGAAAAGTCACAAAAGTTGTGTGTTTGAGCACATAAAGTACTATTTGTCTTGGAAATTCATCAAGATGCAATCATGATGTGTTGTGACATCTTCAAAATCTCGTCGAGCTGATTAATGTGACACTTTGTTTAACAAATTTGGTCTTCATTTGCCGAAGTTATCGAGCTTCAAAGTTTGAAAAGTCACAAAAGTTGTGTGTTTGAGCACATAAAGTACTATTTGTCTTGGAAATTCATCAAGATGCAATCATGATGTGTTGTGACATCTTCAAAATCTCGTCGAGCTGATTAATGTGACACTTTGTTTAACAAATTTGGTCTTCATTTGCCGAAGTTATCGAGCTTCAAAGTTTGAAAAGTCACAAAAGTTGTGTGTCTGAGCACATAAAGTACTATTTGTCTTGGAAATTCATCAAGATGCAATCATGATGTGTTGTGACATCTTCAAAATCTCGTCGAGCTGATTAATGTGACACTTTGTTTAACAAATTTGGTCTTCATTTGCCGAAGTTATCGAGCTTCAAAGTTTGAAAAGTCACAAAAGTTGTGTGTTTGAGCACATAAAGTACTATTTGTCTTGGAAATTCATCAAGATGCAATCATGATGTGTTGTGACTTCTTCAAAATCTCGTCGAGCTGATTAATTTGACACTTTGTTTAACAAATTTGTGCCTTATTTGCCGAAGTTATCGAGCTTCAAAGTTTGAAAAGTCACAAAAGTTGTGTGTTTGAGCACATAAAGTACTATTTGTCTTGGAAATTCATCAAGATGCAATCATGATGTGTTGTGACATCTTCAAAATCTCGTCGAGCTGATTAATGTGACACTTTGTTTAACAAATTTGTGCCTTATTTGCCAAAGTTATCGAGCTTCAAAGTTTGAAAAGTCACAAAAGTTGTGTGTTTGAGCACATAAAGTACTATTTGTCTTGGAAATTCATCAAGATGCAATCATGAAGTGTTGTGACATCTTCAAAATCTCGTCGAGCTGATTAATGTGACACTTTGTTTAACAAATTTGGTCTTCATTTGCCGAAGTTATCGAGCTTCAAAGTTTGAAAAGTCACAAAAGTTGTGTGTTTGAGCACATAAAGTACTATTTGTCTTGGAAATTCATCAAGATGCAATCATGATGTGTTGTGACATCTTCAAAATCTCGTCGAGCTGATTAATTTGACACTTTGTTTAACAAATTTGTGCCTTATTTGCCGAAGTTATCGAGCTTCAAAATTTGAAAAGTCACAAATGTTGTGTGTTTGAGCACATAAAGTACTATTTGTCTTGGAAATTCATCAAGATGCAATCATGATGTGTTGTGACATCTTCAAAATCTCGTCGAGCTGATTAATGTGACACTTTGTTTAACAAATTTGGTCTTCATTTGCCGAAGTTATCGAGCTTCAAAGTTTGAAAAGTCACAAAAGTTGTGTGTTTGAGCACATAAAGTACTATTTGTCTTGGAAATTCATCAAGATGCAATCATGATGTGTTGTGACTTCTTCAAAATCTCGTCGAGCTGATTAATGTGACACTTTGTTTAACATATTTGGTCCTCATTTGCCGAAGTTATCGAGCTTCAAAGATTGAAAAGTCAAAAAAGTTGTGTGTTTGAGCACATAAAGTACTATTTGTCTTGGAAATTCATCAAGATGCAATCATGATGTGTTGTGACATCTTCAAAATCTCGTCGAGCTGATTAATTTGACACTTTGTTTAACAAATTTGTGCCTTATTTGCCGAAGTTATCGAGCTTCAAAATTTGAAAAGTCACAAATGTTGTGTGTTTGAGCACATAAAGTACTATTTGTCTTGGAAATTCATCAAGATGCAATCATGATGTGTTGTGACATCTTCAAAATCTCGTCGAGCTGATTAATGTGACACTTTGTTTAACAAATTTGGTCTTCATTTGCCGAAGTTATCGAGCTTCAAAGTTTGAAAAGTCACAAAAGTTGTGTGTTTGAGCACATAAAGTACTATTTGTCTTGGAAATTCATCAAGATGCAATCATGATGTGTTGTGACTTCTTCAAAATCTCGTCGAGCTGATTAATTTGACACTTTGTTTAACAAATTTGTGCCTTATTTGCCGAAGTTATCGAGCTTCAAAGATTGAAAAGTCAAAAAAGTTGTGTGTTTGAGCACATAAAGTACTATTTGTCTTGGAAATTCATCAAGATGCAATCATGATGTGTTGTGACATCTTCAAAATCTCGTCGAGCTGATTAATGTGACACTTTGTTTAACAAATTTGGTCTTCATTTGCCGAAGTTATCGAGCTTCAAAGTTTGAAAAGTCACAAAAGTTGTGTGTTTGAGCACATAAAGTACTATTTGTCTTGGAAATTCATCAAGATGCAATCATGATGTGTTGTGACTTCTTCAAAATCTCGTCGAGCTGATTAATTTGACACTTTGTTTAACAAATTTGTGCCTTATTTGCCGAAGTTATCGAGCTTCAAAGATTGAAAAGTCAAAAAAGTTGTGTGTTTGAGCACATAAAGTACTATTTGTCTTGGAAATTCATCAAGATGCAATCATGATGTGTTGTGACATCTTCAAAATCTCGTCGAGCTGATTAATGTGACACTTTGTTTAACAAATTTGGTCTTCATTTGCCGAAGTTATCGAGCTTCAAAGTTTGAAAAGTCACAAAAGTTGTGTGTTTGAGCACATAAAGTACTATTTGTCTTGGAAATTCATCAAGATGCAATCATGATGTGTTGTGACATCTTCAAAATCTCGTCGAGCTGATTAATGTGACACTTTGTTTAACAAATTTGTGCCTTATTTGCCAAAGTTATCGAGCTTCAAAGTTTGAAAAGTCACAAAAGTTGTGTGTTTGAGCACATAAAGTACTATTTGTCTTGGAAATTCATCAAGATGCAATCATGATGTGTTGTGACTTCTTCAAAATCTCGTCGAGCTGATTAATTTGACACTTTGTTTAACAAATTTGTGCCTTATTTGCCAAAGTTATCGAGCTTCAAAGTTTGAAAAGTCAAAAAAGTTGTGTGTTTGAGCACATAAAGTACTATTTGTCTTGGAAATTCATCAAGATGCAATCATGATGTGTTGTGACATCTTCAAAATCTCGTCGAGCTGATTAATGTGACACTTTGTTTAACAAATTTGGTCTTCATTTGCCGAAGTTATCGAGCTTCAAAGTTTGAAAAGTCACAAAAGTTGTGTGTTTGAGCACATAAAGTACTATTTGTCTTGGAAATTCATCAAGATGCAATCATGATGTGTTGTGACATCTTCAAAATCTCGTCGAGCTGATTAATGTGACACTTTGTTTAACAAATTTGTGCCTTATTTGCCAAAGTTATCGAGCTTCAAAGTTTGAAAAGTCACAAAAGTTGTGTGTTTGAGCACATAAAGTACTATTTGTCTTGGAAATTCATCAAGATGCAATCATGATGTGTTGTGACTTCTTCAAAATCTCGTCGAGCTGATTAATTTGACACTTTGTTTAACAAATTTGTGCCTTATTTGCCAAAGTTATCGAGCTTCAAAGTTTGAAAAGTCACAAATGTTGTGTGTTTGAGCACATAAACTACTATTTGTCTTGGAAATTCATCAAGATGCAATCATGAAGTGTTGTGACATCTTCAAAATCTCGTCGAGCTGATTAATTTGACACTTTGTTTAACAAATTTGTGCCTTATTTGCCAAAGTTATCGAGCTTCAAAGTTTGAAAAGTCACAAAAGTTGTGTGTTTGAGCACATAAAGTACTATTTGTCTTGGAAATTCATCAAGATGCAATCATGAAGTGTTGTGACATCTTCAAAATCTCGTCGAGCTGATTAATGTGACACTTTGTTTAACAAATTTGGTCTTCATTTGCCGAAGTTATCGAGCTTCAAAGTTTGAAAAGTCACAAATGTTGTGTGTTTGAGCACATAAAGTACTATTTGTCTTGGAAATTCATCAAGATGCAATCATGAAGTGTTGTGACATCTTCAAAATCTCGTCGAGCTGATTAATTTGACACTTTGTTTAACAAATTTGTGCCTTATTTGCCGAAGTTATCGAGCTTCAAAGTTTGAAAAGTCAAAAAAGTTGTGTGTTTGAGCACATAAAGTACTATTTGTCTTGGAAATTCATCAAGATGCAATCATGATGTGTTGTGACATCTTCAAAATCTCGTCGAGCTGATTAATTTGACACTTTGTTTAACATATTTGGTCCTCATTTGCCGAAGTTATCGAGCTTCAAAGATTGAAAAGTCAAAAAAGTTGTGTGTTTGAGCACATAAAGTACTATTTGTCTTGGAAATTCATCAAGATGCAATCATGATGTGTTGTGACATCTTCAAAATCTCGTCGAGCTGATTAATTTGACACTTTGTTTAACAAATTTGTGCCTTATTTGCCGAAGTTATCGAGCTTCAAAGTTTGAAAAGTCACAAAAGTTGTGTGTTTGAGCACATAAAGTACTATTTGTCTTGGAAATTCATCAAGATGCAATCATGATGTGTTGTGACATCTTCAAAATCTCGTCGAGCTGATTAATGTGACACTTTGTTTAACAAATTTGTGCCTTATTTGCCAAAGTTATCGAGCTTCAAAGTTTGAAAAGTCACAAAAGTTGTGTGTTTGAGCACATAAAGTACTATTTGTCTTGGAAATTCATCAAGATGCAATCATGATGTGTTGTGACATCTTCAAAATCTCGTCGAGCTGATTAATGTGACACTTTGTTTAACAAATTTGTGCCTTATTTGCCAAAGTTATCGAGCTTCAAAGTTTGAAAAGTCACAAAAGTTGTGTGTTTGAGCACATAAAGTACTATTTGTCTTGGAAATTCATCAAGATGCAATCATGATGTGTTGTGACATCTTCAAAATCTCGTCGAGCTGATTAATGTGACACTTTGTTTAACAAATTTGTGCCTTATTTGCCAAAGTTATCGAGCTTCAAAGTTTGAAAAGTCACAAAAGTTGTGTGTTTGAGCACATAAAGTACTATTTGTCTTGGAAATTCATCAAGATGCAATCATGATGTGTTGTGACATCTTCAAAATCTCGTCGAGCTGATTAATTTGACACTTTGTTTAACAAAGTTGGACCTCATTTGCCGAAGTTATCGAGCTTCAAAGTTTGAAAAGTCACAAATGTTGTGTGTTTGAGCACATAAAGTACTATTTGTCTTGGAAATTCATCAAGATGCAATCATGATGTGTTGTGACATCTTCAAAATCTCGTCGAGCTGATTAATTTGACACTTTGTTTAACAAATTTGTGCCTTATTTGCCGAAGATATCGAGCTTCAAATTTGAAAAGTCACAAAAGTTGTGTGTTTGAGCACATAAAGTACTATTTGTCTTGGAAATTCATCAAGATGCAATCATGATGTGTTGTGACATCTTCAAAATCTCGTCGAGCTGATTAATGTGACACTTTGTTTAACAAATTTGGTCTTCATTTGCCGAAGTTATCGAGCTTCAAAGTATGAAAAGTCACAAATGTTGTGTGTTTGAGCACATAAAGTACTATTTGTCTTGGAAATTCATCAAGATGCAATCATGATGTGTTGTGACATCTTCAAAATCTCGTCGAGCTGATTAATGTGACACTTTGTTTAACAAATTTGGTCTTCATTTGCCGAAGTTATCGAGCTTCAAAGTATGAAAAGTCACAAATGTTGTGTGTTTGAGCACATAAAGTACTATTTGTCTTGGAAATTCATCAAGATGCAATCATGATGTGTTGTGACATCTTCAAAATCTCGTCGAGCTGATTAATTTGACACTTTGTTTAACAAATTTGTGCCTTATTTGCCGAAGATATCGAGCTTCAAATTTGAAAAGTCACAAAAGTTGTGTGTTTGAGCACATAAAGTACTATTTGTCTTGGAAATTCATCAAGATGCAATCATGATGTGTTGTGACATCTTCAAAATCTCGTCGAGCTGATTAATTTGACACTTTGTTTAACAAATTTGGTCTTCATTTGCCGAAGTTATCGAGCTTCAAAGTTTGAAAAGTCACAAAAGTTGTGTGTTTGAGCACATAAAGTACTATTTGTCTTGGAAATTCATCAAGATGCAATCATGATGTGTTGTGACTTCTTCAAAATCTCGTCGAGCTGATTAATTTGACACTTTGTTTAACAAATATGTGCCTTATTTGCCGAAGTTATCGAGCTTCAAAGATTGAAAAGTCAAAAAAGTTGTGTGTTTGAGCACATAAAGTACTATTTGTCTTGGAAATTCATCAAGATGTAATCATGAAGTGTTGTGACATCTTCAAAATCTCGTCGAGCTGATTAATTTGACACATTGTTTAACATATTTGGTCCTCATTTGCCGAAGTTATCGAGCTTCAAAGTTTGAAAAGTCACAAATGTTGTGTGTTTGAGCACATAAAGTACTATTTGTCTTGGAAATTCATCAAGATGCAATCATGAAGTGTTGTGACATCTTCAAAATCTCGTCGAGCTGATTAATTTGACACTTTGTTTAACATATTTGGTCCTCATTTGCCGAAGTTATCGAGCTTCAAAATTTGAAAAGTCACAAATGTTGTGTGTTTGAGCACATAAAGTACTATTTGTCTTGGAAATTCATCAAGATGCAATCATGAAGTGTTGTGACATCTTCAAAATCTCGTCGAGCTGATTAATTTGACACTTTGTTTAACATATTTGGTCCTCATTTGCCGAAGTTATCGAGCTTCAAAGTTTGAAAAGTCACAAATGTTGTGTGTTAGAGCACATAAAGTACTATTTGTCTTGGAAATTCATTAAGATGTAATCATGAAGTGTTGTGACATCTTCAAAATCTCGTCGAGCTGATTAATGTGACACTTTGTTTAACAAATTTGGTCTTCATTTGCCGAAGTTATCGAGCTTCAAAGTTTGAAAAGTCACAAATGTTGTGTGTTAGAGCACATAAAGTACTATTTGTCTTGGAAATTCATTAAGATGTAATCATGAAGTGTTGTGACATCTTCAAAATCTCGTCGAGCTGATTAATGTGACACTTTGTTTAACAAATTTGGTCTTCATTTGCCGAAGTTATCGAGCTTCAAAGTTTGAAAAGTCACAAAAGTTGTGTGTTTGAGCACATAAAGTACTATTTGTCTTGGAAATTCATCAAGATGCAATCATGATGTGTTGTGACATCTTCAAAATCTCGTCGAGCTGATTAATGTGACACTTTGTTTAACAAATTTGGTCTTCATTTGCCGAAGTTATCGAGCTTCAAAGTTTGAAAAGTCACAAAAGTTGTGTGTTTGAGCACATAAAGTACTATTTGTCTTGGAAATTCATCAAGATGCAATCATGATGTGTTGTGACATCTTCAAAATCTCGTCGAGCTGATTAATTTGACACTTTGTTTAACAAATTTGTGCCTTATTTGCCGAAGTTATCGAGCTTCAAAATTTGAAAAGTCACAAATGTTGTGTGTTTGAGCACATAAAGTACTATTTGTCTTGGAAATTCATCAAGATGCAATCATGAAGTGTTGTGACATCTTCAAAATCTCGTCGAGCTGATTAATTTGACACTTTGTTTAACAAATTTGTGCCTTATTTGCCGAAGTTATCGAGCTTCAAAATTTGAAAAGTCACAAATGTTGTGTGTTTGAGCACATAAAGTACTATTTGTCTTGGAAATTCATCAAGATGCAATCATGATGTGTTGTGACATCTTCAAAATCTCGTCGAGCTGATTAATGTGACACTTTGTTTAACAAATTTGTGCCTTATTTGCCGAAGTTATCGAGCTTCAAAATTTGAAAAGTCACAAATGTTGTGTGTTTGAGCACATAAAGTACTATTTGTCTTGGAAATTCATCAAGATGCAATCATGAAGTGTTGTGACATCTTCAAAATCTCGTCGAGCTGATTAATTTGACACTTTGTTTAACAAATTTGTGCCTTATTTGCCGAAGTTATCGAGCTTCAAAATTTGAAAAGTCACAAATGTTGTGTGTTTGAGCACATAAAGTACTATTTGTCTTGGAAATTCATCAAGATGCAATCATGAAGTGTTGTGACATCTTCAAAATCTCGTCGAGCTGATTAATTTGACACTTTGTTTAACAAATTTGTGCCTTATTTGCCGAAGTTATCGAGCTTCAAAATTTGAAAAGTCACAAATGTTGTGTGTTTGAGCACATAAAGTACTATTTGTCTTGGAAATTCATCAAGATGCAATCATGAAGTGTTGTGACATCTTCAAAATCTCGTCGAGCTGATTAATTTGACAATTTGTTTAACAAATTTGTGCCTTATTTGCCGAAGTTATCGAGCTTCAAAATTTGAAAAGTCACAAATGTTGTGTGTTTGAGCACATAAAGTACTATTTGTCTTGGAAATTCATCAAGATGCAATCATGATGTGTTGTGACATCTTCAAAATCTCGTCGAGCTGATTAATTTGACAATTTGTTTAACAAATTTGTGCCTTATTTGCCGAAGTTATCGAGCTTCAAAATTTGAAAAGTCACAAATGTTGTGTGTTTGAGCACATAAAGTACTATTTGTCTTGGAAATTCATCAAGATGCAATCATGAAGTGTTGTGACATCTTCAAAATCTCGTCGAGCTGATTAATTTGACAATTTGTTTAACAAATTTGTGCCTTATTTGCCGAAGTTATCGAGCTTCAAAATTTGAAAAGTCACAAATGTTGTGTGTTTGAGCACATAAAGTACTATTTGTCTTGGAAATTCATCAAGATGCAATCATGAAGTGTTGTGACATCTTCAAAATCTCGTCGAGCTGATTAATTTGACACTTTGTTTAACAAATTTGTGCCTTATTTGCCGAAGTTATCGAGCTTCAAAGTTTGAAAAGTCAAAAAAGTTGTGTGTTTGAGCACATAAAGTACTATTTGTCTTGGAAATTCATCAAGATGCAATCATGATGTGTTGTGACATCTTCAAAATCTCGTCGAGCTGATTAATTTGACACTTTGTTTAACATATTTGGTCCTCATTTGCCGAAGTTATCGAGCTTCAAAGATTGAAAAGTCAAAAAAGTTGTGTGTTTGAGCACATAAAGTACTATTTGTCTTGGAAATTCATCAAGATGCAATCATGATGTGTTGTGACATCTTCAAAATCTCGTCGAGCTGATTAATTTGACACTTTGTTTAACAAATTTGTGCCTTATTTGCCGAAGTTATCGAGCTTCAAAATTTGAAAAGTCACAAATGTTGTGTGTTTGAGCACATAAAGTACTATTTGTCTTGGAAATTCATCAAGATGCAATCATGAAGTGTTGTGACATCTTCAAAATCTCGTCGAGCTGATTAATTTGACACTTTGTTTAACAAATTTGTGCCTTATTTGCCGAAGTTATCGAGCTTCAAAATTTGAAAAGTCACAAATGTTGTGTGTTTGAGCACATAAAGTACTATTTGTCTTGGAAATTCATCAAGATGCAATCATGAAGTGTTGTGACATCTTCAAAATCTCGTCGAGCTGATTAATTTGACACTTTGTTTAACATATTTGGTCCTCATTTGCCGAAGTTATCGAGCTTCAAAGATTGAAAAGTCAAAAAAGTTGTGTGTTTGAGCACATAAAGTACTATTTGTCTTGGAAATTCATCAAGATGCAATCATGATGTGTTGTGACATCTTCAAAATCTCGTCGAGCTGATTAATTTGACACTTTGTTTAACAAAGTTGGACCTCATTTGCCGAAGTTATCGAGCTTCAAAGTATGAAAAGTCACAAATGTTGTGTGTTTGAGCACATAAAGTACTATTTGTCTTGGAAATTCATCAAGATGCAATCATGATGTGTTGTGACATCTTCAAAATCTCGTCGAGCTGATTAATTTGACACTTTGTTTAACAAATTTGTGCCTTATTTGCCGAAGATATCGAGCTTCAAATTTGAAAAGTCACAAAAGTTGTGTGTTTGAGCACATAAAGTACTATTTGTCTTGGAAATTCATCAAGATGCAATCATGATGTGTTGTGACATCATCAAAATCTCGTCGAGCTTATTAATGTGACTCTTTGTTTAACAAATTTGTTCCTTATTTGCCGAAGTTATCGAGCTTCAAAGTTTGAAAAGTCACAAATGTTGTGTGTTTGAGCACATAAAGTACTATTTGTCTTGGAAATTCATCAAGATGCAATCATGATGTGTTGTGACATCTTCAAAATCTCGTCGAGCTGATTAATTTGACACTTTGTTTAACAAAGTTGGACCTCATTTGCCGAAGTTATCGAGCTTCAAAGTTTGAAAAGTCACAAATGTTGTGTGTTTGAGCACATAAAGTACTATTTGTCTTGGAAATTCATCAAGATGTAATCATGAAGTGTTGTGACATCTTCAAAATCTCGTCGAGCTGATTAATTTGACACTTTGTTTAACATATTTGGTCCTCATTTGCCGAAGTTATCGAGCTTCAAAGATTGAAAAGTCTAAAAAGTTGTGTGTTTGAGCACATAAAGTACTATTTGTCTTGGAAATTCATCAAGATGCAATCATGATGTGTTGTGACATCTTCAAAATCTCGTCGAGCTGATTAATTTGACACTTTGTTTAACATATTTGGTCCTCATTTGCCGAAGTTATCGAGCTTCAAAGTTTGAAAAGTCACAAATGTTGTGTGTTTGAGCACATAAAGTACTATTTGTCTTGGAAATTCATCAAGATGCAATCATGATGTGTTGTGACATCTTCAAAATCTCGTCGAGCTGATTAATTTGACACTTTGTTTAACATATTTGGTCCTCATTTGCCGAAGTTATCGAGCTTCAAAGTTTGAAAAGTCACAAATGTTGTGTGTTTGAGCACATAAAGTACTATTTGTCTTGGAAATTCATCAAGATGCAATCATGAAGTGTTGTGACATCTTCAAAATCTCGTCGAGCTGATTAATTTGACACTTTGTTTAACATATTTGGTCCTCATTTGCCGAAGTTATCGAGCTTCAAAGTTTGAAAAGTCACAAATGTTGTGTGTTTGAGCACATAAAGTATTATTTGTCTTGGAAATTCATCAAGATGCAATCATGATGTGTTGTGACATTTTCAAAATCTCGTCGAGCTGATTAATTTGACACTTTGTTTAACATATTTGGTCCTCATTTGCCGAAGTTATCGAGCTTCAAAGTTTGAAAAGTCACAAATGTTGTGTGTTTGAGCACATAAAGTACTATTTGTCTTGGAAATTCATCAAGATGCAATCATGATGTGTTGTGACATCTTCAAAATCTCGTCGAGCTGATTAATTTGACACTTTGTTTAACATATTTGGTCCTCATTTGCCGAAGTTATCGAGCTTCAAAGTTTGAAAAGTCACAAATGTTGTGTGTTTGAGCACATAAAGTACTATTTGTCTTGGAAATTCATCAAGATGCAATCATGATGTGTTGTGACATCTTCAAAATCTCGTCGAGCTGATTAATTTGACACTTTGTTTAACATATTTGGTCCTCATTTGCCGAAGTTATCGAGCTTCAAAGTTTGAAAAGTCACAAATGTTGTGTGTTTGAGCACATAAAGTACTATTTGTCTTGGAAATTCATCAAGATGCAATCATGATGTGTTGTGACATCTTCAAAATCTCGTCGAGCTGATTAATGTGACACTTTGTTTAACAAATTTGGTCCTCATTTGCCGAAGTTATCGAGCTTCAAAGATTGAAAAGTCAAAAAAGTTGTGTGTTTGAGCACATAAAGTACTATTTGTCTTGGAAATTCATCAAGATGCAATCATGATGTGTTGTGACAACTTCAAAATCTCGTCGAGCTGATTAATTTGACACTTTGTTTAACATATTTGGTCCTCATTTGCCGAAGTTATCGAGCTTCAAAGATTGAAAAGTCAAAAAAGTTGTGTGTTTGAGCACATAAAGTACTATTTGTCTTGGAAATTCATCAAGATGCAATCATGATGTGTTGTGACATCTTCAAAATCTCGTCGAGCTGATTAATGTGACACTTTGTTTAACAAATTTGGTCCTCATTTGCCGAAGTTATCGAGCTTCAAAGATTGAAAAGTCAAAAAAGTTGTGTGTTTGAGCACATAAAGTACTATTTGTCTTGGAAATTCATCAAGATGCAATCATGATGTGTTGTGACATCTTCAAAATCTCGTCGAGCTGATTAATGTGACACTTTGTTTAACAAATTTGGTCCTCATTTGCCGAAGATATCGAGCTTCAAAGTTTGAAAAGTCACAAAAGTTGTGTGTTTGAGCACATAAAGTACTATTTGTCTTGGAAATTCATCAAGATGCAATCATGATGTGTTGTGACATCTTCAAAATCTCGTCGAGCTGATTAATGTGACACTTTGTTTAACAAATTTGGTCTTCATTTGCCGAAGTTATCGAGCTTCAAAGTTTGAAAAGTCACAAATGTTGTGTGTTTGAGCACATAAAGTACTATTTGTCTTGGAAATTCATCAAGATGCAATCATGAAGTGTTGTGGCATCTTCAAAATCTCGTCGAGCTGATTAATTTGACACTTTGTTTAACATATTTGGTCCTCATTTGCCGAAGTTATCGAGCTTCAAAGATTGAAAAGTCAAAAAAGTTGTGTGTTTGAGCACATAAAGTACTATTTGTCTTGGAAATTCATCAAGATGCAATCATGATGTGTTGTGACAACTTCAAAATCTCGTCGAGCTGATTAATTTGACACTTTGTTTAACATATTTGGTCCTCATTTGCCGAAGTTATCGAGCTTCAAAGATTGAAAAGTCAAAAAAGTTGTGTGTTTGAGCACATAAAGTACTATTTGTCTTGGAAATTCATCAAGATGCAATCATGATGTGTTGTGACATCTTCAAAATCTCGTCGAGCTGATTAATGTGACACTTTGTTTAACAAATTTGGTCCTCATTTGCCGAAGTTATCGAGCTTCAAAGATTGAAAAGTCAAAAAAGTTGTGTGTTTGAGCACATAAAGTACTATTTGTCTTGGAAATTCATCAAGATGCAATCATGATGTGTTGTGACTTCTTCAAAATCTCGTCGAGCTGATTAATTTGACACTTTGTTTAACAAATTTGTGCCTTATTTGCCGAAGTTATCGAGCTTCAAAGTTTGAAAAGTCACAAAAGTTGTGTGTTTGAGCACATAAAGTACTATTTGTCTTGGAAATTCATCAAGATGCAATCATGATGTGTTGTGACATCTTCAAAATCTCGTCGAGCTGATTAATGTGACACTTTGTTTAACAAATTTGGTCTTCATTTGCCGAAGTTATCGAGCTTCAAAGTTTGAAAAGTCACAAAAGTTGTGTGTTTGAGCACATAAAGTACTATTTGTCTTGGAAATTCATCAAGATGCAATCATGATGTGTTGTGACATCTTCAAAATCTCGTCGAGCTGATTAATTTGACACTTTGTTTAACAATTTTGGTCCTCATTTGCCGAAGTTATCGAGCTTCAAAGATTGAAAAGTCAAAAAAGTTGTGTGTTTGAGCACATAAAGTACTATTTGTCTTGGAAATTCATCAAGATGCAATCATGAAGTGTTGTGGCATCTTCAAAATCTCGTCGAGCTGATTAATTTGACACTTTGTTTAACATATTTGGTCCTCATTTGCCGAAGTTATCGAGCTTCAAAGTTTGAAAAGTCAAAAAAGTTGTGTGTTTGAGCACATAAAGTACTATTTGTCTTGGAAATTCATCAAGATGCAATCATGATGTGTTGTGACATCTTCAAAATCTCGTCGAGCTGATTAATGTGACACTTTGTTTAACATATTTGGTCCTCATTTGCCGAAGTTATCGAGCTTCAAAGATTGAAAAGTCAAAAAAGTTGTGTGTTTGAGCACATAAAGTACTATTTGTCTTGGAAATTCATCAAGATGCAATCATGATGTGTTGTGACAACTTCAAAATCTCGTCGAGCTGATTAATTTGACACTTTGTTTAACATATTTGGTCCTCATTTGCCGAAGTTATCGAGCTTCAAAGATTGAAAAGTCAAAAAAGTTGTGTGTTTGAGCACATAAAGTACTATTTGTCTTGGAAATTCATCAAGATGCAATCATGATGTGTTGTGACATCTTCAAAATCTCGTCGAGCTGATTAATGTGACACTTTGTTTAACAAATTTGGTCCTCATTTGCCGAAGTTATCGAGCTTCAAAGATTGAAAAGTCAAAAAAGTTGTGTGTTTGAGCACATAAAGTACTATTTGTCTTGGAAATTCATCAAGATGCAATCATGATGTGTTGTGACATCTTCCAAATCTCGTCGAGCTGATTAATTTGACACTTTGTTTAACAAATTTGGTCCTCATTTGCCGAAGTTATCGAGCTTCAAAGATTGAAAAGTCAAAAAAGTTGTGTGTTTGAGCACATAAAGTACTATTTGTCTTGGAAATTCATCAAGATGCAATCATGATGTGTTGTGACAACTTCAAAATCTCGTCGAGCTGATTAATTTGACACTTTGTTTAACATATTTGGTCCTCATTTGCCGAAGTTATCGAGCTTCAAAGATTGAAAAGTCAAAAAAGTTGTGTGTTTGAGCACATAAAGTACTATTTGTCTTGGAAATTCATCAAGATGCAATCATGATGTGTTGTGACATCTTCAAAATCTCGTCGAGCTGATTAATGTGACACTTTGTTTAACAAATTTGGTCCTCATTTGCCGAAGTTATCGAGCTTCAAAGTTTGAAAAGTCACAAAAGTTGTGTGTTTGAGCACATAAAGTACTATTTGTCTTGGAAATTCATCAAGATGCAATCATGATGTGTTGTGACATCTTCAAAATCTCGTCGAGCTGATTAATTTGACACTTTGTTTAACATATTTGGTCCTCATTTGCCGAAGTTATCGAGCTTCAAAGTTTGAAAAGTCACAAATGTTGTGTGTTTGAGCACATAAAGTACTATTTGTCTTGGAAACTCATCAAGATGCAATCATGAAGTGTTGTGACATCTTCAAAATCTCGTCGAGCTGATTAATTTGACACTTTGTTTAACATATTTGGTCCTCATTTGCCGAAGTTATCGAGCTTCAAAGTTTGAAAAGTCACAAATGTTGTGTGTTTGAGCACATAAAGTACTATTTGTCTTGGAAATTCATCAAGATGTAATCATGAAGTGTTGTGACATCTTCAAAATCTCGTCGAGCTGATTAATTTGACACTTTGTTTAACATATTTGGTCCTCATTTGCCGAAGTTATCGAGCTTCAAAGTTTGAAAAGTCACAAATGTTGTGTGTTAGAGCACATAAAGTACTATTTGTCTTGGAAATTCATTAAGATGTAATCATGAAGTGTTGTGACATCTTCAAAATCTCGTCGAGCTGATTAATTTGACACTTTGTTTAACATATTTGGTCCTCATTTGCCGAAGTTATCGAGCTTCAAAGTTTGAAAAGACACAAATGTTGTGTGTTTGAGCACATAAAGTACTATTTTTCATGGAAATTCGACAAGATGCAATCATGATGTGTTGTGACATCTTCAAAATCTCGTCGAGCTGATTTATTTGACACTTTGTTTAACATATTTGGTCCTCATTTGCCGAAGTTATCGAGCTTCAAAGTTTGAAAAGTCACAAATGTTGTGTGTTTGAGCACATAAAGTACTATTTTTCATGGAAATTCGACAAGATGCAATCATGATGTGTTGTGACATCTTCAAAATCTCGTCGAGCTGATTAATTTGACACTTTGTTTAACAATTTTGGTCCTCATTTGCCGAAGTTATCGAGCTTCAAAGATTGAAAAGTCAAAAAAGTTGTGTGTTTGAGCACATAAAGTACTATTTGTCTTGGAAATTCATCAAGATGCAATCATGAAGTGTTGTGGCATCTTCAAAATCTCGTCGAGCTGATTAATTTGACACTTTGTTTAACATATTTGGTCCTCATTTGCCGAAGTTATCGAGCTTCAAAGTTTGAAAAGTCACAAATGTTGTGTGTTTGAGCACATAAAGTACTATTTGTCTTGGAAATTCATCAAGATGCAATCATTATGTGTTGTGACAACTTCAAAATCTCGTCGAGCTGATTAATTTGACACTTTGTTTAACATATTTGGTCCTCATTTGCCGAAGTTATCGAGCTTCAAAGATTGAAAAGTCAAAAAAGTTGTGTGTTTGAGCACATAAAGTACTATTTGTCTTGGAAATTCATCAAGATGCAATCATGATGTGTTGTGACATCTTCAAAATCTCGTCGAGCTGATTAATTTGACACTTTGTTTAACAATTTTGGTACTCATTTGCCGAAGTTATCGAGCTTCAAAGATTGAAAAGTCAAAAAAGTTGTGTGTTTGAGCACATAAAGTACTATTTGTCTTGGAAATTCATCAAGATGCAATCATGATGTGTTGTGACATCTTCAAAATCTCGTCGAGCTGATTAATTTGACACTTTGTTTAACAAATTTGTGCCTTATTTGCCGAAGTTATCGAGCTTCAAAGTTTGAAAAGTCACAAAAGTTGTGTGTTTGAGCACATAAAGTACTATTTGTCTTGGAAATTCATCAAGATGCAATCATGAAGTGTTGTGACATCTTCAAAATCTCGTCGAGCTGATTAATTTGACACTTTGTTTAACAATTTTGGTACTCATTTGCCGAAGTTATCGAGCTTCAAAGATTGAAAAGTCAAAAAAGTTGTGTGTTTGAGCACATAAAGTACTATTTGTCTTGGAAATTCATCAAGATGCAATCATGATGTGTTGTGACATCTTCAAAATCTCGTCGAGCTGATTAATTTGACACTTTGTTTAACATATTTGGTCCTCATTTGCCGAAGTTATCGAGCTTCAAAGATTGAAAAGTCAAAAAAGTTGTGTGTTTGAGCACATAAAGTACTATTTGTCTTGGAAATTCATCAAGATGCAATCATGATGTGTTGTGACAACTTCAAAATCTCGTCGAGCTGATTAATGTGACACTTTGTTTAACAAATTTGGTCCTCATTTGCCGAAGTTATCGAGCTTCAAAGATTGAAAAGTCAAAAAAGTTGTGTGTTTGAGCACATAAAGTACTATTTGTCTTGGAAATTCATCAAGATGCAATCATGATGTGTTGTGACATCTTCAAAATCTCGTCGAGCTGATTAATGTGACACTTTGTTTAACAAATTTGGTCCTCATTTGCCGAAGTTATCGAGCTTCAAAGATTGAAAAGTCAAAAAAGTTGTGTGTTTGAGCACATAAAGTACTATTTGTCTTGGAAATTCATCAAGATGCAATCATGATGTGTTGTGACTTCTTCAAAATCTCGTCGAGCTGATTAATTTGACACTTTGTTTAACAAATTTGTGCCTTATTTGCCGAAGTTATCGAGCTTCAAAGTTTGAAAAGTCACAAAATTTGTGTGTTTGAGCACCGAAAGTACTTTTTTACTTGGAAATTCAACAAGATGCAATAATGAGTTGTTGTGTCATCCTAAAGATCTCGTCGAGCTGATTAATTTGACACTTTGTTTAACAAATTTTTTCCTTATTTGCCGAAGTTATCGAGCTTCAAAGTTTGAAAAGCCACAAAAGTTGTGTGTTTGAGCACATAAAGTGCTATTTGTCTTGGAAATTCATCAAGATGCAATCATGATGTGTTGTGACATCTTCAAAATCTCGTCGAGCTGATTAATTTGACACTTTGTTTAACAAATTTGGTCTTCATTTGCCGAAGTTATCGAGCTTCAAAGTTTGAAAAGTCAAAAAAGTTGTGTGTTTGAGCACATAAAGTACTATTTGTCTTGGAAATTCATCAAGATGCAATCATGATGTGTTGTGACATCTTCAAAATCTCGTCGAGCTGATTAATTTGACACTTTGTTTAACAATTTTGGTACTCATTTGCCGAAGTTATCGAGCTTCAAAGTTTGAAAAGTCACAAATGTTGTGTGTTTGAGCACATAAAGTACTATTTGTCTTGGAAATTCATCAAGATGCAATCATGATGTGTTGTGACATCTTCAAAATCTCGTTGAGCTGATTAATGTGACACTTTGTTTTACAAATTTGGTCCTCATTTGCCGAAGTTATCGAGCTTCAAAGATTGAAAAGTCAAAAAAGTTGTGTGTTTGAGCACATAAAGTACTATTTGTCTTGGAAATTCATCAAGATGCAATCATGATGTGTTGTGACATCTTCAAAATCTCGTTGAGCTGATTAATGTGACACTTTGTTTAACAAATTTGTTCCTTATTTGCCGAAGTTATCGAGCTTCAAAGTTTGAAAAGCCACAAAAGTTGTGTGTTTGAGCACATAAAGTGCTATTTGTCTTGGAAATTCATCAAGATGCAATCATGATGTGTTGTGACATCTTCAAAATCTCGTCGAGCTGATTAATTTGACACTTTGTTTAACAAATTTGGTCCTCATTTGCCGAATTTATCGAGCTTCAAAGTTTGAAAAGTCACAAAAGTTGTGTGTTTGAGCACATAAAGTACTATTTGTCTTGGAAATTCATCAAGATGCAATCATGATGTGTTGTGACATCTTCAAAATCTCGTTGAGCTGATTAATTTGACACTTTGTTTAACAATTTTGGTACTCATTTGCCGAAGTTATCGAGCTTCAAAGTTTGAAAAGTCACAAAAGTTGTGTGTTTGAGCACATAAAGTACTATTTGTCTTGGAAATTCATCAAGATGCAATCATGATGTGTTGTGACTTCTTCAAAATCTCGTCGAGCTGATTAATTTGACACTTTGTTTAACAAATTTGTGCCTTATTTGCCGAAGTTATCGAGCTTCAAAGTTTGAAAAGTCACAAAAGTTGTGTGTTTGAGCACATAAAGTACTATTTGTCTTGGAAATTCATCAAGATGCAATCATGAAGTGTTGTGACATCTTCAAAATCTCGTCGAGCTGATTAATTTGACACTTTGTTTAACAATTTTGGTACTCATTTGCCGAAGTTATCGAGCTTCAAAGATTGAAAAGTCAAAAAAGTTGTGTGTTTGAGCACATAAAGTACTATTTGTCTTGGAAATTCATCAAGATGCAATCATGATGTGTTGTGACATCTTCAAAATCTCGTCGAGCTGATTAATTTGACACTTTGTTTAACATATTTGGTCCTCATTTGCCGAAGTTATCGAGCTTCAAAGATTGAAAAGTCAAAAAAGTTGTGTGTTTGAGCACATAAAGTACTATTTGTCTTGGAAATTCATCAAGATGCAATCATGATGTGTTGTGACAACTTCAAAATCTCGTCGAGCTGATTAATTTGACACTTTGTTTAACATATTTGGTCCTCATTTGCCGAAGTTATCGAGCTTCAAAGATTGAAAAGTCACAAAAGTTGTGTGTTTGAGCACATAAAGTACTATTTGTCTTGGAAATTCATCAAGATGCAATCATGATGTGTTGTGACTTCTTCAAAATCTCGTCGAGCTGATTAATTTGACACTTTGTTTAACAAATTTGTGCCTTATTTGCCGAAGTTATCGAGCTTCAAAGTTTGAAAAGTCACAAAAGTTGTGTGTTTGAGCACATAAAGTACTATTTGTCTTGGAAATTCATCAAGATGCAATCATGAAGTGTTGTGACATCTTCAAAATCTCGTCGAGCTGATTAATGTGACACTTTGTTTAACAAATTTGGTCTTCATTTGCCGAAGTTATCGAGCTTCAAAGTTTGAAAAGTCACAAATGTTGTGTGTTTGAGCACATAAACTACTATTTGTCTTGGAAATTCATCAAGATGCAATCATGAAGTGTTGTGACATCTTCAAAATCTCGTCGAGCTGATTAATGTGACACTTTGTTTAACAAATTTGGTCTTCATTTGCCGAAGTTATCGAGCTTCAAAGTGTGAAAAGTCACAAATGTTGTGTGTTTGAGCACATAAACTACTATTTGTCTTGGAAATTCATCAAGATGCAATCATGAAGTGTTGTGACATCTTCAAAATCTCGTCGAGCTGATTAATGTGACACTTTGTTTAACAATTTTGGTACTCATTTGCCGAAGTTATCGAGCTTCAAAGTGTGAAAAGTCACAAATGTTGTGTGTTTGAGCACATAAACTACTATTTGTCTTGGAAATTCATCAAGATGCAATCATGAAGTGTTGTGACATCTTCAAAATCTCGTCGAGCTGATTAATGTGACACTTTGTTTAACAAATTTGGTCTTCATTTGCCGAAGTTATCGAGCTTCAAAGTTTGAAAAGTCACAAATGTTGTGTGTTTGAGCACATAAACTACTATTTGTCTTGGAAATTCATCAAGATGCAATCATGAAGTGTTGTGACATCTTCAAAATCTCGTCGAGCTGATTAATGTGACACTTTGTTTAACAAATTTGGTCTTCATTTGCCGAAGTTATCGAGCTTCAAAGTGTGAAAAGTCACAAATGTTGTGTGTTTGAGCACATAAAGTACTATTTGTCTTGGAAATTCATCAAGATGCAATCATGAAGTGTTGTGACATCTTCAAAATCTCGTCGAGCTGATTAATGTGACACTTTGTTTAACAAATTTGGTCTTCATTTGCCGAAGTTATCGAGCTTCAAAGTGTGAAAAGTCACAAATGTTGTGTGTTTGAGCACATAAACTACTATTTGTCTTGGAAATTCATCAAGATGCAATCATGATGTGTTGTGACATCTTCAAAATCTCGTCGAGCTGATTAATTTGACACTTTGTTTAACAATTTTGGTACTCATTTGCCGAAGTTATCGAGCTTCAAAGTTTGAAAAGTCACAAAAGTTGTGTGTTTGAGCACATAAAGTACTATTTTTCATGGAAATTCGACAAGATGCAATCATGATGTGTTGTGACATCTTCAAAATCTCGTCGAGCTGATTAATTTGACACTTTGTTTAACAAATTTGGTACTCATTTGCCGAAGTTATCGAGCTTCAAAGTTTGAAAAGTCACAAAAATTGTGTGTTTGAGCACATAAAGTACTATTTGTCTTGGAAATTCAACATTATGCAATCATGATGTTTGTGTCATTTTAAAGATCTCGTCGAGCTGATTAATTTGACACTTTGTTTAACAAATTTGGTCCTCATTTGCCGAATTTATCGAGCTTCAAAGTTTGAAAAGTCACAAAAGTTGTGTGTTTGAGCACATAAAGTACTATTTGTCTTGGAAATTCATCAAGATGCAATCATGATGTGTTGTGACATCTTCAAAATCTCGTTGAGCTGATTAATTTGACACTTTGTTTAACAATTTTGGTACTCATTTGCCGAAGTTATCGAGCTTCAAAGTTTGAAAAGTCACAAAAGTTGTGTGTTTGAGCACATAAAGTACTATTTTTCATGGAAATTCGACAAGATGCAATCATGATGTGTTGTGACATCTTCAAAATCTCGTCGAGCTGATTAATTTGACACTTTGTTTAACAATTTTGGTACTCATTTGCCGAAGTTATCGAGCTTCAATGTTTGAAAAGTCACAAATGTTGTGTGTTTGAGCACATAAAGTACTATTTGTCTTGGAAATTCATCAAGATGCAATCATGATGTGTTGTGACATCTTCAAAATCTCGTCGAGCTGATTAATTTGACACTTTGTTTAACATATTTGGTCCTCATTTGCCGAAGTTATCGAGCTTCAAAGTTTGAAAAGTCACAAATGTTGTGTGTTTGAGCACATAAACTACTATTTGTCTTGGAAATTCATCAAGATGCAATCATGAAGTGTTGTGACATCTTCAAAATCTCGTCGAGCTGATTAATTTGACACTTTGTTTAACATATTTGGTCCTCATTTGCCGAAGTTATCGAGCTTCAATGTTTGAAAAGTCACAAATGTTGTGTGTTTGAGCACATAAAGTACTATTTGTCTTGGAAATTCATCAAGATGCAATCATGATGTGTTGTGACATCTTCAAAATCTCGTCGAGCTGATTAATTTGACACTTTGTTTAACAAATTTGGTACTCATTTGCCGAAGTTATCGAGCTTCAAAGTTTGAAAAGTCACAAAAGTTGTGTGTTTGAGCACATAAAGTACTATTTTTCATGGAAATTCGACAAGATGCAATCATGATGTGTTGTGACATCTTCAAAATCTCGTCGAGCTGATTAATTTGACACTTTGTTTAACAAATTTAGTCTTCATTTGCCGAAGTTATCGAGCTTCAAAGATTGAAAAGTCAAAAAAGTTGTGTGTTTGAGCACATAAAGTACTATTTGTCTTGGAAATTCATCAAGATGCAATCATGATGTGTTGTGACATCTTCAAAATCTCGTCGAGCTGATTAATTTGACACTTTGTTTAACAAATTTGGTACTCATTTGCCGAAGTTATCGAGCTTCAAAGTTTGAAAAGTCACAAAAGTTGTGTGTTTGAGCACATAAAGTACTATTTTTCATGGAAATTCGACAAGATGCAATCATGATGTGTTGTGACATCTTCAAAATCTCGTCGAGCTGATTAATTTGACACTTTGTTTAACAAATTTGGTCTTCATTTGCCGAAGTTATCGAGCTTCAAAGATTGAAAAGTCAAAAAAGTTGTGTGTTTGAGCACATAAAGTACTATTTGTCTTGGAAATTCATCAAGATGCAATCATGATGTGTTGTGACATCTTCAAAATCTCGTCGAGCTGATTAATTTGACACTTTGTTTAACAATTTTGGTACTCATTTGCCGAAGTTATCGAGCTTCAATGTTTGAAAAGTCACAAATGTTGTGTGTTTGAGCACATAAAGTACTATTTGTCTTGGAAATTCATCAAGATGCAATCATGATGTGTTGTGACATCTTCAAAATCTCGTCGAGCTGATTAATTTGACACTTTGTTTAACAAATTTGGTACTCATTTGCCGAAGTTATCGAGCTTCAAAGTTTGAAAAGTCACAAAAGTTGTGTGTTTGAGCACATAAAGTACTATTTTTCATGGAAATTCGACAAGATGCAATCATGATGTGTTGTGACATCTTCAAAATCTCGTCGAGCTGATTAATTTGACACTTTGTTTAACAAATTTGGTACTCATTTGCCGAAGTTATCGAGCTTCAAAGTTTGAAAAGTCACAAAAATTGTGTGTTTGAGCACATAAAGTACTATTTGTCTTGGAAATTCAACATTATGCAATCATGATGTTTGTGTCATTTTAAAGATCTCGTCGAGCTGATTAATTTGACACTTTGTTTAACAAATTTGGTCCTCATTTGCCGAATTTATCGAGCTTCAAAGTTTGAAAAGTCACAAAAGTTGTGTGTTTGAGCACATAAAGTACTATTTGTCTTGGAAATTCATCAAGATGCAATCATGATGTGTTGTGACATCTTCAAAATCTCGTTGAGCTGATTAATTTGACACTTTGTTTAACAATTTTGGTACTCATTTGCCGAAGTTATCGAGCTTCAAAGTTTGAAAAGTCACAAAAGTTGTGTGTTTGAGCACATAAAGTACTATTTTTCATGGAAATTCGACAAGATGCAATCATGATGTGTTGTGACATCTTCAAAATCTCGTCGAGCTGATTAATTTGACACTTTGTTTAACAATTTTGGTACTCATTTGCCGAAGTTATCGAGCTTCAAAGTTTGAAAAGTCACAAAAGTTGTGTGTTTGAGCACATAAAGTACTATTTGTCTTGGAAATTCAACATTATGCAATCATGATGTTTGTGTCATTTTAAAGATCTCGTCGAGCTGATTAATTTGACACTTTGTTTAACAAATTTGGTCCTCATTTGCCGAATTTATCGAGCTTCAAAGTTTGAAAAGTCACAAAAGTTGTGTGTTTGAGCACATAAAGTACTATTTGTCTTGGAAATTCATCAAGATGCAATCATGATGTGTTGTGACATCTTCAAAATCTCGTTGAGCTGATTAATTTGACACTTTGTTTAACAATTTTGGTACTCATTTGCCGAAGTTATCGAGCTTCAAAGTTTGAAAAGTCACAAAATTTGTGTGTTTGAGCACCGAAAGTACTTTTTTACTTGGAAATTCAACAAGATGCAATAATGAGTTGTTGTGTCATCCTAAAGATCTCGTCGAGCTGATTAATTTGACACTTTGTTTAACAATTTTGGTACTCATTTGCCGAAGTTATCGAGCTTCAAAGTTTGAAAAGTCACAAATGTTGTGTGTTTGAGCACATAAAGTGCTATTTGTCTTGGAAATTCATCAAGATGCAATCATGATGTGTTGTGACATCTTCAAAATCTCGTCGAGCTGATTAATTTGACACTTTGTTTAACAAATTTGGTCTTCATTTGCCGAAGTTATCGAGCTTCAAAGTTTGAAAAGTCAAAAAAGTTGTGTGTTTGAGCACATAAAGTACTATTTGTCTTGGAAATTCATCAAGATGCAATCATGATGTGTTGTGACATCTTCAAAATCTCGTCGAGCTGATTAATTTGACACTTTGTTTAACAATTTTGGTACTCATTTGCCGAAGTTATCGAGCTTCAAAGTTTGAAAAGTCACAAATGTTGTGTGTTTGAGCACATAAAGTACTATTTGTCTTGGAAATTCATCAAGATGCAATCATGATGTGTTGTGACATCTTCAAAATCTCGTTGAGCTGATTAATGTGACACTTTGTTTTACAAATTTGGTCCTCATTTGCCGAAGTTATCGAGCTTCAAAGATTGAAAAGTCAAAAAAGTTGTGTGTTTGAGCACATAAAGTACTATTTGTCTTGGAAATTCATCAAGATGCAATCATGATGTGTTGTGACATCTTCAAAATCTCGTTGAGCTGATTAATGTGACACTTTGTTTAACAAATTTGGTCCTCATTTGCCGAAGTTATCGAGCTTCAAAGATTGAAAAGTCAAAAAAGTTGTGTGTTTGAGCACATAAAGTACTATTTGTCTTGGAAATTCATCAAGATGCAATCATGATGTGTTGTGACATCTTCAAAATCTCGTTGAGCTGATTAATGTGACACTTTGTTTAACAAATTTGGTCCTCATTTGCCGAAGTTATCGAGCTTCAAAGATTGAAAAGTCAAAAAAGTTGTGTGTTTGAGCACATAAAGTACTATTTGTCTTGGAAATTCATCAAGATGCAATCATGATGTGTTGTGACATCTTCAAAATCTCGTCGAGCTGATTAATTTGACACTTTGTTTAACAATTTTGGTACTCATTTGCCGAAGTTATCGAGCTTCAAAGTTTGAAAAGTCACAAAAGTTGTGTGTTTGAGCACATAAAGTACTATTTTTCATGGAAATTCGACAAGATGCAATCATGATGTGTTGTGACATCTTCAAAATCTCGTCGAGATGATTAATTTGACACTTTGTTTAACAATTTTGGTACTCATTTGCCGAAGTTATCGAGCTTCAAAGTTTGAAAAGTCAAAAAAGTTGTGTGTTTGAGCACATAAAGTACTATTTGTCTTGGAAATTCATCAAGATGCAATCATGATGTGTTGTGACATCTTCAAAATCTCGTCGAGCTGATTAATTTGACACTTTGTTTAACAATTTTGGTACTCATTTGCCGAAGTTATCGAGCTTCAAAGTTTGAAAAGTCACAAAAGTTGTGTGTTTGAGCACATAAAGTACTATTTGTCTTGGAAATTCATCAAGATGCAATCATGATGTGTTGTGACATCTTCAAAATCTTGTCGAGCTGATTAATTTGACACTTTGTTTAACAATTTTGGTACTCATTTGCCGAAGTTATCGAGCTTCAAAGTTTGAAAAGTCACAAAATTTGTGTGTTTGAGCACCGAAAGTACTTTTTTACTTGGAAATTCAACAAGATGCAATAATGAGTTGTTGTGTCATCCTAAAGATCTCGTCGAGCTGATTAATTTGACACTTTGTTTAACAATTTTGGTACTCATTTGCCGAAGTTATCGAGCTTCAAAGTTTGAAAAGTCACAAATGTTGTGTGTTTGAGCACATAAAGTGCTATTTGTCTTGGAAATTCATCAAGATGCAATCATGATGTGTTGTGACATCTTCAAAATCTCGTCGAGCTGATTAATTTGACACTTTGTTTAACAAATTTGGTCTTCATTTGCCGAAGTTATCGAGCTTCAAAGTTTGAAAAGTCAAAAAAGTTGTGTGTTTGAGCACATAAAGTACTATTTGTCTTGGAAATTCATCAAGATGCAATCATGATGTGTTGTGACATCTTCAAAATCTCGTCGAGCTGATTAATTTGACACTTTGTTTAACAATTTTGGTACTCATTTGCCGAAGTTATCGAGCTTCAAAGTTTGAAAAGTCACAAATGTTGTGTGTTTGAGCACATAAAGTACTATTTGTCTTGGAAATTCATCAAGATGCAATCATGATGTGTTGTGACATCTTCAAAATCTCGTTGAGCTGATTAATGTGACACTTTGTTTTACAAATTTGGTCCTCATTTGCCGAAGTTATCGAGCTTCAAAGATTGAAAAGTCAAAAAAGTTGTGTGTTTGAGCACATAAAGTACTATTTGTCTTGGAAATTCATCAAGATGCAATCATGATGTGTTGTGACATCTTCAAAATCTCGTTGAGCTGATTAATGTGACACTTTGTTTAACAAATTTGGTCCTCATTTGCCGAAGTTATCGAGCTTCAAAGATTGAAAAGTCAAAAAAGTTGTGTGTTTGAGCACATAAAGTACTATTTGTCTTGGAAATTCATCAAGATGCAATCATGATGTGTTGTGACATCTTCAAAATCTCGTTGAGCTGATTAATGTGACACTTTGTTTAACAAATTTGGTCCTCATTTGCCGAAGTTATCGAGCTTCAAAGTTTGAAAAGTCAAAAAAGTTGTGTGTTTGAGCACATAAAGTACTATTTGTCTTGGAAATTCATCAAGATGCAATCATGATGTGTTGTGACATCTTCAAAATCTCGTCGAGCTGATTAATTTGACACTTTGTTTAACAAATTTGGTCCTCATTTGCCGAAGTTATCGAGCTTCAAAGTTTGAAAAGTCAAAAAAGTTGTGTGTTTGAGCACATAAAGTACTATTTGTCTTGGAAATTCATCAAGATGCAATCATGATGTGTTGTGACATCTTCAAAATCTCGTCGAGCTGATTAATTTGACACTTTGTTTAACAAATTTGTGCCTTATTTGCCGAAGTTATCGAGCTTCAAAGTATGAAAAGTCACAAAAGTTGTGTGTTTGAGCACATAAAGTACTATTTGTCTTGGAAATTCATCAAGATGCAAACATGATGTGTTGTGACATCTTCAAAATCTCGTTGAGCTGATTAATGTGACACTTTGTTTAACAAATTTGGTCCTCATTTGCCGAAGTTATCGAGCTTCAAAGATTGAAAAGTCAAAAAAGTTGTGTGTTTGAGCACATAAAGTACTATTTGTCTTGGAAATTCATCAAGATGCAATCATGATGTGTTGTGACATCTTCAAAATCTCGTCGAGCTGATTAATTTGACACTTTGTTTAACAATTTTGGTACTCATTTGCCGAAGTTATCGAGCTTCAAAGTTTGAAAAGTCAAAAAAGTTGTGTGTTTGAGCACATAAAGTACTATTTGTCTTGGAAATTCATCAAGATGCAATCATGATGTGTTGTGACATCTTCAAAATCTCGTCGAGCTGATTAATTTGACACTTTGTTTAACAATTTTGGTACTCATTTGCCGAAGTTATCGAGCTTCAAAGTTTGAAAAGTCACAAATGTTGTGTGTTTGAGCACATAAAGTACTATTTGTCTTGGAAATTCATCAAGATGCAATCATGATGTGTTGTGACATCTTCAAAATCGCGTCGAGCTGATTAATTTGACACTTTGTTTAACAATTTTGGTACTCATTTGCCGAAGTTATCGAGCTTCAAAGTTTGAAAAGTCACAAAAGTTGTGTGTTTGAGCACATAAAGTACTATTTTTCATGGAAATTCGACAAGATGCAATCATGATGTGTTGTGACATCTTCAAAATCTCGTCGAGATGATTAATTTGACACTTTGTTTAACAATTTTGGTACTCATTTGCCGAAGTTATCGAGCTTCAAAGTTTGAAAAGTCAAAAAAGTTGTGTGTTTGAGCACATAAAGTACTATTTGTCTTGGAAATTCATCAAGATGCAATCATGATGTGTTGTGACATCTTCAAAATCTCGTCGAGCTGATTAATTTGACACTTTGTTTAACAATTTTGGTACTCATTTGCCGAAGTTATCGAGCTTCAAAGTTTGAAAAGTCACAAAAGTTGTGTGTTTGAGCACATAAAGTACTATTTGTCTTGGAAATTCATCAAGATGCAATCATGATGTGTTGTGACATCTTCAAAATCTTGTCGAGCTGATTAATTTGACACTTTGTTTAACAATTTTGGTACTCATTTGCCGAAGTTATCGAGCTTCAAAGTTTGAAAAGTCACAAAATTTGTGTGTTTGAGCACCGAAAGTACTTTTTTACTTGGAAATTCAACAAGATGCAATAATGAGTTGTTGTGTCATCCTAAAGATCTCGTCGAGCTGATTAATTTGACACTTTGTTTAACAATTTTGGTACTCATTTGCCGAAGTTATCGAGCTTCAAAGTTTGAAAAGTCACAAAATTTGTGTGTTTGAGCACCGAAAGTACTTTTTTACTTGGAAATTCAACAAGATGCAATAATGAGTTGTTGTGACATCTTCAAAATCTCGTCGAGCTGATTAATTTGACACTTTGTTTAACAAATTTGGTCTTCATTTGCCGAAGTTATCGAGCTTCAAAGTTTGAAAAGTCAAAAAAGTTGTGTGTTTGACCACATAAAGTACTATTTGTCTTGGAAATTCATCAAGATGCAATCATGATGTGTTGTGACATCTTCAAAATCTCGTCGAGCTGATTAATTTGACACTTTGTTTAACAATTTTGGTACTCATTTGCCGAAGTTATCGAGCTTCAAAGTTTGAAAAGTCACAAATGTTGTGTGTTTGAGCACATAAAGTACTATTTGTCTTGGAAATTCATCAAGATGCAATCATGATGTGTTGTGACATCTTCAAAATCTCGTTGAGCTGATTAATGTGACACTTTGTTTTACAAATTTGGTCCTCATTTGCCGAAGTTATCGAGCTTCAAAGATTGAAAAGTCAAAAAAGTTGTGTGTTTGAGCACATAAAGTACTATTTGTCTTGGAAATTCATCAAGATGCAATCATGATGTGTTGTGACATCTTCAAAATCTCGTCGAGCTGATTAATTTGACACTTTGTTTAACAAATTTGTGCCTTATTTGCCGAAGTTATCGAGCTTCAAAGTATGAAAAGTCACAAAAGTTGTGTGTTTGAGCACATAAAGTACTATTTGTCTTGGAAATTCATCAAGATGCAAACATGATGTGTTGTGACATCTTCAAAATCTCGTTGAGCTGATTAATGTGACACTTTGTTTAACAAATTTGGTCCTCATTTGCCGAAGTTATCGAGCTTCAAAGATTGAAAAGTCAAAAAAGTTGTGTGTTTGAGCACATAAAGTACTATTTGTCTTGGAAATTCATCAAGATGCAATCATGATGTGTTGTGACATCTTCAAAATCTCGTCGAGCTGATTAATTTGACACTTTGTTTAACAATTTTGGTACTCATTTGCCGAAGTTATCGAGCTTCAAAGTTTGAAAAGTCAAAAAAGTTGTGTGTTTGAGCACATAAAGTACTATTTGTCTTGGAAATTCATCAAGATGCAATCATGATGTGTTGTGACATCTTCAAAATCTCGTCGAGCTGATTAATTTGACACTTTGTTTAACAATTTTGGTACTCATTTGCCGAAGTTATCGAGCTTCAAAGTTTGAAAAGTCACAAATGTTGTGTGTTTGAGCACATAAAGTACTATTTGTCTTGGAAATTCATCAAGATGCAATCATGATGTGTTGTGACATCTTCAAAATCGCGTCGAGCTGATTAATTTGACACTTTGTTTAACAATTTTGGTACTCATTTGCCGAAGTTATCGAGCTTCAAAGTTTGAAAAGTCACAAAAGTTGTGTGTTTGAGCACATAAAGTACTATTTTTCATGGAAATTCGACAAGATGCAATCATGATGTGTTGTGACATCTTCAAAATCTCGTCGAGATGATTAATTTGACACTTTGTTTAACAATTTTGGTACTCATTTGCCGAAGTTATCGAGCTTCAAAGTTTGAAAAGTCAAAAAAGTTGTGTGTTTGAGCACATAAAGTACTATTTGTCTTGGAAATTCATCAAGATGCAATCATGATGTGTTGTGACATCTTCAAAATCTCGTCGAGCTGATTAATTTGACACTTTGTTTAACAATTTTGGTACTCATTTGCCGAAGTTATCGAGCTTCAAAGTTTGAAAAGTCACAAAAGTTGTGTGTTTGAGCACATAAAGTACTATTTGTCTTGGAAATTCATCAAGATGCAATCATGATGTGTTTTGACATCTTCAAAATCTTGTCGAGCTGATTAATTTGACACTTTGTTTAACAATTTTGGTACTCATTTGCCGAAGTTATCGAGCTTCAAAGTTTGAAAAGTCAAAAAAGTTGTGTGTTTGAGCACATAAAGTACTATTTGTCTTGGAAATTCATCAAGATGCAATCATGATGTGTTGTGACATCTTCAAAATCTCGTCGAGCTGATTAATTTGACACTTTGTTTAACAATTTTGGTACTCATTTGCCGAAGTTATCGAGCTTCAAAGTTTGAAAAGTCACAAAAGTTGTGTGTTTGAGCACATAAAGTACTATTTGTCTTGGAAATTCATCAAGATGCAATCATGATGTGTTGTGACATCTTCAAAATCTTGTCGAGCTGATTAATTTGACACTTTGTTTAACAATTTTGGTACTCATTTGCCGAAGTTATCGAGCTTCAAAGTTTGAAAAGTCACAAAATTTGTGTGTTTGAGCACCGAAAGTACTTTTTTACTTGGAAATTCAACAAGATGCAATAATGAGTTGTTGTGTCATCCTAAAGATCTCGTCGAGCTGATTAATTTGACACTTTGTTTAACAAATTTGTTCCTTATTTGCCGAAGTTATCGAGCTTCAAAGTTTGAAAAGCCACAAAAGTTGTGTGTTTGAGCACATAAAGTACTATTTGTCTTGGAAATTCATCAAGATGCAATCATGATGTGTTGTGACATCTTCAAAATCTCGTCGAGCTGATTAATTTGACACTTTGTTTAACAATTTTGGTACTCATTTGCCGAAGTTATCGAGCTTCAAAGTTTGAAAAGTCACAAAAGTTGTGTGTTTGAGCACATAAAGTACTATTTGTCTTGGAAATTCATCAAGATGCAATCATGATGTGTTGTGACATCTTCAAAATCGCGTCGAGCTGATTAATTTGACACTTTGTTTAACATATTTGGTCCTCATTTGCCGAAGTTATCGAGCTTCAAAGTTTGAAAAATCACAAATGTTGTGTGTTTGAGCACATAAAGTACTATTTGTCTTGGAAATTCATCAAGATGCAATCATGGTGTGTTGTGACATCTTCAAAATCTTGTCGAGCTGATTAATTTGACACTTTGTTTAACAATTTTGGTACTCATTTGCCGAAGTTATCGAGCTTCAAAATTTGAAAAGTCACAAAAGTTGTGTGTTTGAGCACATAAAGTACTATTTGTCTTGGAAATTCATCAAGATGCAATCATGATGTGTTGTGACATCTTCAAAATCTTGTCGAGCTGATTAATTTGACACTTTGTTTAACAATTTTGGTACTCATTTGCCGAAGTTATCGAGCTTCAAAGTTTGAAAAGTCACAAAATTTGTGTGTTTGAGCACCGAAAGTACTTTTTTACTTGGAAATTCAACAAGATGCAATAATGAGTTGTTGTGTCATCCTAAAGATCTCGTCGAGCTGATTAATTTGACACTTTGTTTAAGAAATTTGTTCCTTATTTGCCGAAGTTATCGAGCTTCAAAGTTTGAAAAGTCACAAAATTTGTGTGTTTGAGCACCGAAAGTACTTTTTTACTTGGAAATTCAACAAGATGCAATAATGAGTTGTTGTGACATCTTCAAAATCTCGTCGAGCTGATTAATTTGACACTTTGTTTAACAAATTTGGTCTTCATTTGCCGAAGTTATCGAGCTTCAAAGTTTGAAAAGTCAAAAAAGTTGTGTGTTTCACCACATAAAGTACTATTTGTCTTGGAAATTCATCAAGATGCAATCATGATGTGTTGTGACATCTTCAAAATCTCGTCGAGCTGATTAATTTGACACTTTGTTTAACAATTTTGGTACTCATTTGCCGAAGTTATCGAGCTTCAAAGTTTGAAAAGTCACAAATGTTGTGTGTTTGAGCACATAAAGTACTATTTGTCTTGGAAATTCATCAAGATGCAATCATGATGTGTTGTGACATCTTCAAAATCTCGTTGAGCTGATTAATGTGACACTTTGTTTTACAAATTTGGTCCTCATTTGCCGAAGTTATCGAGCTTCAAAGATTGAAAAGTCAAAAAAGTTGTGTGTTTGAGCACATAAAGTACTATTTGTCTTGGAAATTCATCAAGATGCAATCATGATGTGTTGTGACATCTTCAAAATCTCGTTGAGCTGATTAATGTGACACTTTGTTTAACAAATTTGGTCCTCATTTGCCGAAGTTATCGAGCTTCAAAGATTGAAAAGTCAAAAAAGTTGTGTGTTTGAGCACATAAAGTACTATTTGTCTTGGAAATTCATCAAGATGCAATCATGATGTGTTGTGACATCTTCAAAATCTCGTTGAGCTGATTAATGTGACACTTTGTTTAACAAATTTGGTCCTCATTTGCCGAAGTTATCGAGCTTCAAAGATTGAAAAGTCAAAAAAGTTGTGTGTTTGAGCACATAAAGTACTATTTGTCTTGGAAATTCATCAAGATGCAATCATGATGTGTTGTGACATCTTCAAAATCTCGTCGAGATGATTAATTTGACACTTTGTTTAACAATTTTGGTACTCATTTGCCGAAGTTATCGAGCTTCAAAGTTTGAAAAGTCAAAAAAGTTGTGTGTTTGAGCACATAAAGTACTATTTGTCTTGGAAATTCATCAAGATGCAATCATGATGTGTTGTGACATCTTCAAAATCTCGTCGAGCTGATTAATTTGACACTTTGTTTAACAATTTTGGTACTCATTTGCCGAAGTTATCGAGCTTCAAAGTTTGAAAAGTCACAAAAGTTGTGTGTTTGAGCACATAAAGTACTATTTGTCTTGGAAATTCATCAAGATGCAATCATGATGTGTTGTGACATCTTCAAAATCTTGTCGAGCTGATTAATTTGACACTTTGTTTAACAATTTTGGAACTCATTTGCCGAAGTTATCGAGCTTCAAAATTTGAAAAGTCACAAAAGTTGTGTGTTTGAGCACATAAAGTACTATTTGTCTTGGAAATTCATCAAGATGCAATCATGATGTGTTGTGACATCTTCAAAATCGCGTCGAGCTGATTAATTTGACACTTTGTTTAACATATTTGGTCCTCATTTGCCGAAGTTATCGAGCTTCAAAGTTTGAAAAATCACAAATGTTGTGTGTTTGAGCACATAAAGTACTATTTGTCTTGGAAATTCATCAAGATGCAATCATGGTGTGTTGTGACATCTTCAAAATCTTGTCGAGCTGATTAATTTGACACTTTGTTTAACAATTTTGGTACTCATTTGCCGAAGTTATCGAGCTTCAAAATTTGAAAAGTCACAAAAGTTGTGTGTTTGAGCACATAAAGTACTATTTGTCTTGGAAATTCATCAAGATGCAATCATGGTGTGTTGTGACATCTTCAAAATCTTGTCGAGCTGATTAATTTGACACTTTGTTTAACAATTTTGGTACTCATTTGCCGAAGTTATCGAGCTTCAAAATTTGAAAAGTCAAAAAAGTTGTGTGTTTGAGCACATAAAGTACTATTTGTCTTGGAAATTCATCAAGATGCAATCATGATGTGTTGTGACATCTTCAAAATCTTGTCGAGCTGATTAATTTGACACTTTGTTTAACAATTTTGGTACTCATTTGCCGAAGTTATCGAGCTTCAAAATTTGAAAAGTCACAAAAGTTGTGTGTTTGAGCACATAAAGTACTATTTGTCTTGGAAATTCATCAAGATGCAATCATGATGTGTTGTGACATCTTCAAAATCTCGTCGAGCTGATTAATTTGACACTTTGTTTAACAATTTTGGTACTCATTTGCCGAAGTTATCGAGCTTCAAAGTTTGAAAAGTCAAAAAAGTTGTGTGTTTGAGCACATAAAGTACTATTTGTCTTGGAAATTCATCAAGATGCAATCATGATGTGTTGTGACATCTTCAAAATCTCGTCGAGCTGATTAATTTGACACTTTGTTTAACAATTTTGGTACTCATTTGCCGAAGTTATCGAGCTTCAAAGTTTGAAAAGTCACAAAAGTTGTGTGTTTGAGCACATAAAGTACTATTTGTCTTGGAAATTCATCAAGATGCAATCATGATGTGTTGTGACATCTTCAAAATCTTGTCGAGCTGATTAATTTGACACTTTGTTTAACAATTTTGGTACTCATTTGCCGAAGTTATCGAGCTTCAAAGTTTGAAAAGTCAAAAAAGTTGTGTGTTTGAGCACATAAAGTACTATTTGTCTTGGAAATTCATCAAGATGCAATCATGATGTGTTGTGACATCTTCAAAATCTCGTCGAGCTGATTAATTTGACACTTTGTTTAACAATTTTGGTACTCATTTGCCGAAGTTATCGAGCTTCAAAGTTTGAAAAGTCACAAAAGTTGTGTGTTTGAGCACATAAAGTACTATTTGTCTTGGAAATTCATCAAGATGCAATCATGATGTGTTGTGACATCTTCAAAATCTCGTTGAGCTGATTAATGTGACACTTTGTTTAACAAATTTGGTCCTCATTTGCCGAAGTTATCGAGCTTCAAAGATTGAAAAGTCAAAAAAGTTGTGTGTTTGAGCACATAAAGTACTATTTGTCTTGGAAATTCATCAAGATGCAATCATGATGTGTTGTGACATCTTCAAAATCTCGTTGAGCTGATTAATGTGACACTTTGTTTAACAAATTTGGTCCTCATTTGCCGAAGTTATCGAGCTTCAAAGATTGAAAAGTCAAAAAAGTTGTGTGTTTGAGCACATAAAGTACTATTTGTCTTGGAAATTCATCAAGATGCAATCATGATGTGTTGTGACATCTTCAAAATCTCGTCGAGATGATTAATTTGACACTTTGTTTAACAATTTTGGTACTCATTTGCCGAAGTTATCGAGCTTCAAAGTTTGAAAAGTCAAAAAAGTTGTGTGTTTGAGCACATAAAGTACTATTTGTCTTGGAAATTCATCAAGATGCAATCATGATGTGTTGTGACATCTTCAAAATCTCGTCGAGCTGATTAATTTGACACTTTGTTTAACAATTTTGGTACTCATTTGCCGAAGTTATCGAGCTTCAAAGTTTGAAAAGTCACAAAAGTTGTGTGTTTGAGCACATAAAGTACTATTTGTCTTGGAAATTCATCAAGATGCAATCATGATGTGTTGTGACATCTTCAAAATCTTGTCGAGCTGATTAATTTGACACTTTGTTTAACAATTTTGGAACTCATTTGCCGAAGTTATCGAGCTTCAAAATTTGAAAAGTCACAAAAGTTGTGTGTTTGAGCACATAAAGTACTATTTGTCTTGGAAATTCATCAAGATGCAATCATGATGTGTTGTGACATCTTCAAAATCGCGTCGAGCTGATTAATTTGACACTTTGTTTAACATATTTGGTCCTCATTTGCCGAAGTTATCGAGCTTCAAAGTTTGAAAAATCACAAATGTTGTGTGTTTGAGCACATAAAGTACTATTTGTCTTGGAAATTCATCAAGATGCAATCATGGTGTGTTGTGACATCTTCAAAATCTTGTCGAGCTGATTAATTTGACACTTTGTTTAACAATTTTGGTACTCATTTGCCGAAGTTATCGAGCTTCAAAATTTGAAAAGTCACAAAAGTTGTGTGTTTGAGCACATAAAGTACTATTTGTCTTGGAAATTCATCAAGATGCAATCATGGTGTGTTGTGACATCTTCAAAATCTTGTCGAGCTGATTAATTTGACACTTTGTTTAACAATTTTGGTACTCATTTGCCGAAGTTATCGAGCTTCAAAATTTGAAAAGTCAAAAAAGTTGTGTGTTTGAGCACATAAAGTACTATTTGTCTTGGAAATTCATCAAGATGCAATCATGATGTGTTGTGACATCTTCAAAATCTTGTCGAGCTGATTAATTTGACACTTTGTTTAACAATTTTGGTACTCATTTGCCGAAGTTATCGAGCTTCAAAATTTGAAAAGTCACAAAAGTTGTGTGTTTGAGCACATAAAGTACTATTTGTCTTGGAAATTCATCAAGATGCAATCATGATGTGTTGTGACATCTTCAAAATCTCGTCGAGCTGATTAATTTGACACTTTGTTTAACAATTTTGGTACTCATTTGCCGAAGTTATCGAGCTTCAAAGTTTGAAAAGTCAAAAAAGTTGTGTGTTTGAGCACATAAAGTACTATTTGTCTTGGAAATTCATCAAGATGCAATCATGATGTGTTGTGACATCTTCAAAATCTCGTCGAGCTGATTAATTTGACACTTTGTTTAACAATTTTGGTACTCATTTGCCGAAGTTATCGAGCTTCAAAGTTTGAAAAGTCACAAAAGTTGTGTGTTTGAGCACATAAAGTACTATTTGTCTTGGAAATTCATCAAGATGCAATCATGATGTGTTGTGACATCTTCAAAATCTTGTCGAGCTGATTAATTTGACACTTTGTTTAACAATTTTGGTACTCATTTGCCGAAGTTATCGAGCTTCAAAGTTTGAAAAGTCAAAAAAGTTGTGTGTTTGAGCACATAAAGTACTATTTGTCTTGGAAATTCATCAAGATGCAATCATGATGTGTTGTGACATCTTCAAAATCTCGTCGAGCTGATTAATTTGACACTTTGTTTAACAATTTTGGTACTCATTTGCCGAAGTTATCGAGCTTCAAAGTTTGAAAAGTCACAAAAGTTGTGTGTTTGAGCACATAAAGTACTATTTGTCTTGGAAATTCATCAAGATGCAATCATGATGTGTTGTGACATCTTCAAAATCTTGTCGAGCTGATTAATTTGACACTTTGTTTAACAATTTTGGTACTCATTTGCCGAAGTTATCGAGCTTCAAAGTTTGAAAAGTCACAAAATTTGTGTGTTTGAGCACCGAAAGTACTTTTTTACTTGGAAATTCAACAAGATGCAATAATGAGTTGTTGTGTCATCCTAAAGATCTCGTCGAGCTGATTAATTTGACACTTTGTTTAACAAATTTGTTCCTTATTTGCCGAAGTTATCGAGCTTCAAAGTTTGAAAAGCCACAAAAGTTGTGTGTTTGAGCACATAAAGTACTATTTGTCTTGGAAATTCATCAAGATGCAATCATGATGTGTTGTGACATCTTCAAAATCTCGTCGAGCTGATTAATTTGACACTTTGTTTAACAATTTTGGTACTCATTTGCCGAAGTTATCGAGCTTCAAAGTTTGAAAAGTCACAAAAGTTGTGTGTTTGAGCACATAAAGTACTATTTGTCTTGGAAATTCATCAAGATGCAATCATGATGTGTTGTGACATCTTCAAAATCTTGTCGAGCTGATTAATTTGACACTTTGTTTAACAATTTTGGTACTCATTTGCCGAAGTTATCGAGCTTCAAAGTTTGAAAAGTCACAAAATTTGTGTGTTTGAGCTCCGAAAGTACTTTTTTACTTGGAAATTCAACAAGATGCAATAATGAGTTGTTGTGTCATCCTAAAGATCTCGTCGAGCTGATTAATTTGACACTTTGTTTAAGAAATTTGTTCCTTATTTGCCGAAGTTATCGAGCTTCAAAGTTTGAAAAGTCACAAAATTTGTGTGTTTGAGCACCGAAAGTACTTTTTTACTTGGAAATTCAACAAGATGCAATAATGAGTTGTTGTGACATCTTCAAAATCTCGTCGAGCTGATTAATTTGACACTTTGTTTAACAAATTTGGTCTTCATTTGCCGAAGTTATCGAGCTTCAAAGTTTGAAAAGTCAAAAAAGTTGTGTGTTTGACCACATAAAGTACTATTTGTCTTGGAAATTCATCAAGATGCAATCATGATGTGTTGTGACATCTTCAAAATCTCGTCGAGCTGATTAATTTGACACTTTGTTTAACAATTTTGGTACTCATTTGCCGAAGTTATCGAGCTTCAAAGTTTGAAAAGTCACAAATGTTGTGTGTTTGAGCACATAAAGTACTATTTGTCTTGGAAATTCATCAAGATGCAATCATGATGTGTTGTGACATCTTCAAAATCTCGTTGAGCTGATTAATGTGACACTTTGTTTTACAAATTTGGTCCTCATTTGCCGAAGTTATCGAGCTTCAAAGATTGAAAAGTCAAAAAAGTTGTGTGTTTGAGCACATAAAGTACTATTTGTCTTGGAAATTCATCAAGATGCAATCATGATGTGTTGTGACATCTTCAAAATCTCGTTGAGCTGATTAATGTGACACTTTGTTTAACAAATTTGGTCCTCATTTGCCGAAGTTATCGAGCTTCAAAGTTTGAAAAGTCAAAAAAGTTGTGTGTTTGAGCACATAAAGTACTATTTGTCTTGGAAATTCATCAAGATGCAATCATGATGTGTTGTGACATCTTCAAAATCTCGTTGAGCTGATTAATGTGACACTTTGTTTAACAAATTTGGTCCTCATTTGCCGAAGTTATCGAGCTTCAAAGATTGAAAAGTCAAAAAAGTTGTGTGTTTGAGCACATAAAGTACTATTTGTCTTGGAAATTCATCAAGATGCAATCATGATGTGTTGTGACATCTTCAAAATCTCGTTGAGCTGATTAATGTGACACTTTGTTTAACAAATTTGGTCCTCATTTGCCGAAGTTATCGAGCTTCAAAGATTGAAAAGTCAAAAAAGTTGTGTGTTTGAGCACATAAAGTACTATTTGTCTTGGAAATTCATCAAGATGCAATCATGATGTGTTGTGACATCTTCAAAATCTCGTCGAGATGATTAATTTGACACTTTGTTTAACAATTTTGGTACTCATTTGCCGAAGTTATCGAGCTTCAAAGTTTGAAAAGTCAAAAAAGTTGTGTGTTTGAGCACATAAAGTACTATTTGTCTTGGAAATTCATCAAGATGCAATCATGATGTGTTGTGACATCTTCAAAATCTCGTCGAGCTGATTAATTTGACACTTTGTTTAACAATTTTGGTACTCATTTGCCGAAGTTATCGAGCTTCAAAGTTTGAAAAGTCACAAAAGTTGTGTGTTTGAGCACATAAAGTACTATTTGTCTTGGAAATTCATCAAGATGCAATCATGATGTGTTGTGACATCTTCAAAATCTTGTCGAGCTGATTAATTTGACACTTTGTTTAACAATTTTGGTACTCATTTGCCGAAGTTATCGAGCTTCAAAGTTTGAAAAGTCACAAAAGTTGTGTGTTTGAGCACATAAAGTACTATTTGTCTTGGAAATTCATCAAGATGCAATCATGATGTGTTGTGACATCTTCAAAATCTCGTCGAGCTGATTACTTTGACACTTTGTTTAACAATTTTGGTACTCATTTGCCGAAGTTATCGAGCTTCAAAGTTTGAAAAGTCACAAATGTTGTGTGTTTGAGCACATAAAGTACTATTTGTCTTGGAAATTCATCAAGATGCAATCATGATGTGTTGTGACATCTTCAAAATCTCGTCTAGCTGATTAATTTGACACTTTGTTTAACAAATTTGGTACTCATTTGCCGAAGTTATCGAGCTTCAAAGTTTGAAAAGTCACAAATGTTGTGTGTTTGAGCACATATGGTACTATTTGTCTTGGAAATTCATCAAGATGCAATCATGATGTGTTGTGACATCTTCAAAATCTCGTCGAGCTGATTACTTTGACACTTTGTTTAACAATTTTGGTACTCATTTGCCGAAGTTATCGAGCTTCAAAGTTTGAAAAGTCACAAAAGTTGTGTGTTTGAGCACATAAAGTACTATTTGTCTTGGAAATTCATCAAGATGCAATCATGGTGTGTTGTGACATCTTCAAAATCTTGTCGAGCTGATTAATTTGACACTTTGTTTAACAATTTTGGTACTCATTTGCCGAAGTTATCGAGCTTCTAAGTTTGAAAAGTCAAAAAAGTTGTGTGTTTGAGCACATAAAGTACTATTTGTCTTGGAAATTCAACATTATGCAATCATGATGTGTTGTGACATCTTCAAAATCTTGTCGAGCTGATTAATTTGACACTTTGTTTAACAATTTTGGTACTCATTTGCCGAAGTTATCGAGCTTCAAAGATTGAAAAGTCAAAAAAGTTGTGTGTTTGAGCACATAAAGTACTATTTGTCTTGGAAATTCATCAAGATGCAATCATGGTGTGTTGTGACATCTTCAAAATCTTGTCGAGATGATTAATTTGACACTTTGTTTAACAAATTTGGTCCTCATTTGCCGAAGATATCGAGCTTCAAATTTGAAAAGTCACAAAAGTTGTGTGTTTGAGCACATAAAGTACTATTGGTCTTGGAAATTGATCAAGATGCAATCATGATGTGTTGTGACATCTTCAAAATCTCGTCGAGCTGATTAATTTGACACTTTGTTTAACAATGTTGGACCTCATTTGCCGAATTTATCGAGCTTCAAAGTTTGAAAAGTCACAAAAGTTGTGTGTTTGAGCACATAAAGTACTATTGGTCTTGGAAATTGATCAAGATGCAATCATGATGTGTTGTGACATCTTCAAAATCTCGTCGAGCTGATTAATTTGACACTTTGTTTAACAATGTTGGACCTCATTTGCCGAATTTATCGAGCTTCAAAGTTTGAAAAGCCACAAAAGTTGTGTGTTTGAGCACATAAAGTACTATTTGTCTTGGAAATTCATCAAGATGCAATCATGATGTGTTGTGACATCTTCAAAATCTCGTCGAGCTGATTAATTTGACACTTTGTTTAACAATGTTGGACCTCATTTGCCGAATTTAGCGAGCTTCAAAGTTTGAAAAGTCACAAAAGTTGTGTGTTTGAGCACATAAAGTACTATTTGTCTTGGAAATTTGACAAGATGCAATCATGATGTTTGTGTTATTTTAAAGATCTCGTCGAGCTGATTAATTTGACACTTTGTTTAACAAATTTGGTCCTCATTTGCCGAATTTATCGAGCTTCAAAATTTGAAAAGTCACAAAAATTGTGTGTTTGAGCACATAAAGTACTATTTGTCTTGGAAATTCAACATTATGCAATCATGATGTGTTGTGACATCTTCAAAATCTTGTCGAGCTGATTAATTTGACACTTTGTTTAACAATTTTGGTACTCATTTGCCGAAGTTATCGAGCTTCTAAGTTTGAAAAGTCACAAAAGTTGTGTGTTTGAGCACATAAAGTACTATTTGTCTTGGAAATTCAACATTATGCAATCATGATGTGTTGTGACATCTTCAAAATCTTGTCGAGCTGATTAATTTGACACTTTGTTTAACAATTTTGGTACTCATTTGCCGAAGTTATCGAGCTTCTAAGTTTGAAAAGTCACAAAAGTTGTGTGTTTGAGCACATAAAGTACTATTTGTCTTGGAAATTCAACATTATGCAATCATGATGTGTTGTGACATCTTCAAAATCTTGTCGAGCTGATTAATTTGACACTTTGTTTAACAATTTTGGTACTCATTTGCCGAAGTTATCGAGCTTCAAAGTTTGAAAAGTCAAAAAAGTTGTGTGTTTGAGCACATAAAGTACTATTTGTCTTGGAAATTCATCAAGATGCAATCATGGTGTGTTGTGACATCTTCAAAATCTTGTCGAGATGATTAATTTGACACTTTGTTTAACAAATTTGGTCCTCATTTGCCGAAGATATCGAGCTTCAAATTTGAAAAGTCACAAAAGTTGTGTGTTTGAGCACATAAAGTACTATTTGTCTTGGAAATTCATCAAGATGCAATCATGGTGTGTTGTGACATCTTCAAAATCTTGTCGAGATGATTAATTTGACACTTTGTTTAACAAATTTGGTCCTCATTTGCCGAAGTTATCGAGCTTCAAAGTTTGAAAAGTCACAAAAGTTGTGTGTTTGAGCACATAAAGTACTGTTTTTCATGGAAATTCGACAAGATGCTATCATGATGTGTTGTGACATCTTCAAAATCTCGTCGAGCTGATTAATTTGACACTTTGTTTAACAATGTTGGTACTCATTTGCCGAAGTTATCGAGCTTCAAAGTTTGAAAAGTCACAAAATTTGTGTGTTTGAACACCGAAAGTACTTTTTTACTTGGAAATTCAACAAGATGCAATAATGAGTTGTTGTGTCATCCTAAAGATCTCGTCGAGCTGATTAATTTGACACTTTGTTTAACAATGATGGACCTCATTTGCCGAATTTATCGAGCTTCAAAGTTTGAAAAGTCACAAAAGTTGTGTGTTTGAGCACATAAAGTACTATTTGTCTTGGAAATTCAACAAGATGCAATCATGATGTGTTGTGACATCTTCAAAATCTTGTCGAGATGATTAATTTGACACTTTGTTTAACAAATTTGGTCCTCATTTGCCGAAGATATCGAGCTTCAAATTTGAAAAGTCACAAAAGTTGTGTGTTTGAGCACATAAAGTACTATTTTTCATGGAAATTCGACAAGATGCTATCATGATGTGTTGTGACATCTTCAAAATCTCGTCGAGCTGATTAATTTGACACTTTGTTTAACAAATTTGTTCCTTATTTGCCGAAGTTATCGAGCTTCAAAGTTTGAAAAGCCACAAAAGTTGTGTGTTTGAGCACATAAAGTGCTATTTGTCTTGGAAATTCAACAAGATGCAACCATGATGTGTTGTGACATCTTCAAAATGTCGTCGAGCTGATTAATTTGACACTTTGTTTAACAATGATGGACCTCATTTGCCGAATTTATCGAGCTTCAAAGTTTGAAAAGTCACAAAAGTTGTGTGTTTGAGCACATAAAGTACTATTTGTCTTGGAAATTCAACAAGATGCAATCATGATGTGTTGTGACATCTTCAAAATCTTGTCGAGATGATTAATTTGACACTTTGTTTAACAAATTTGGTCCTCATTTGCCGAAGATATCGAGCTTCAAATTTGAAAAGTCACAAAAGTTGTGTGTTTGAGCACATAAAGTACTATTTTTCATGGAAATTCGACAAGATGCTATCATGATGTGTTGTGACATCTTCAAAATCTCGTCGAGCTGATTAATTTGACACTTTGTTTAACAATGTTGGTACTCATTTGCCGAAGTTATCGAGCTTCAAAGTTTGAAAAGTCACAAAAGTTGTGTGTTTGAGCACATAAAGTGCTATTTGTCTTGGAAATTCAACAAGATGCAACCATGATGTGTTGTGACATCTTCAAAATCTCGTCGAGCTGATTAATTTGACACTTTGTTTAACAATGATGGACCTCATTTGCCGAATTTATCGAGCTTCAAAGTTTGAAAAGTCACAAAAGTTGTGTGTTTGAGCACATAAAGTACTATTTGTCTTGGAAATTCAACAAGATGCAATCATGATGTGTTGTGACATCTTCAAAATCTCGTCGAGCTGATTAATTTGACACTTTGTTTAACAAATTTGGTCCTCATTTGCCGAATTTATCGAGCTTCAAAGTTTGAAAAGTCACAAAAATTCTGTGTTTGAGCACATAAAGTGCTATTTGTCTTGAAAATTCAACAAGATGCAATCATGATGTGTTGTGACATCTTCAAAATCTCGTCTAGCTGATTAATTTGACACTTTGTTTAACAAATTTGTTCCTTATTTGCCGAAGTTATCGAGCTTCAAAGTTTGAAAAGCCACAAAAGTTGTGTGTTTGAGCACTTAAAGTACTATTTGTCTTGGAAATTCAACATTATGCAATCATGATGTTTGTGTCATTTTAAAGATCTCGTCGAGCTGATTAATTTGACACTTTGTTTAAGAAATTTGGTCCACATTTGCCGAAGTTGTCGAGCTTCAAAGTTTGAAAAGTCACAAAAGTTGTGTGTTTGAGCACTTAAAGTACTATTTTTCTTGGAAATGCAACAAGATGCAATAATGAGTTGTTGTGTCATCCTAAAGATCTCGTAGAGCTGATTAATTTGACACTTTGTTTAAGAAGTTTGGTCCTCATTTGCCGAATTTATCGAGCTTCAAAGTTTGAAAAGTCACAAAAGTTGTGTGTTTGAGCACCTAAAGTACTATTTGTCTTGGAAACTGAACAAGATAGAACTCATGATGTGTTGTATCATATTAAAGATCTCATCAAGCTGATTATTTTGAGTCTTTTTTTTTTAATTTGATCTTCATTTGCCGATGTTAGTTTAGTCAAAGATTTCGACGATTTCGGTTGTTGAGATAAGGATTGTATACGGTTCTTCGAAATAAGAAAATTTTTACGTTCTGTACAAAAATAAAGTGAAATTCCTTTGTGCGTGGAGTGGTATTGTGGTTTAACCCAATATGTCAATAAATGCAAACACCCAATGAATATGTGCTCGAACAGCAAAATAACGCACCATTTCAGAAAACTGCCAAAGGATTCGGAAAGAAAAACATCTTCAATCACAATGGCAATATGCAGTGAATGGATCGAACTTTGTATGCTATATTTTGGAGGAATCCAAAAGTAAAAATACTAAATTTGAAACGCTGATTGCAGAGATGCAATTGAAAATCAACGAACTCAAAAATAATTCGCCACCAAAAGAATGAGAATTAACTTCTGGAACAAAGAATTGAAAAGACCTATCAGGAACATCACAAGAGCCCCCAGGTACACTCCAAAAGGAGTACCACACAGATGAAGAAGAACTCGCTAAAGAAACGGAATGGATGAGGGTAAAACATTGCAAAAAAAAACAAAAATGAATGCTGCATCCAACATAGCAACTGATCCAAAACCTGTAGAAAACATAGTCATAATAGAAAAACCTCCACCACCTATAAGTATTCACGAAGTGGAATCATATGAGGAGTTATATGGGATGCTACAATCAAAAGTTAAAGAAGAAAAATTCCAAATTAAAACTACGGGCACTACCACTGCGAAAATTAAATGCGTAAACTCTGATGACTATAGAAAAGTAATAAGAATACTATAGGATGCGCAAGCAGTCTTCCACACATACAAAAACAAACAAACCCGACCAATAAGGGTCATGGCAAAAAACTTGCATAATTCATACAAACCAGAAAGTATAAAGGCCTTCTTGTGAAACAAAGACCTCCAAATCATGACAGTCACTAATAAATTGTCATGGAAAAAGAAAAAGCCGTTAAATTTGTTCTTGCTAACCTTTGAGAATCATGAAGATGTGGAAAGCATCTATAAAATAACTACAATACTCGGAAGTACCGTAGAAATTGTTCCAATTAAAGGAACTAAGCTGATACCCCAGTGTAAAAAATGTCAAACTTCTGGGCACACACAAAACTTTTGTGAAAAAGAGTCACGCTGTGTGAAATGCGCTGGTAAGCACATCACAGCTGACTGTAAAAAAACAGTAAATCAAAAGCCAAAATACGTTAACTGCGGCGAAGAACATTCAGCTAATTATTGAGGCTGTGTGGTTGCAAAGGAGCTACAAAGGCTCAAAAACCAAAGAGTCGGACACAGAACTAAACCAACGAGTGAGAACCGAAAAAAGGTAGTGCAAAACATACAGAAGAAGGATGGAAATACATCTGTCAAACAAGAGAACATGACTTATGCCTCTATATCTGCGGTGGGTTCGGAAAGTCATACAAGAATGGGATCTCAGGACGAGAGTACGAATGAAACACTACTGCTAATACTTAATAAAATTATTCAAATGTATGAGACAATTGCGAATATGGATCAAAGAATAAAAAACCTGGAAGGGACTGTCAAAAAGGATCCCTCGAAAGTTAGAGTTCAAAAATAAACCGTACAATTAAAATTATATCTTGGAATGCAAATGGGTTGCTCAACCACCACCAAGAGTTGCAGGTAGTCCTGGACATAAATACACTAACTTTCAAAAAAACCGCAACACCAAGAAGAACACATCGTACACGTTTGAAATTCTGGCATTACGTTGGGTCGGGTAATGGATAAAAACGATCAAAATATCAAAAGAAAATTATTGTGAATAAGTGAATAAATTTAATAATAATTTAATAATGGGTGGTATCTCCTCTTAAATTGTCAATATCTTCCTCTGGTGTTGTATCCCAGACAATCTGCACCTGCTCGCGGAGTTCATCTATGGTCTCTGGAGGGCGAGCTAAACGTTGAAGTCTCCGACCCATTGTATCCCATACATGCTCTATTGGGGACAAATCTGGAGACCGAGCTGGCCAAGGCAAAGTATAGAAATTTTCAGCTTCCAAATACCTTAAAGTATCGTTAGTTACATGTGGTCGCGCATTATCCTGTTGAAATGTGCTTCCAGGATGGTCGTGCATGTATGGTACAAGAACCGGTTCTAAGACACTATTAATGTACCTCTGAGCATTTAATCTATCATAAATGAAAACAAGAGGAAACCGACTACCATACTGGATGGCACCCCAAACCATGACATCTGGTGTTAAACCAGAATAACGCCTTTCCAAAAAGTCCACATTTAATCACTCTCCTCTGCGCCTTCTAACACGTAATCGTCCATCAGATCGCCATAAACAAAATCGACTCTCATCACTGAACACGATTCTTCTCCACTCGTCCACCCATTGCACTCTCAGACGACACCACTCCAGTCGGGCCACCCTGTGGTTTCGCGATAATGGAAGCCGACGCATAGGACGATATGAATTTAGTCGAAAACTTCGAATTCTGCGATACATCGTACTAAGGGAGACCCTTCGATTTAGGGTGGCTACCCAGATAGTACCAAGAGACGGAATTGTTTCAAACGGAGCGCCTGTCGCTGAACAACGAAGTCGCCGGTCTTCGCGTCGGTTCGTCATTCATGGACGGCCACTACTACGATGACGATTTACTGACCCTTCGTTAGACCAATCTCTCCGAGCTCTTAGCATTGTTGATGCGTTTCGGTCCAATCTACGTGCAATTTCGCGGAAAGGTAAACCTGCCTCGTGCATACCAACAATTCTTCCCCTTTCGAAGGGAGTTAACTGCCGATGAACTGCATTTTGGCGTGCACGAGGCATTTTGCCCTATCACACATTCAATATGGTACTAACAATAGTACCTTTATCGCTATCCGCCTGTACAAAAATTTGCAAAAAGAACGATCGTCAAAGATAAAAAAGTTAAAAAAAACTTCATATCGCATTAAAACACGAACTTGAAATGTTTATAATTTTTTTCTCTTTAGAAATCTAAAATCATACCAAAATTTCAAATACATACAATGCGTTCTTCTTGGTGTTGCGGTTTTTTTGAAAGTCAGTGTAAAATAGATGCGTGCCTAATAGCTGAAACTAACTTTACTAAGCAATCCTTTTTAAAGTTTCTAGGACACAAACTGTATTGCACAATCCACCTAGACAACACAGCAGAGGGGGGAAGTGCGGTAATAGTCAAAGAAAGTATTCCACAGTCTGAAAGAATAAAGCTTGAGGTAGAGGATATTCAGGACACTGCTGTAAGTATTACAACTAGAAATGGAAATATCATTATAGCCGGCATATACAGCCCTCCAAAACACAATATCAAACATGAAAGATAGGAACAACTTTTAAAAGCATTGGGAGGTAGATTCATTATAGGCGGTGATTTCAATGCGAAGCACACTCACTGGGGATCCAGACTCATTACAACGAAAGGAAGAGAATTACTGAAGGCCGTTCAAATGCAACGTTGTGAAACTATATCAACTGGCACACCTACATATTGGCCAACTGACCAAGAAAAGATTCCAAATCTGTTGGACTTCTTTATCGCTAAAAACATATCAAGCAATTATATGCAAATTAAAGATAGTTTAGAGTTAAACTCGGATCATTCGCCGATCGTACTTACTTTGAATGAACATGTTATTTCCAAACCAACTAACCCCTGCCTAGTTAACAAGCGGACCGATTGGGAAAGTTTTAGATCAACATTAGATGAAAAAATCAATTTGAGAGTCTCACTCCAAACCGATGAAGAACTGGATCTTGAAGTGGAGAAATCGGTAAAGGATATTCAACACTGTGCATTGCAGAATACTCCACAAATCAAAAGAAAATTGAAAGGTAATAACTATCCGACAGAAATCCTGGAAATGATAGCCAAGAAAAGAAGATCAAGGAAAAAATGGCAACAGACCAGAGCCCAACAAGACAAAACTAGGCTGAATAATCTAGCGTCTCAACTTAGATACGAAATAAAACAACTAAAAAATGACATAACCAACGAATTTTTGCGTGGTCTTACTAATGATTCTAGCACGGACTACTCACTGTAGAAATCAGCGAGGTATTTGAAGGGACATATCATTCTGATACCTCCGATCAAAAATGAAATTGGTACCTGGGCTAGAAATAATGAAGAAAAAGCGAAAAGGTTTGCGGATCACCTTGAAAAGATATTTCAACCACATTCAGCTGAGTATGAAGATATACTGCCCCATGGTTACGAGCGGGAAAGTGAGGGAATTCCATATGTCACTATGACTGAAGTTAAAAAAGAAATAGGAACCAATATCAACCCTGCAAAAGCACCCGGCTATGACCTAATTACTGGGCAAATCTTGAGACAACTGCCTAGAAAAGGCTTGGTTAAAATCACCAATTTAATCAATGCCTCATTCAGACTAAAATATGTGCCGCAACTATGGAGGGTGGCTGAAGTCATAATGATCCCCAAACTTGGTAAACCATCACACGAAACGACATCATACAGGCCAATATCATTGCTACGTGTTATATCCAAATTGTTTGAGAAACTTCTGCTGAAACGACTGAAACCCATTATTGAAGAAGAGAATATTATTCCAAATCACCAATTTGGTTTTAAGAAACAACACTCTACGATTGAACAAGTCCACAGAATAACCGATATTATCGAAAAATCATTTGAAGACAGAAGGGTGTGTTCAGCGGTATTCCTGGATGTGGCGCAGGCCTTCGACAGGGTTTGGCATGAAGGGTTGAACCACAAATTGAAATTGCTCCTTCCTGCAGCATACTCAAAATTATTACAGTCCTATACAGGGTGTCTCTAAAAGGTCTGTACAAAATTCTACCACAGATTTCTGAGGTCAAAACATGACGATTTAACCCAATTTACCTTAGTCCAAAAGTGGACGGTTTTCGAAATACAGGGCGTCAAAGTGAAAACAAAAAAAAGCAAAAAAATTCATTTCTTGGTTGGTAATGCTGCTATCTACACAAAATGTCGTATCGGGCAGTTTTTGGGGATAAGAAATCAGAATCCGTTTACATTTTCGATGCACAATGTCGAGGGCGTTGTCAACGCTCGATGAACCCTCTTTAAAAGGGCATAATTTTTTCATCACCCGGTATAAAATTTATTTATGACTAAACTTGTATTTTCCTACATTTTTTAAGGAAAAAAGGTCTCTTGTTAAAAAACTCTACGAGGCTTTCTTCTTGAGATATTTGAAGCTTAACGTTCGCTGCATGTCTTGAACAATAATTTTAATGTACTAAACAGGGTGAGTCGGGAGGATCGTGCCAAACTTCAGGAGCGTGTTGTACATGAAAAATAAATGTAAAAAAACTCAAATGTTGTTATCCGATTTTCGATTGTTTTCAAGTTATAGCGTAAATAAATTTTTTTAACTAGGATTCTATTCACCATAAACGTACCTTTCCTGGACGTTGGATTGGACATGGTGGCCCTATTAGTTGGTTCCAAGATCTCCAGACCTCACACCACTAGACTATTGTTTGTGGGGTTGGTTTAAAACTGAAGTGTACAGAGTAAAAGTGGACACTCAAGATGCACTAATTCAACGCATTAGCAATGCTGCAGCTGCCATTAAAGAAAGACATGAAACAATTAGGAGCGCAACGAATGCTCTTCATAGACGAAGCCGAAAATGTTTAGAATCGCAATATTTTTGAACAGTTACTATGATATTCAAACGTTAATTTATGGAATTTCTTATGAAATTTATAAATTTTTTAAATTTATGTTTTAATTTTATTTACGCTATAACTTGTAAACAAACGAAAATCGGATAACAACATTTAAGTTTTTTTACATTTATTTTTCATGTATAACACGCTCCTGAAGTTTGGCACGATCCTCCCGACTCACCCTTTATTAAAAATTATCAGAACACAGGCATTTATGTTATTTCCATTCTTTGCAGAAACAGGATTTTTTCTATTTCTTTTAAACAGCAAGACCGACTCTTAACATAGGATACATCATAATAATCGAAAAAAAAAGTTGAATCTAGAAATGGGAAAATCCGAGATGGCGCCCATAAGAAAAAATAAAGTTGATGATGGTTCCGGAAAATCGAAACGTCGGATTCCAAATTTGACACTGTCATCACGTCGAGGAGAAAAAGTGACTATGAAAATGTGCCAGCCATTTTCAATTATCTCTTCAAACGAATCGAGAAAAAAATAAAAATCTTTTTTCGACATTTCGTATTTTCCCGGATATTTCCGGAAGTAATCGAAATTTTATAATTTGTCAAACGGCATCTTACAAAGCTCGAAAATGCGCAACTTTGCCCTAATTTAACCGACCTCGTATCTCTTCAAATAACCGAGATCCCCATGGTTGAGCTCGTAAAACGGACACCCTGTATACAGGAATTTCGTTCTTTGTTTTAATCTCATGTCTTATTTTCGAAGTAAAAGTTAATTTATCGCCCTGTTTAAAAAATATATCCGAATATTCCTTGCATAATTTAATAATCGCATCTTTTCCTCGAAGTTCATATGGTCAGTTCTAATTATATTTTGAATGTCACTCGGACGTTCATATTTCACATTATACAAAGATGATACGTCATTCTTCACCTTCTCGAAATCGTAAACATCGTAATCTGATTCTTTGAACGGTGTAACCGGAAAATTTTGTTTTGTTGCAAATTCGATTCGTTTGAATTTCAACAGCACCCAGTTCCCAGAAAAACTCAAACTTTGCCGAATTATGAATTCTCGGTTAGGTCTACTCGTTCAATTGCGACGTCACCTTCAAAGACACATACGGGAATTTCTTTCATGACTTTCTCATGAGGATCAATTACAAAACAACTAGTTGAATTCATGGGTCTTCCAATTTTATAAGGAATTTCCACTTGGTCGTTTAGTAATTGAACGGGACAAGTTTGCGTTCGCTTGCTGTCTCACCCCAGACACAAAGGGGGCACAGTTGGTCGGCAGTACCGAGGTGAACTGTATCTCTTTTGTGTAGATTTTATTTTGTTCGAAGGACCACAGCTCATTTGGCACTGAACCGATGCAGGACAAACGCACTTGATAACAACACACTTACAGTGACTCGCATGAATACTCGGACACTATGGTATTTTTGAAAGGACATATTAGGTTTTTTGCTAACTTATTATTAAGTAATAATTAGTTAAAACAATGTTTCTAGTATGTGTAAATACATTTTTGATCTTTCATATTTAATTGTATACAAAGATGCTATCGAACAAAGAAAACGAGGCATAATTTTACTGTCGCAAGAATATTCGGATACGGAATGCGGTGAGGTGCAGTGCGGTGCAGGTAAAAAATAATTGAAAAATATTGCATACAGAGTTTTTGTGATCGTAAAGATTAGAGATGTCTCAGACTCAATTTTCTTGTCAGTTGTGTGCAAAGGGGTTTGAAGGCGAATTTATTACTTACTAAAATTCACATTATGGAGCGAAAAGGCAAAAATACAGTCGGTGCAGAAAGTATTCGTACGGCAGATAATATTTTATAAATCGATAAATTTCGATGATTTTAATGTTTATTTACTTTGCCAAATTGATGATACACATTGTTTCACATTATTATATTACGATCCGAAGAAGAAAAAACATAAACAAGAGTGTCGCTAAGAGAATTACACCAAGAACAAAAAATCGACAGGAATAGACTCGCATAAAGTATTCGTATATAGCACGCAGTTGCATCTTCACCGTGACTTAACACATACACATTTTAAATTTAGTAAAATCGAAAAAGTCGGATATTAAAGGTAATAAAATAAAAAAATTTTACAATGGTACATAACATTTTGATAGCTGCTTAGGATCGTGGGACGTAATAGTAATGAAACATCGGAAGTGCGACAGCTGATTGTTAAATTACATAATGAATGCAAATTTTTAGCGGAAATTGGTAGAATAGTAAATAGGCCAAGATCTACTATACAAACGATTATACACATATATTGTGAGCGCAAAACTTTCAAGGATAAACCTCGTGTTGGACGTCCTAAAAAATTAACTGAACATCTAAGACCCATTATTGCAAGGAAAGTTAAAGAGAATCCTCGAACAAGTGCGGAAAAAATTGCTACATAACTAAATACATACAACAATACACTTGTTTCTGCTCGTACTGTGAGGAATTGTTTAAAAAAACAAGGCTATCAAGGCAGAGTTGCTCGTAAAAAATATTTTATTAATGAGATCAATAGAAAGAAGCGATTAGAATTCGCTAGAAGACATCTTACCACCCCACTATCTTACTGGAATCGAGTCATATTTACTGATTAAAGTAAATTTGAAGTTTTTGGCAACAAACGGCATTTTAAGGTATAGAGAAAAAAAAGGAATTGCGTTTAATAATGAAAATTTACAACCGACAGTGAAGTATGGTAGAGGATCTGTTTTGGTTTGGGGCTTTATGAGTGCTTCAGGAGTAGGATTGCTTCATTTTATTGATGGTATTATGAACCAAATGGTATATATTCATATTTTAAAAACCCACCTTCTACAAAGTGCAACAAAAATGGGAATTAAGGATAATTATATCTTTAGCCAAGACAATGATCCTAAGCACACTGCTATAAAGACCAGGCTCTGGATCCTTTATAACACCCCAAAATATTTGAAAACTCCTCCTCAGTCGCCAGATATTAATCCCATCGAACAGCTTTGGAGTTACTTGGAAAAAAAATTAGAAACCACCCAATCCAATCAAGGGAGGGATTAAAAGTTGCACTTTTAGAAGAGTGGAACAAAATTCCGGAAAATTTTACAAGAAATTTAGTTAATTCTATGCCTAGAAGGTCAGAGGCAATTATAAAGTCAAAAGGCTATCCTACAAAATATTAAAACTGTTATTAGAGTCGTATTTGTTACTTAAAATTTTGTTTTTGACATCTGTACGAATACTTATTGCTTCTGAATTCGTGATTATTTTATAGTTTCCTATATTTATTTAAATAATAAAATTATTAAACTTACTTTTTCTTTTAAAAATATTTGTGAATAATACAAATGAACCTCTATATGTTTCTTTTTGTCTTGTAAAGATGTCCTTTATAGCATAAAATCGATCGTTTTTACAATTTTGCGCTCTGTACGAATACTTTCTGCACCGACTGTATTTCTTTTGACATACGACAATTGATTATTTTTCATCACGCTAAAGGCAGATCGTATCGAGAAATCGGGAATTTGTTAAGAGTTAGTAAAAGTACAGTTGCTGAGTTTATGCTACCCCTGTCACAAATATCGAAGACCTAAAATTACGAATAACAAACGCTTGTCAAGAGATTTAATTGAAATACGAAAACCTTTACCTACCTACCTGAATAAAAATGCACTTACATATTTGATGTTTCTTTTATTAGTCATTTGGAAAATGTCGAAAGGAGTGCAGTTAATTACAGATTTAAAAAATTCTATCATAAATATGGCTTTAAGGGGCTATAGTTTGAGAAAAATTGGTGAAATGACCGACAAATCGCACTCAACAATTCAATATATTGTTAATAAATTTAAAACTCAAGGATCCATTAAAAATTTCCCCAAAAAACCGAGACAAAGGAAATTAAGCGAAAGAGAAGAAAGGATAATTATTAAAGAAATTAAGAAAAATCCTAAAAGTAGTGTACCAACAATTCGTCTGATCGTTCAAGATATAACAGGAAAGCTTGTATGTCTTCAAACAATTCGTCGAGTACTGTCGAAAAACGGATATCATGGTAGAGTACCCAGGAAAAGACCCTATGTCAGTAAAGTAAACCGCCGTAAACGTCTTCTGTTCGCTAAAGAGCATATAGACAAAGACGAAGGGTTTTGAGATAGTCATTTGGTCCGATGAAACCAAAATCAATCTTTTTGGGTCCGATGGAATCCATAGAGTGTGGAGAAAGGCCAATGAAGACAATAATCCACGCAATACACTTTCAACTGTTAAATATGGTGGTGGACCTTTAATGATTTGGGGATGTATGTCATCAAGAGGAGTTGGATCTGTTGACTTTATTGAAAATACTATGGACAAATACGGTTACAACGAAATTTTGAAAAGAAACGTCAAGCAAAGTGCCGAAAAATTAGGTATGCCCAGGGTCTATAGATTCCAACACGACAACGACCCGAAACATACGGCTCTGCTCAATAAAGAATGGTTAATTTGGAACGTTCCAAAATTGCTTCAAACACCTCTACAATCGGCCGACTTAAATCCCATTGAGCATTTATGGGCCATTTTGAAAAGAAATATTAGAAAAATTAAAATTA